>NC_092335.1:658990000-659595000 GCF_046630445.1 Rutidosis leptorrhynchoides
GTACGTAGACGCAACGGAGATGATAAACACTAGGTTTGACTTGCGAATAATACCCACGAACATTACCCATAACCTCCATAGCTATAACCCATAGTTTCCTTAACTCTATCCCGCTCGAAAAGCTTGTTTTGAAATCATTTGGACATAACCTCGTCGTAGTATTTTATGTATAATACTAATAATAATATAAATACTACTAATAATAATAAGATTAATACTAATATTAATCTTTAATAATAATAATAATAACAATAATAATAATAATAATAATAATAATAATAATAATAATAATATAATTATATATATACAGAGGGAGATAGTTAGTTGAGATATATGTGAGACGAACCAAAAATGATCGAGCTTTTATAGATGTGGCTTGTCCAGACACCTCATGCGATCGCATGAGATTATAGGGGGATCCTCATGCGATCGCATGACCCCTTGGGACAGCTCACATTCCTTTTGTTTGCTAGTTCGTCGACATATTATTTAATTATATATATTATATATAATTTATATTAATTATACATATATTATATTATATTCTCGTGTATAGGTGACTTGTACTTTTAGTTCCGATGACTTGTACGTTGACGCTCGACTAACGTCCTGGTTCCGGTTTTTCGAACGTCCTTTTGTACACTTAGAAAACATGTACTTTACGTTTCGTGACGTGTACATTTATCAATAATTAGACTTAATCAATGATAAACTATATTACCCGAAGTATAACTTAATCATTTGAGTGTTTTGGTCATTTGCTTCCTTAAATCAAACATCTCGTTATCAATTAAAATATAAATAATAATATCAAAACGTTTTATATCTAAATTACTATTATATATTATTACATCGTTAAATATATATTATTTTGAAATATTTATTTAATTATGAAACAATAAACGAGTGCTATAAACCTTTAACAAAATAGATATATTTCGAACCCTTATATATCTATATATATATACAATATAAACATGTTGCAAGTTATTTTATATATCTAATTTCAAATATAATCAAAAGGAAAAGGTTTTCTAAATCGAAGTGGACCTCACAACAAAGACTCGTAACAATCGTAATAGCTATGTGATTGTTAGATGCTATCAAAATATCTTCTACTTCAATCGTTTAATAAAATCCTTTAATTCCGTCGATAAACATATAAAACATATATTGAGACAAATACGTTTAATGTAAAGTATTATACACTTAATACTTTGTTAACGTTTTCAAGTTATAATATATACATATATATACATATCTTATGTTTACAATCGTTTGTGACTCGTCGAAATTTGGTCGAGGTTAAATGAATACATGAACACAGTTCAAAATGTTTGAGATTTAACTTATCAGACTTTGCTTGTCGTGTCGGAAACATTAAATCATTTAAGGATTAAGATTAAATTTGGTCGGAAATTTCCGGGTCATCACAATATGCAATTGTGTCACCGAGCTCTCTCACACGGCTCTTCTCAATTGTTTCATCTCGAGTTTACGCCCCGACATCCAACGTGAATTGGCTACGCTAAACCCGACCGTACTCCATCAAACATACGGTTTGGCTAAACTCATTGAAGACAAGTTAAACGCAGGCCTTGAGTCTCCTAATGCCCCATCTCATGAACCTCCCTACACTCCCAACAACAACAATTCCATCACCACAACCTCTCATACCCTTACCACTACACCACTGTCACCATCTTCATCCAAACCGTCCACCCAAAACAACTCCCTCCCAGTTCGTCGTATTACTCTGTCCGAAGTCCAGTCGCGCCGTAGCCAAGGCTTGTGCTTCCGTTGCCCCGAGAAGTTTTACCCCGATCATCGATGCAACCCGCCACAATTCTTACTCATCGAGACAATTGAAGCTATTTCAACCGCAAGTTCCAACCTTGAGGACAAGGTTGAAGTTCAACCGGAGGGTATTGATAGCATCTTGGCATGGGGCCGAACTAAACAGGCCAACCCGAGTTCGTCAATAATTGATTCAAAGCAAAGTCTCGGCCCAAATGGATAAAACACGCCAAAGAAGTAGTTTATTTTCCAATTTCACTTGATGAAGAATAAATATTGTGTGTACGTGGGTAGTGAACATGGATTGCATATCACACATGCACTAACCCACATGTCTCATGAATTGCATTAGTGGTTTAATTTTAGGAAACTGTAGTGGTAGTTTAGTTCACGTACTTAGAAGTTATTTTCCTTTCAAGGCCTATAAATATGTAATCGTATTTCAGTATAACCAGGAATGAAAAGTTTGCTTTAAGCAAAAGTCTCTCTTCTTATCTATTTTCCTTGGGAGATTGACCATCTCGAATCGGTCTATTATCAATTACTGTCATGTGAATTTTATGTGAACGAGCAAATCGTGGCTCGCCGCTCGCGCGTTGTTCATGAAATGGTTTTTCCAAATAAAAGTTATAAAAAAACGATGTAACGTTGACGCCATGGTGATGTCAGCGTCCAATAAAATAGAAGACGAAAGATTACTAAAATACTCCCAAACGTTGTTGTCCATGTTTAGCGATGGGGTACTGGACAACAATCAGTAATTTAATTATCATTAAAACATTGTACATAGCGATTATTTATTAAGTTTTCCATTTAAATTATTGTCTACCTTACTTTTTATATTTGACTCAAAATAATTGTACACTTGAAAAAAAATAACCGATAAATATCAATTAACTCTTCACTTTACACTCA
This sequence comes from Rutidosis leptorrhynchoides, assembly GCF_046630445.1. NCBI lineage: Eukaryota > Viridiplantae > Streptophyta > Magnoliopsida > Asterales > Asteraceae > Rutidosis > Rutidosis leptorrhynchoides. The sequence continues at coordinate 658,992,713 of NC_092335.1, forward strand.
TTTATTATTCTCAATCATTAATTTGCTAATAACTTCAGTCAAAATTCTCTTAAATATATAAAATCAAAATTGACATTTTATCAAATATAAATTAAATCCTACATAAAACTTTAGTGGACATTCTTTTTGAGACAGATAGAATATTTTTGAACTAATTGTTATCAAGTTGTACAATATTTTAAAGCGTATTAAAGACCGTCCTTGAAAAAAATATCCATTATAATATGATGAATAGGAACTCCAACAAAGATAATTAAAAGGATAGCCAAGAGAAGTCAACCTATGATTTTTGATGATATGCCAATTGTTAGCTATATAACTTGAAAAGCATTAACAAATACTTTGCTTATCAGAGGTCAAAACCTGCATCAGTTAGTTGGTTAACATATATCCTTTCTATTTTGTTTGTTTTCTTAGAGTAACGGGTTCAATGGGTGACGAGAACGGAGTTTTAGACGATTTTACACAAGACGGGACAACGGATCTTAAGGGTAGACCGACTCGAAGATCATCTACAGGGAGATGGAGAGCTTGTTATTTCATGCTAGGTGAGTTGTGATAATATAAAATGAATACCTGTTGTGACAGTGAGTTTATTTCATATTTTTTACTTTAACTTGTAGGCTATGATGTTTGTGAAAGAATGGCATACTTTGGTATAGTGTCAAATTTGGTATTGTACTTAACAAGGGAACTGCATGAAGGCACTGTAAAATCTTCGAAAAATGTCTCAAACTGGATTGGGACCACATGGATGACTCCCTTGTTAGGTGCATATATCGCTGATACGTACTTAGGACGATACTGGACTTTCATCATTGCGTCTGTCATATATCTTTTGGTATATACACAACGATTCTAAACTTTCTTAATTTGCTTCTTTCATCTCTCATATGGTAATTAAAAACTATGGATTATTTGTTGGAAGACCACTCAAATATATCATTTTATTTTTGTTGGCTCACCACATTTATAAATAAACAAGAAAGGTGAGGTTCGCGCGCTGCTGCTTGAAAAATGCTAGCGATTTAACTAAAAAAAAATAAAAAATATTATATATTTTAAACCGTGTAATAGCGAGTGTATGTATTTATGTATAGTATCCTATCAACTTTCTCCAAATGATAAAGACATAATAGGCGCACAAAAAAAATTAAAATGATGAACATTTCTCGACCAATAGGAATCCGGGGAAAAAAATTAAAATGATGAATAGTGAGAAATAGGGATAAAAATTAAAAAAAAAAGATGAATAGTGGTCGGGCACTATTGATGAATAGTGACCGACCAATAGGAAGCCAACATTCACTTTGATAATTGGTGTATATAGTAATAGTAATTTATAGCCACTCAGATTTTTTTATTTATTTATTGAATATGTACCAAATCAGTCAATAATATCATCAGAAAAATTCAAATTGATGCAAATAATCACGTATTTGAAAATAACTAAAATTATATATTTGATGTTGTCATAAATATGCATGGTTATGTCTGTCATATTCTTTTTTCCAGTAGGTTTTTAGAACGATTTAGTGTAAATGAAGCAACATAAGAGCATGTAAAGTCGTAATGGTTGGATTCGGTGTTTAATTTAGTGTCTAAGACTTTCAAAGAGATTTTCAGAGAAGAATGGTGGATTGGTTCGGTTGTTGGAAGCTTCGACGAGCCCAACACACCCACTATAGAGGATCTAGACTATACAAGACTCACTACACCAACACTTTGGCGTTGTTTAGCCTTTAATTTTATAAATCCTTAGTGCACAATGTACTTAGGCGACAATGTCGACCATATATCTTTAGGCGGTATAACCGACCATGTATTACTTAGGCGGCAGAGCCGACCATATAATAAGAACAAAAAAAGTGCACTAAGAACTTAAACACAAACTAAGGCTTGATCGGGAAACTTAACAAAAACACTTATATTAAATTACAATTACAATATTACTTATAAGCTTTCTCTTCTCTACTTTCGCTAACTCACACTCTTCTTCTCTTCTTCACAACTCACTTCTTATTTCACTCTTACTCACAACTCTCACAACTTACTTCACACACTACAAATGAAATCCTCACCCCTATTTATACAGCTCCATGGAAGTTTCTAGAAACTAGATATTTCCATGGATATATATAAATATCTAGATATTTTTATACATATAAATATCTAGATATTTCTTACACACATAAATATCTAGATTTTTCCTTACATTTTAATATCTAGATATTTTTCATATACATATTAATATCTAGATATTTTACCCATATACATATACTAATTCCATATTATTCTAAATTTGCATTGTATTTTAACACTCCCCCTCAATGCAAATTTTCTTCCAACGATGTCTTGCAGACCATTCCAAGTGCTTCTCTGAATTTTGTAAACTTCGGTTTACTTAGGCTCTTGGTGAATATATCTGCAACCTGTTCATCTGTCTTTGTTGGCATCATCTTGATCTCTCCTTCAAGGACCTTCTCGCGAACATAGTGATAGTGCACTTCTATATGTTTTGTTCTCACATGAAAGACTGGATTTTCTTCTAGACGTATAGCTGATAAGTTATCGCAGAAAAACTTTACTTGATAATCTGTTGATTGATGAAGATCTTCCATTAGCTGCTTCAACCAAGTAATTTCTTGTGTTGCTGATGCTGCCGATCGATATTCTGCTTCGGTGCTTGATAAGGATACAGTTGGTTGTCTCTTGCTGCACCATGATATTACTCCCGATCCAAGACTAAACATGTATCCAGTTGTTGATCGTCGTGTATCATAGTCTCCAGCATAATCGGCGTCACAATATCCAGTCACGTGACATTCTTTTGTTTTCTTGTATAAAATAGCAAAGTTAATAATGCCTTTAACATACTTTAAGATGCGTCGTACAACATCAAGGTGAGGCTTCTTCGGATTGCTCATGTATCGACTAACCACTCCAACTGCATAAGATATATCTGGCCGGCTTAGTGTGAGATAAATAAGACTTCCGACCATCTTTCGATACATGGTAACATCTTGAAGACTTTTTCCTTCATCTGCTCGTAGTTTTGTATTCGGATCCATCGGAGTTGAGATAGGTTTGCAATTAAGCATTCCGTACTTTTGTAAAAGATCTCGCGCATATTTCTGTTGTCCCAGAAATAATCCTTCTCTTTTCTGCTCTATTTCGAGTCCAAGAAAATGTTTGAGTTCTCCAAGCTCCTTCATATGAAATCTGATAGACAGATTCTCTCTTGTTCTTTGGATCTCCTCATAGTGATCTCCCGTGATGATTAAGTCATCCACATATACTAGCACTATGGCTAGTTTTCCTTGATCTTATTTCACAAATAAACTAGAATCTGAAGGAGCAACTGTGAAACCACTTTGTACTAAGAACTCGCCAATCTTCCCGTACCAAGCTCTTGGAGCCTGCTTTAAGTCGTATAGTGCTTTCTTTAATTTGCAGACATGGTCAGGATGGAACTTGTTCTCAAAGCCTCTTGGTTGCTCCATATAAATTTCTTTGTCAAGTTCTCCATGTAAGAAAGCATTCTTGACATCCATCTGCCACAGCTTCCAAGATTTGCTAGCGGCTAAAGCTAGTAGAGCTCGAATTGTTGTGATATTCGCCACTGGACTAAACGTTTCTTCATAATCCAGCCCATATTGTTGAGAAAAACCTCTAGCAACAAGTCGAGCTTTATACCTTTCAATGGAGCCATCTGATCGAGTCTTCACCTTGTAAACCCATTTACAAGATATTGGTTTTATATCTTTTGGCTTTGAAACATATATATATGTATGTATATATATATATATACATACATACATATATATATATATATATATATATATATATATATATATATAATGCATTAATTTCTTCTTCCATTGCTTTCCGCCATTCTTGACTTTGTGCTGCTTCTTCATAAGTGGAAGGCTCAATAGGTATTGATTCATCCACATGAGCAGCATTGGCATACCTCGGATTAGGTTGCCTCGGCCTTGTTGATCTCCGTAATTCTTGCACATGCTCCTCGGCATCCATTTGGCTTGGACGAACCTCTTTGGATGTAGATTGATCTACCCCAGTTTTCCATGGACTCGTTTCCTTAGAGTACGATCCATCTCCTTCTTTAATTGGATCCGATATGTGCTCTTTATGTTTTTCTTTCTCTTCTGGAACTTCTTCTAATCCATGAGATTCTGGAAGCTCTATCTTTTGAGATGACCATCATGAAGAAGCTTCATCAAATACCACATTTCTTGAAGTATGACACTTTCCAGTATTTGGATCACAACATCTCCATCCTTTTCTTGATTCATCATAACCGACAAAAATGCATCGAATTGCCTTCTTATCAAATTTGCTTCGTAGATGATCTGGTACGAAGACGTAGCATACACATCCAAAAACCTTGAGATGGTTGACGGTTGGCTTGATCTTCCATAAACTTTCATATGGTGAAATATATCCCAACTTTGTTTGTGGGAGTCTGTTAATCACGTATGAGGCCGTCCTCATACATTCGGCCCAAAATCTTCCTGGTACATTATTACCATGAAGCATACTTCGACAGGTTTCAGCAAGATGACGATTCTTACGTTCTGCCACTCCATTCTGTTGTGGAGTATTAGGGCAAGTTAATTGCCTTCTGATCTTGTGCTTCTCAAGATAGATATTGAACTCGGTTGATAAATATTCTCCTCCATTATCTGTGCGTAAGCATCGAATCTTAGTATTGAGCTCACTTTCTACCTTGTTCTTGAACTCTTTAAACTTCAAAAAAGTCTCCGACTTCTCCTTCATGAAGTAAACCCACACATATCTTGAGAAGTCATCAATGAATGTCACCATATATTTCATACCTCCAAGTGATGTTTGTTTCATTGGGCCGAAGACATCTGAGTGTATTAGCTCTAGTGGTGTCTTGGACTGATGCGCTGACTCCTTGAATGGCAATTGGTGAGCTTTGTCAAATTGACATCCAGCACATATTGTATCTGTTCGGATATCAATTTGAGGAAGCCCATTTACTATGCGTTTCACCATCATCTCCTTTAACTTATTGTATCCCACATGCCCAAGACGTTCATGCCACAGATCAGCCTTCTCATTCTTTCGAGTCTTATCCACATATGCTGTTTCAGCAGATAGTACATAGACCGACTCTATTCTTTTTCCTTGCATAATTGAATTGCCAACCACCTTCACTCTCTTGAATACAGACACATCTTCTGGTCCAAAGAGCACATAATTCCCTTCTGCTGTCAATTGTGGTACTGACAGTAAATTCTTCTTTAGGTCAGGGACAAGATACACCTTCTCGAGATGGAGCTTATGAGAGTCACCTTCACTTGGAATTATTGTCTTTCCAATGTGAGAAATAGACAACCTTGAATTGTTGGCTGTCAACACGACTCTTTTTCCTTTGTAATCCTCCATTTCTTGCAGCTTCGTCTCATCATTGGTCATATGATTTGAGCACCTAGAATCGATGATCCAATCATCTTTGTAGTTTATTTTTGACTTTAAAGTTGTTGTAAGAGCTTGATCATCCATGTCAGCTTCAACGGAGAGTCCTGCTTCTGCATCCCAAGTTTCCTCATTAATGGATGCTTCTAATGTGACCTCTTTCTTCTCATCTCTTGCGGCGGCCACATTTCCTTCGAAAGTTCGCCTTCTGGGGAATCTACAATCTCGAGCAAAATGACCCTTCTTGCCACAATTGAAGCATTTACCATTCTTTCTCTTATCATTTTCCCCGTATTGTTGGCGATGATCTCTTCTTCCTTGTTGAGCTCCCCCTGAAGCGTTTCCTTTTGATTTTGGGTGACCCTTCCACCCATATGTCTTACTTTCTTTCATCGCCTCTTGTCTTCGAGATGTTGCTTTCTTCTTATTGGTGAAGAGTGCATCTTCTCCGTCTTTTATGGTTACTTCATTCATCTGCTTGGCTAATGCCTCTTGATTAGCCAATAAATTCTCCAGCTCTATTAATGATGGTTGAGTAGCCCATCCTCTCACAGCGGCTATAAATCCATTATACTCGGATCTTAAGCCGTGGATGATAATTCTCTTCATCCTTGCATCACCCACTTTCTCTTCAGGAGCAAGTTGAGATATCTCACGGCAAATAGATTTCACCTTGGTGAAATACTGAGAAATAGACAGACTTCCTTGTGAGATACCCGCGAGCTCATTTTCCAAGAGCTGGAGGCGTGCTTCATTCTTCTTTGAAAATAATTTTTCAAAAGTTTCCCAAGCTGCCTTTGGTGTTTTCTCGTCACGGATGTGCTCCAATAGATCCTCCTCGATTGTAGTCTTCAATATAAATACAGCCTTCCCGGCCTTGATGTTCCATTTTCTCAAGGCTTCAGCATTTTCTTTCGGTGGAGGCGTTGTGTCACTGCCAGCAACTATTTCCCATAAATCCTGTCCTTGTAGGTAGGATTCTATGCAAGTCCGCCAATAACCATAGTTGTGGTTATTGAGACTCTTGATTCCACTGCTCGTACTTGCAAGATCTGCCATCATGACGTCCAACGTCCAATAAGCTTGGTCCCTGACCGATGAGCTTTCACAGTTCCTAACTGTGCTCTGACAGAATCTTCCTTAGAGCCTTGGTGAAAACAAGCCGATGTAAACGTCCAACGTTTACCGATTTCCTCCACTAGAAATGGTCCCGAACGACCCGCTCTGATACCAATTGTTGGAAGCTTCGACGAGCCCAACACACCCACTATAGAGGATCTAGACTATACAAGACTCACTACACCAACACTTTGGCGTTGTTTAGCCTTTAATTTTATAAATCCTTAGTGCACAATGTACTTAGGCGACAATGTCGACCATATATCTTTAGGCGGTATAACCGACCATGTATTACTTAGGCGGCAGAGCCGACCATATAATAAGAACAACAAAAGTGCACTAAGAACTTAAACACAAACTAAGGCTTGATCGGGAAACTTAACAAAAACACTAATATTAAATTACAATTACAATATTACTTACAAGCTTTCTCTTCTCTACTTTCGCTAACTCACACTCTTCTTCTCTTCTTCACAACTCACTTCTTATTTCACTCTTACTCACAACTCTCACAACTTACTTCACACACTACAAATGAAATCCTCACCCCTATTTATACTACTCCATGGAAGTTTCTAGAAACTAGATATTTCCATGGATATATATAAATATCTAGATATTTTTATACATATAAATATCTAGATATTTCTTACACGCATAAATATCTAGATTTTTCCTTACATTTTAATATCTAGATATTTTTCATATACATATTAATATCTAGATATTTTACCCATATACATATACTAATTCCATATTATTCTAAATTTGCATTGTATTTTAACATCGGTGTCCCTAGTATATGTGAACCCAGGGCCGGTCCCGAGAATTTGAGTGCCCCGAGCGAGACGAAAAAAAAGGCCCTTACCGGTTTGGGTTTTTTCGACTTTTTCTGGATTCGACTTTGATTTTTATCCTTATTCGATTTTTACGCGTTAGAAATTTAGCGTACAATTGCATTAATTTGCAAGGATTTAGTTTGGCTATATTAACTCTAGAATGGATCGATCATTATTTTACATATCAAAATATGTACTAGTAATAAAATATTTGATGACGATCAATTTCTATTTAAATGAATATCTCGATAAGAATTTTTTACTTTATATTTAAGAAAAAAAGAAGTCATACACATATTTTTATGCGTAGGAACCTCGTTTTTTTCCTTCTCGATACTAAGCTCCTTTTTGTTAAAACTAAAAAGCAATTAATCTGCACATGTGAATTGATTGGAGGAAATGGAAATCTAGAATATTTATGAAGGCACTTTGTGATGGAGTTTTGCAAAAAACAGATTTATTTATTTGGATTTCTATAGCATTCATCCCACATTGGTAATGTATATAACCAAATTAGTCTATAAATTCAGAAGGCTGGAATTGGAGTACAAGATAAAAATGTGACCCGTTATGGGCCGGGTGTGTGAACCAATATGAAAATAATAATAAAGAAAAAAATTGAAGGCGACGTCCAATGCGAAGGGCGACTCCTAAAGCTCGTGTGGCCTATAAAAACAAAATGATTAACTTACGTTACATAATCCCTGAATTTGGATTTAATTAGACGTAGAACCATGTATCATCCTACTTTGTTTGTTTATAATTCTTTTTTTCTATATACTTGGGTTGAATTAGAACCATGTGTCATCCTTTTTTGTTTGTTTATAACTTTCTCTAAACAGGGCATGAGCTTATTAACTCTTGTAGTTTCACTGCCATCTCTAAAGCCACCAACATGCGGAAAACATGTGAGTTACCTAGATTGCAATAAACGAGCCTCCTCGTTTCAAGTTGGCATCTTCTATTGTGCACTTTATATCATTGCAATTGGGACAGGTGGAACAAAGCCCAATATCTCCACAATGGGTGCTGACCAGTTCGATGATTTTGAGCCCAAAGAAAAGGCCCATAAGCTCACTTTCTTCAATTGGTGGATGTTTAGCATCTTTTTCGGCACTCTGTTTGCATTTACTTTCCTAGTGTACATTCAAGATAATGTTGGTTGGAGTTTAGGATATGGTGTCCCTACATTCGCTTTATTTGCATCGATAATAATCTTTATAATCGGAACACCAACTTATAGGCACAAGCCAATAGCCGAAAGCCCGATTAATAGAATGGCCAAGGTGCTAGTAGCTAGTGTAAGGAAAAGGAACGTATTTGTACCTGTTGATCCCAAAGAGCTTTATGAGTTGAGTTTGGATGACTATTTGCGTCGTGGAAAGTATAGAATCGAACATTCATCGTCCTTAAGGTTAGTTTTCCTCTACTATCACGTGTACTATCATTGTCATTATAAATGATTAAAGCTATCTTTTATGGAACATCAATGTTGTCTCACTAATTTATAAGTTTTTGTTCGAGATATAAAAATGAACGGTTATAAACGTTAAATTTTTCAATACTACTAAAAGTAATCACTATAAATAGCAAAAACAAATTATCATTATTTCAGAGATCTCTTAGTCAAAATGACTGAATAGGGGTAATTTGTGTCAAAAGAAGAAAAAATATCTTTTTTTCTTTAAGTTCTTTTTGTCGTACTTGGACCGATAGCAAAACAAGTATATATATATAGGTCTTTTAAAGTTGTGGGCCCTTTCAAAATTTTGGGCTTGTTAGATGACCCTATCTTGCGCACCCTCTAAGACGCCCCTACAAACATGTGGGCGTGCTTAATCGAAGTCTAAAATTATGACTTTTGATTAACTACTAATTACCATGTCTCGCAAATAGGTTCCTTGATAAAGCTGCGGTAAAGGTGGAAGATTCATCTACCGAATGGATGTTATGCTCAGTAACTCAAGTTGAACAAACAAAGCAAATGCTCAAAATGGTCCCAATTTTGTTTGCAATGTTCATTCCTAGCACAATGTTTGCCCAAACTCAAACATTATTCATCAAACAAGGGACCACTTTGGTTCGATCAATTGGACCACATTTTGAGATACCGCCTGCTAGTTTAGGAGCGTTCCTTGTGATCTCCATGCTTATTAGCATTGCAGTCTATGACCGCTTCTTTGTTCCTTTTGTTCGAAGATACACAAAAAAGCCAAGAGGCATCAGTTTATTGCAACGAATGACGATAGGCTTAGTGCTTCACATTATCGTCATGATAACTGCCAGTCTCGTAGAAAAGTATCGATTAAGTGTTGCTAAAGATCATGGTATATTTGGGAAAGCGCAAACCGTTCCGTTAAGCATATTCATACTCTTACCTCAGTTTGCTTTGATGGGTGTTGCTGATTGTTTTCTGGAAGTTGGAAAACTTGAGTTTTTTTACGATCAAGCACCTGAAGGAATGAAAAGTCTAGGGACTACTTATTATACAACTGGTTTCGGTGTTGGGGTCATTCTTAACGGCTTTATTCTGTCAACGGTAGCTAATGTTACAAAGAGCAATGGTCATAAGAGTTGGATTCTAGACAACCTCAACATATCCCACCTAGATTATTATTATGCATTTTTTGCCGTTTTGAGTTTCTTGAACTTTTGTTTCTTCCTTCTTGTTGCCAAAAACTTTGACTACAACGCTGAAGTCACTGTAACGGAACAAGAAATGAAAGAAGACGACGTCAGGGAGCTTACAAATCAAGGCTAAAGGGTGATTTTAATTACCTCTTAAATGAATGGTTCATCGTTTGATGGATGATGAACCATTTGGCATTCAGCGCGTTTGTTCACCTCTGAATGGCGCAAACTTGTAACATGTGTGGCTCAATATATGTAATATGACCCTTGTCCCAAAATTATGTGTTTGCTTCATTATATGAGAGTGTGATTGTATCTGGTTTAATAAACTCATGTTATGAACCACATCAATTTCTATATAATTTCAAGTTTAATAACTTGATACTTAATGATTTTACTCTACTAAAAATAAATAAATTACTTAAGATAAATAAAAGAAAATAGTTTACAAAATTAGCTATGCCTACCAGCTTTAAAGTCACAGCTACAACCAGGGTGTAGGAAACATGTTTTTGTTGTCTTTTTAACAATCAATGGTTATGCTAATATGATCAAAAGGTAAGAGGTAGGCAAGTAAAGACTATCTAATAAATTTCAGCAATAAGAGACAAATGAAGGTGTAGACAAAAGAAAGGGACCGAAAGCGATGTAAGGTGAGGATTCGACCTATGATTTCTGATACCAAATTATTTTGGCATAGTTTGTTAAAGTTCCATAAAAATAAACATATATAAGAACTTGAACAAACTTTAACATGCATATTTTAAATTTTCTCGTGTTTTTGTACAATGGGGTTGACGGGAAATGAAAATGGAGTTCGAGAAGACTTTACACAAGATGGGACTATAGATCTAAAAGGTAAACCTGTCCTAAGATCAGCTACCGGGAGATGGAGAGCTTGTTACTTCATGTTGGGTTAGTGTCTTAATTAAAATTATATACAGTGTTTTGTTACAAAGACACATTATTTATTAATTTGTTTTCTTTGACCTTAATTTGTAGGGTATGAAGTATGTGAACGAATGGCATATTATGGAATAGCAACGAATTTAGTCTTGTACTTGACCAGGGAATTGCATCAAGGCACAGTGAAGTCATCAAACAATGTCACAAATTGGGTTGGGACTGTTTAGTTGACTCCTGTTTTAGGTGCATATATTGCTGACACATACTTGGGACGATATCGGACTTTCATGATAGCATCTGTCATTTATCTTCTGGTAATTAGTATATCATCTTGCATACACCCTATACTGAACTTGTTTAGTGTTAGTGTCGTACAAGTTTCAATTGTTAATATGAGTTTGATAATGGCCTTTTAGCTTGAACAGTGAAAATCTTATTCGTTTACCCGTTTGTTACAGGGTATGTGCTTATTGACTCTTGTGGTTTCACTGCCATCTTTGAAGCCACCATCATGTGGCAAAAATGTGAGTTACCTAGACTGTGATAAACGGGCCTCTTCGTTTCAAGTTGGTATCTTTTATTGTGCCCTCTACATTATTGCAATTGGGACGGGAGGGACCAAGCCCAACATCTCAACGATGGGTGCAGATCAATTTGATGATTTTGAGCCCAAAGAAAACGCGCATAAGCTCACTTTCTTTAATTGGTGGATGTTTAGTGTCTTTTTTGGCACCCTTTTCGCAAATACATTTCTAGTGTACGTTCAAGATAATGTTGGTTGGGGAGTTGGGTACGCTATCCCTACATTGGCTCTACTTATGGCCATAATAGTGTTCATATTTGGGAAGCCTGTTTATAGGCATAAGCCAACTACAGGAAGCCCGTTGACTAGTATGGTCAAAGTACTAGTTGCTGCGTTAAGAAAGAGAAATGTTGTTGTACCCGTTGACTCTAACGAGCTTTATGAGTTGAATTCCGATGAGTACTCTAGTTGTGCAAAGCATAGAATCAACCATTCCTCTTCATTAAGGTACCTTTTTTCATATTCTTCATATCTTAAAAGTTCAGTAATGTAACCAAAGGGCCATTGGGTGAGGTCATGGGTTCAAGTCCTCGTATAAGCAGTAGTATGTATATATTCGTGTAAAAAACCATGTTGAGTGTGTGTTTGTCTTTAAAAAAAAGTTCAGTTATGTATGAACATGTGCGCCGACCTTCTAAAAATATTGTTTGCATATAGGTTCCTCGACTAAGCTGCAGTGAAGATTGAAGAACCAAATTCCGAATGGAAGCTATGTCCGGTGACTCAAGTTGAGCAAACAAAGCAAATGTTCAAGATGGTCCCAATTATGTTAGCCACATTCATTCCGAGCACATTCTTGGCTCAAAGTCACACACTTTTTATCAAACAAGCTACCACATTGGTGCGGTCCATGGGACCTCATTTTGAGATACCACCCGCTTGTCTAGCGCTATTCACCACAATCTCCATGCTTATTACTCTTTTTGTTTACGACCGTTATTTTGTTCCTTTGGTTCGTACATACACTAAAAATCAAAGAGGCATAACTTTACTACAACGAATGGCGATTGGCATAGCTCTCCATGTTGTTACCATGATCACTTCTAGTATTGTAGAAAATCACCGACTAAGTGTCGCTAAAGATCATGGCATACATAAAAAAGGTCAAGTTGTACCTTTAAGTATATTCATTCTTCTTCCTCAATTCGTTTTAGTGGGTGTCGCCGATAGCTTTTTGGAAGTTGGAAAACTTGAGTTTTTTTACGATCAAGCACCCGAAGGAATGAAAAGTCTTGGAACGGCTTATTTTACAACTAGTCTTGGTATCGGATATTTTCTTAGTGGTTTCATCTTATCAACTGTGGCTAATGTTACTAAGAGGAGTGGACACGAAGGTTGGTTGCTAGACAACCTCAATGTATCGCGTCTAGACTACTATTATATATTTTTTACGGTTTTGTGCTTCTGCAACTTCGTTTTCTTCCTTTTAGTCGCGAAAAACTTTGAGTACAAAATGAAGTAGATGAAACGAAGAAAGAGTTGAAAAACAATGAAAAGGTTGTAGAAGAAACTGATACATCCAAGGATGGTCCAACATTCTAAACAAGTAAAGGATCTTGATTTGATTATATATAGATATTAGATACTATATATAGTAATAGTAAAGTAGCATGAAAGAAATGAAACATACATGTATTTTAAGAGTGATCGAATTGTGAAATTTACCTCATAGATTGCAGATATTTACATTCAATAAAGCTTGGATAGCTTCTTTCTGATGTATCTTTGAAGTAATGTTCGAACTTTTATATGCAAAAAAATAATTAACAACGGATACCATTGCAAAAGTAAAAATGATGTTGGAGTATAATTGGTTGTAAAAAGATGAAAGTCATCCCACATCGGAAATATCCCACATCAGAAATATGAAAGAAATAATGTCACCATATAAGTTTATAGTACCCTCTCTTTGGCACAAACGAGATCTAGATCGGCCAGCCCGATGCGGTGGGACCTTTCGGCTTACGTATTCATATTTAACGTAGTGTTATGTATTTACAGAATATAAAATGACCCATGTGTTAAGTCCCGTTTTAGATGTCGGTGTGTTTAGCGTTTTTTAGAAAGTGTCCATTTCGAAAGTAGCTAGTTTCGTTTTGTTCGTAAAGTTATTTCGAGTTTAACGGTGACGACAGTAAAAAATAACCCTGGGCGAGCAGAAAGATAAGCCCCATCTAAGATTTTGGTGTGGATAGCGTTTTTTAAAAAACGTCCGTTTTGAACGTAGTTAGCTTCGTTTTGTTCGTGATATTATTTCGAGTTTAATGGTGAAGGTGGTAAAAAATAACGCGAGACGAATAAGAAGATAAGGCTCGTGAAAGCTTAAGGTGGGTTTGTTTTTATTTTTAATTTAAAAATAAGTTTACATTTTGTATCCCTAAAAAAATTATAAATTAGACCCTAAAAGAGGGGGATAAAATGGCAAATTGTAAAAATGGTTGTTGATGTCGTTTGATATACTAACGCTGCGTTCTCGAGATTTTTTTGGAATAGAAAGGAAAGAAAACAGACAGATTAATAAATAACAGTGATTCTCGAGTTTTTATTTTAAGCGGAAAGGGGAAGAGAGTAGATGATTAGAAAGGATAATACTTTAATATTTTGTTAACAACACTCTCCCCCCATGTTTGGGCGGATTGAGAAGGATAGTAAAACACTCTCTTCCCATTTCTTTTTCACTCTTTTCCGCTAAAAATAAAACTTGAGAATACAGCGTAAAAGAGGTCAAAACTACATATTTTGTCACCTCTTTTCGTATATAAGAGTTAATTAGTTTTACATTATTGTAGAACTTATGAGTTTATATATTAGACATATTGTTAAGCTAGAAATAATCCTATAAATGGTATTAGAGTAGCCCCAACTTATAATTGACTTTAAGACTACAAGAATTAACTTAGTTTGTCACCTAGGCATTATACTATCTGTTTTGTCTTCTACTTACACATTTTATTATACATGTAAACAAAGATTAAAAGTTCGTTAATAAACTGAATAACTTAGCAATCACCAACGGTAAACAAAGGGCAAGTTTAGGATCCGCAAACATCTACACCAAATTTGTCCTTCACTTCACTTCACCTATTATTTCAACCCATTACGTGTTTAGTGGGCCTTTTTATCAACATGTATAATGTATGTGCTAGATTGAACCAATTTTGACATATTGGGCCGATACTAAAATCTAATATACGGCCCAAAATAAAGTCTTTAGTCACACACCCACCGCAAAACTTCAGTCCCTCGCTCACACCTTATATATAAATAGAAAAGCAAAACTTTAGTACAACTCTCCATCAAAGTTCAAACCCTAAAAGAGTTACGGTGGCGCCGCCATCACCACTTCCGCGGCGGTCGTTATAATACGTACTCTCCGGCTTTCTTCACCTGCTAGAGAAGTATATCCGTCACGTTTTTTTGTAGTTCAAAGTGGTTTATACCATTTATTGTTAGAAAATGAAAATTTTATTACTCTGTCAAATTAATTTGATTTGTTGAAATATATGTGTACATATATTACTTGATCTGATTTTATCATATGTACACGTTAGTTACGGAATAATTATATGCTTTTATTGTTCATACAAGTTATTGCATATAATTTTTGGGTTCCTTTTGATTAGTCCATCTTGGCAAAACATTAGAGGCTTTGGTCTATGAAGTGTTTTGAATGCTAATGGACTTAAATTAAATTTCTGCTTTTTACTGTTCTGGACTTCTAATGTTAGTGGGAGTACCAAGTCATTCGAGCAGAAACATGATTATCAATTTTAATATTAATTTTCTTTATTTTACATGAGATTAATTAAGCATCATAATTAATAAATAAATTATACTTGTGAATAATAGAGTTATAGTTAGTCCATCTTGGCAAAGCAGTCGAGCCATTAGGCGATGAACAGCTTTGAATGCTAATGGACTTACATTGATATCAGTCTTTAACTGTTTTGGAGTTCCGATTTAGGTGGGATTACCAGTTCATTCGGGCTGAAACATTATAGATTAATTAAGTGCAAGGCATTGTTAATATTTGTAATGGTGCTATATATGGAGAATGTGTATTAATTTAAGGATTCACGTTACAAGAAAACTTCTAATCAAATAGATTAAAGAATACTGAATCGACTTTGATAACAAGATAATCTGTTTGAATAAATTTAATAATTTTAACTTTTTTTTTGTTTTTTTGCAAAAATAAAAAAAGAAGTATATTTAAGCTCAATGTATGTCAAACTGACAAGGACTAAATGCACAACAATAAACAAGGAGATGCCTAAGCAAAACTAAGCCTACTAATGTAACCAAACCGTACCACTGTATCAACCATCAAGCGAGTTTGCCGTTGAGCAAGTCTTCTTACCCTGAGATACCCGTCTACAAAACTTTCCTTAAACTTGTCTATAAGTGACATTTTTCTTGATTGTTAAGCCTACATTCGTCAAACCAAGAACCTCCAAAGACAACCCGTTAAAATGCCTGACCCAAAAGAACACCCCCCCCCCCCCCCCCCCCCCCCCCCCCGAAACCAAAGAAGTACCCCAACGACAGCAAGATCACTTGTACCTTTATTCAAAGAACCGAAAACTAAATTATCACCCCCATCTTGATGAACCTACAAATTCGCACCAAATTATCACCCACGCTTGTACCTTAATAATATATATAAATACTAGATTTAAGAGCATGTGTGTTGCACGGGTATTCTTCCGCAAACAATCATGATAATGATTTCTAACTGCATACATACATACATACATACATACATACATACATATATATATATATATATATATATATATATATATATATATATATATATATATATATATATATATATATATATATATATATATATATAATTGCAAAATACAAACATTTGCATAAAGATCAATGCCTGTTGATCAACCCCTTCTCATCTATATAAATATAACATGTATTTTTAACGATCTATGAAATCATTAAAAGATACTTACAGATCAGTGAAGTCGAAGCCGTTTATACTGTAAAAGGTTTGTGGTTACCAATAAGTTTAATAGCCTCAATGAAAGAAATCAAAATTGTTTTAATTGGTACCGATTAGTTGTTTGATACGATAAGAATGACGAAACATTTTATTGCAATGTCTGCAGCCTTCTTCCATTTAAAGTCGTTCTTTTTTATTTGCTATTACCCAAACCACCACCCGTTTTTTTTTTTTATATCAGTTTTCCCCATGGAAACAATATACGTTAATATTGATTTGATATTTGTTATCTAAAATGAAGGAACATTTTAATTTAAACACAATGGACCAACAGATTGTAACATCCCGTCTTTTTATTTTAATAATATCCTCAGTATCTCGATTCGTATCCTCCATTAGCTAACATTCTTAAAATATTTTCGTTATTGGATTATAACATCTCTCGTACTCTCGTGTAATTCAAAATAATTCATTTGGTTAATTCACGCACCCGCACCCAAACTAGAGGGACTAAACTTGCAAAGAGGCCAAAGATTTGATTAGGTCAACTAGTCAAACCTTCAACCTCCTCCTCTCATTTTCTCTCTTTCTCTCTTTTCATACTTCCATTTTCCTCTCAAGAACTCAAACAAGATTCATCATCTAATTTCGGATTTGGAGGCTAACATCAAAACAAATTACATAGTTGGAATCCTCTCTTCATCCTCTTCGACTTGATACCAATTTCATCTCATTTGGGTAACTTTCTAAAATTACTAGATTTTGTGTTCTTGATGTTTTTGAATTATAAAAGTGTTAATTAGTGTCTATGGCTCGTGTATAACATGAATATATGTTTTGTTTGTTCGATTTGTTGTTTTGAGTAACTAGTTTGAACACTTGAAAATGGGTTTGCTTAATCTTTGATTTTGGAAGATTAAATGTTGTTAAATTGTTAAAGTTCATGTTTTAATTGTGTTACTAGTATCACTAGCTTCATTTTGATGTATAGGTTGATTTGTAAAACTTCAAAAACATGATTAATGATTTTGTGATTCTTGATTAGGGTTTGATCGTTCTTGAGATGAACTTTTTGATGCTTGAATGCCATGAAATGTTAATTGTTAGTGTGTAGTTGTAATGCATGTTTCATTACCTTCAAAACGGCATATCATATGTGTGAATCGGATTCCCGAAACTTAAAATGCATTTTGTGAACTTGAAACTTGAAAATGGACTTTAAATGATCACATGACGAGAAATCGGTTATTGAAAATGATGTTTTTGTTTGATGAAACATGTTTAGTTATGTTCCTTGTCAAAAGAGCTTTCCAACGATATAAGGTGCGAGTTCTAAATGTTTACGGTTTGCATTTTGTGCTAAAACGAATTTTGGATCAAGACTTGAACATTTGAAACTGGCCAGGTACCAGCTCCCGTGTATTGTCGCGGCGCGACAATTGTGGGCCGCGGCGCGGCATAAGCCGTGTCCAGGCTCTGACCTCCTTGGTCAAAATAAGAAAAATGTTTGGCAGACTATGGACCTCCGATTCACATGAGACTTGTTCTAACATGCTTTTATATGAATAAAAACCTCAGAAAAATAGTTCGAGACCCGACCCGAACGCGTTGACTTTTTCGTTGACTTTGACCCGACCAAAGTTTGACTTTTGTCAAACTTAACCAAATGATTATGCAATCTTTCTAACATGATTCTATACTTGTATCTTGCATGAAACTTGACAATTTGATTCACATGCTTTATAATCGAGTCGTAGCAAGCCATAGGACTAATTGAACATCTTTGACCTATCGTATTTACCGTTATTGCCACAACCTATATGTTTAGGTCAAGACTAGCTTTGTCTTTGCACGCGTTTACTTGTTGAAGTACTTTATTACTCTTGCACTCAAGGTGAGATCATAGTCCCACTTTTACTCTTTGAACTTACATTTGGGATGAGAAAACATAAACGTTTCTTTTTAACTAAATGAACACAAGTACAGGAAAACAAACATTCTACATACGAGTTTGATCAAAAATCCTCAATTCGATTATCATTAGTTACACTTGCCGGGTGTAAGCGAGAACTTATGTTATATGGCCATATGGGTTTGACAAGCCCTCATTCAAACGGTTCGCTACCGTTTACGAATGAAATATATTTTCGAGAAACAGTGTATGTTCTAACACTATTGTGATGGGGTTCTATGGAAGGAATGTTAAGCCTTGATAATTGGGTGCTCGTGAATATTAACTTTTAGAATGTATTACTATTTTATCAATGTTGCAAATCTTGTGGTTCGACTTACTTTTACTCACTTACTTACTTAAACCTATGATTTCACCAACGTTTTCGTTGACAGATTTCTATGTTTTTCTCAGGTCTTTGAACGCTATGTGAAACATGCTTCCGCTCATTATTTGATACTTTCATTGGATGTCGAGTATACATGCATTTCATGGAGCGTCTTTTGACTTTCTTTAAAACTGTGTCGCATAGGTTTCACATGTAACTATAACCTTGTAACGTAACTTTTGGATGAACAATTCTTGTAAACTTTGAAACAATCTTTATTTTTGAAAGGAATGCGACATATCTTTGGTCAAACGTCACGTTAAAGACCTATGACCACGCAACGGGACCTAAGTAGTCGACGCCTTCAATTGACGATTTGTCGGGGTCGCTACAAGTGGTATCAGAGCATTGGTTGTAGGGATTTAGAGTTCATTGGTGTCAACCCCGAGTCATAGGGTACATTAGTGAATCTAGACTACAACCGGCATATAGACTTGAAGTAGGAATTACTTGACTATTTGTGCATTTATACTCGAACGTTTCTACTCATAACTAACTCTCGTTTCATCTAAATCTTTCGTTGTTTAATTTGATTGACGCGCCACCTTGACTCTATAGAATAATGTCGAATGCACATATGAATCAGGGTAATATAATTGCCGGGATTATATTACGGTGACTCATATGAACGTTCTGACATTACGACACAAAGAATTTAAGGCGAGTCAAGGAAAATTTTCTCTTCATCATTATTCCATATCACGATTAGTATTGTTAAGAATACTAATCAACGATATTCTTGTGTCATGAAGGAACAATGGCTCACCAAGGTCAACACAATACTCCTCTCGAAACTCTAGAACAAGCTCTTCAATGAATGATAGCCACCGCCGTGGGTGCGGCCGTGGCCGATCACTTTTCCAACAACAACAATCGTGGGGCCGGTAATTCAAACGAAGGTTGCTCCTACAAAAACTTCATGAAGTACAATCCTCCCACTTTCGATGGAACCGGGGGACCGGTTGCTCTCACCCGATGGTTTGATCAAACGGAATCCGTTTTTAGCATAAGCGGTGGTCGGGACCAAGATAAGGTCAAATTCTCCACCCTCACTTTCACCGGTGTTGCTCTCTCATGGTGGAACACGCATGTACAATCTGTGGGTATCGATGAAGCTCACACACTCTCTTGGACCGAATTAAGAGAAAGAATGATCACCGAATACTTCCCGCGCGACGAAACTCAAAGGCTCGAACAGGGGCTAAGGAATTTAAAAACGGTCGGGAATGACCTCGAAGCTTATAATCAACGGTTTGTCGAACTAGCCTTAAGTTGCCCGAACCTCATGACTCCTGAATCCCTAAGAGTTGAACTTTACTTGGAAGGCCTCCCAAAGAGCATTCACCACGAGGTAGTAGCATCCAAACCCGCCAACCTACAAGAGGCTTTAACGATGGCCCGCCAATCTATAAAAACGGTGAATGAAATTGAAGCGCCGGCACCAACGGCCGAGGACCAACCGGGTAACAACAAAAGAAAATGGGAAGCCTCTCCATCGAGCAACTACAACAACAACTTCACCAAGAAGTCCTTCACCTCCGACGGCAAGAAAGGGTATGCCGGAAACCTGCCCTACTGTAACGAATGTCGCAAACATCATTTGGGTGAATGTGGCAAACCATTTTGCATCAGGTGTCAAAGAAGTGGCCATGTGGCCCATATTTGTAAAAGTACCGTTAGCTCAAAAGACGCCCAATGCGCCAAGGGCGGTTGTTTGTTTCGAATGTGGCCAACCGGGTCATTATAGGAATGCGTGCCCAAAGAAGAAAGCCAACCCCAACGCACGCCGTTGAACTTTCAACATCGACACCTAGTGTGACACCCCGTACAAAATCATCGTGTACGGTACATCAACAACAGGATCATTACAAGGTCAAACACTATATGCTGTTTGAAAACCAGTTTTGCATTCATGAACAGATAACGTTTTACAAAAGATGAATAGGAAACATTAACATGAGTACATGATACTAAGGTCATTACAAAGCTATGGTTTTGAAAATAACATAAGTTGGGAATGCAAAGTAAAAGTTTCATGCTTGAGACATCTCTAAGTAATGCAGCGGAAGTCTAACACAGCAAGTCTGTAACAGCAAGTCTATACACCGAGACTAGAACAGCAAGGCTAACAGCAGAAGCAACAACGTCTAAACACCTGAGAAATACATGCTTAAAAAGTCAACACGAATGTTGGTGAGCTATAGTTTGTTTGTATTCAGTAATGTAATGTAGGCCACGAGATTTCAGTGCTTCAAACAAGCGTTTCAAATCAGTAATTCAAATCAGTATGATAAAGTATATGTATAACCGTGGGCACTCGGTAACTAACTTAACGTTTATACCCCCTGAAAGTACACTTGGCAAGTGCGTATGTCTACGAAGTATTAAACAATCGTTAAATGCTAGCGCGACTAGCCCGAGTGGGGATGTCAAACCCTATGGATCCATATCTAAGATTCGCGTTCATGGTTCAAAAACTAATGATTAAACGTTACCGAGCTAAAGGGAATGTTTATGCCGTTGTATAACCCACACATATATAAGTTTAAGTACTCGTGCCTAGTATGTAAAATATAAAATCCGCATGTATTCTCAGTTCCCAAAATAAGTTAAAGTAAAAAGGGAATGCTATAACTCACAGTGATAAAAGCGGTAAAGTCGGTAATGAAAGTACGCAAGTAGTAAGTCGGTTCGAAAGGTCATCAACCTAAATCAAGGGTTACTAGGTCAGTAGGTTGTTTTTATAAATTATAATAGTGCATAAAATAAGTTTAAGTGTCATCATCATCATCATTCATCATCATAAAAGCTAAGTAAGTTCGACAAGAATAGAGATCGAAACAATAGGCTGACTTCGGTCAGCTGCTGCGACTTCTACGTAAATCGAAAAGATGCATAGTCAGTGGCTATGGCTCCGTATGTGAGTCCCCTAAACGCTGACCAATTTTCAGAACCTAACTCGTCTTCGTTTGACCGTGGCGACGGTTTAAGTGCGAGTAGGTCAGAAATTTCAGCACAACGTTAATAGGGTGTAGTGACTCTCGGAGGGCCATAAATCCTAAACCGTAACTCGGATTAAGACGAGGCCTAAACAGAAAATCATCTACTCGAACCAAACTAACTCAATATCAACTTTACAGTAGCCCAGGTGGTCTGATCAGATACGAAAATCAGTGGACAAGTGCTCCGGTGAGGTTCTTGGTGCTTGATGCTCATCACGGTTCTCATCCTTGATGCTTGTAGCTTCAAGTGTACAACTCGTTGATGGTTTAGCATCACTTTTGACCAAGATTCTACCATCAATACACAATATGTTAAGACCAAGTGGTAACACAACTCATTTAAGAGTCTTAGATGGATGATGAACCAAGGTTACATCATATCCTTAGTCTTAACACAATTACAAGTCCTATTTACAAACAAAGTTACAAACTTTACATCAATCAAACAAGTATGAACATGATCCAAGTCAAAAGAGGTGATGGAACCCTAAGCTAGAGAGCTTGGATCCCTTTCACACAATTTATAAGGTCACAAAGCTAGAAAGCTTGAACCTTTAGTGTTCTTGAAGATCTTGAAGCATAAAGCTTGGATCTTTAAGATATATGAAGATAACAAACAAAAGTTTGAATATTTATCACAAAATAACAAGATTAAAGTAAAAGAAAGATGAATCTACAAAGTTGGTGAAGATTCAAAGCTAGAAAGCTTGAATCTTCCATGTTCTTGAAAGATTCATGCTTGAATCAACAAGATATAAGCAAGATCAAAGCTAAAAGGAACTTTGATCTCCATAATATGATGATGATGGCCACGAAAATGAAAGGAAAAGAAGAAGAAAAAGAAGACTTACAAGCAATACTAGAAAGGGAAGAAAGAAAGAACAAGTGTGTGTGAAAACCAAATGAGCAAATGATTTGAATGAGAGGTAAATGGCTAGTATTTATAAGCAAGGAATTTGACAAGGATTGATGACATGGACAAGGGCTAATTAATTGGGTCACTTGCTAGAGTAGGGTGGGCTTGAGCCCAACAAGGTAGAAAGTCCAACAAGACTAACTATTGTGCATAATTAAATTACTACGCGTAATTAAGCATCCAAAAACCCAGGTAATTATTATTATAAAATAATAATTAATATTTTGCAGTCATAATATTTCGATTATGACAAAAGTTAAATGTGCGCGCAAGTTCGCGGTTTATTCGAAACGTCAAATAACACTAACGGTTATAAAGGCTTCCAATGATCAAGTTATGTATCCTACGTACTCTAAGGCACGTTTTAACATATAAATGGAAGTAAACCACGTAAATCAAGTTTCCAGAGTATAAAGTAACACAGTATGCACAAATACGCAGTTTCGCAAAAACACAAGGCACAAAAGCAAGTCGAAAAAGCCGGGTCGTTACAGCAACCCACCTGTTAATGGAAATTTCGTCCCGAAATTTGAGGAGTGACAAAAAAAAATGCTACCGTATTTAAATAAGAAGTAGCGTATCAAAGTTCCGAAAGATTCGTGGGCTAAAAAGTGAGCTATTTACTTTGAAAGGTACTCTGACGTATAAAAGTAAGAATAGGTATATGCTATTAATTAAGTCTCTTAGGAGATCAACAAATTGATTTCGTTTCTGGTTAACATGAGTATGTTGTCTGAATATATCCACAAAAGAAAAGATGATGTTTTTAGCCTTACAGGCATCTTTAGTAAGCTGGATGCATGAAATACATCATGAATGTTACTAAACTCATCTAAAACATTGAGCGCTTATGTCGCAATACAAAGCTGACAGGTAGGATGGAAAACATGGTGATCATAACCATGCGATTTGATGTCTGGATAGTGTTAGCCACGGATTTTACTAACCCCTTTATTTCGGAAAGAGACCATAGGCATAAAGAACTCGATATTTAAGAACGTTTCATTTGACTATATGAATTGAAACTTTTGCTGAAAGTGAATAATCGGACATATATGCAATGCAAGCCATAATTATCTATAGTGCCTTCAGGACGGTCTGAACGAACAATGAAGGATATCACCCAGTTTACCATACTGCAGGTGAACTTATCCTTAGATGGAATGAAAGAACAGTTTCATAATGTAACTTTATCCTTTCAGTTACATGTAGAAGTTAGGGTTAACATTAACTAGAACAACATATAGTTGCAACCAATGAAGAAAGGAATGTGTAGAGTAACCATATCCGTATTACAGATGTTTTAAGCAGTCCCTTCCAAGAGGATAACAAGATTCATAGATTCCTAAAGTATGTTACTTTACATTTCTGAAAGAGAATCGCACGAAAGGTGTGATCTTTGAACCAGGGTGAACTCTTCGAGCGGTTTGTTCTGAATTTATCCTTATACTTAAGGAGATGCACGGACAAGAAGATACGTGGACCCTTGGTCGTAAAGAACGGTTTACTCTAAGTGAAAAGAATCTCAAAACGATTCCTTGTACCTCAACCTACTAATTCATAGAGATGATTTTTACGAGGATGTTGCGATTAGCCGTGAAATATTGAGAATAGAAACCTACCTAGTGCCCTTCCTACAATGGGGTGACCATTGAGTGTACCTCAGAAAACTGATTTATCGGCCCGCGATTTTGGCATGTTTAACCTTAAAAGGGACATTTTTCGAGTACAAAGACTTCCTAACAAATTTTTTTTTTTATAAATCTGCCACCCAAAGTGGCTCAAGCGTTTTTAACAAGGATTTTAATAGTAAGCTTCATCCCTAACGGAGGGAGAGAAGAAGTGTGATCCCTACATGGTGTAGTCTAATACGGAAACCTTTAATAAAATCAACCGAGGAAGTTTTGAAAAACCTTTAAACGGTTGATGCGACAACATAAATGGAACGAAGTTCTTGGTAAATTTAGAAGTATGTATAACGAGTACCATTTGCACAAAATTATTTGACTTAAAACAACTCAATAAAGGAGCGATTTTTAATCATCTTGAAGGTATAACTTAGTATGTACTAACCCAAAATAAGTAAGGGTAAATTTATACATATATGATTTTATAAATCTCGTAAGTGATAGAAAAGTTTTTAGTACTTTCATTTGTCCATAAATCTCGTGAGGACCGCACAAATAAGCAACGTGTAAATCAACGTGTAAAAATTTTGATAAACATAGTTTTTCGTATTTCAGAGGTTACGAGTTGAAAAAGGTCGAGTGAAAGATCTTTGAATCATCGGTTGACATGTTACTAGGTAATGAAAACTAATGAATTAAATGTAGTTTTGATGATTATCCGAACTTAAGTCTTTGGCCCAAAAATGTTTACGTCCGAAGCCGTTGCTAAAAAGTGAGGTATGAAGGATAGAGCATGAGGATGAGAAGTTAATCGCTTCTTGACTTTGCAGAATGCCACACAGGTTATGGCTAATATTAAAGTCGGAATACTAATGATGTTAATATCGCTAGATGAGAATTTCCTTGGAATAGGTCAGGACTTTGAGTTATGTAAGATAGGGCATCGCTCCGACAGATGTGAAGAATAAGATCCCTGGGGTAACGCAGTAATTTTGAATGGTTTAAGTGTTTGTGAATGCCCGAAGGCTCTGCATGACGTGGTAGTAAGTGCCTTCATCACATACACACACATGAATCTCTTAGTTTCGACAGTTGTCTGTCTTCATGATGACTTGGATACGAATAAGCAACGAAAAATTTTATATTGACAAGCAACGAAAATTTTATAGAATTCATTTAAGGTGACGATGTAAGAAAAGAAATTAAGTTCTTAGCAAACTAGGGTTATGTACAACACGTACCATTCAAGGTAAAATATCCTTTGAATAAAAGATTTGATTTGTAAAAGTGAAAGTAAAATTTCATATGTATTTGTCAAAAAGAAGTAATTATTTACTTTATTTTATATAACGTATACGATTTCAAAAATTTGCACGAATGGCAAATAAAATAAATTTATTTTTATTAAGTTTTGAGAGGATCGCACAGTAAAATAGTGTAAGTAAAATTTTGGCAAACAAAATTTTCATATTTCGGAGGTTACAAGTTGAAAAAAGATTGATGAGAATCGAGTAAAAGACTTTTGAAAATCTCGGGTGATATTTGAGCAAAAATGTTACGAGGTAATGAAAACTGTTGAATTTTAATGTGGTTGATGACTATTAGTAGGGCATAAGTCCTTCGACCAAAAATGCTTAAGTATAAAGTTATTGCTTATAAGTGAGAAACGAAAGGGAGAGTATGAGGACGGGGATTAACTACCCATTGATTTTGGAAATTCCGAACTGGTATGACTAATATCGAAGTAAGAAGGGTGATGGTGTGATTATCATTGATTAAGAATTCTCTCGGAATAAGTTAGGATTCAGTGTCGCATAAGAATGAGTATCAAATACGATTCTTGGGTAGTATAGTATTTGAATTGCTGAAGTGACGGGATACAATTTCCTTTAAGTATCGTTGTCCATTGTATCGGTTTCTTTCATGGCTAGAAAGTGAGCAGATTTGGTGAGGCGATCAACGATAATCCCGATAGTGTCATAACTGCCGACTGTTTTCGGTAGTTTCAGAATGAAATCCATCGTCATCCCTTCCCATTTCCATTGTGGGATCTCGGGTTGTTGAAGTAATCCGGATGGCTTTTGGCTCACCATTCTCGCGAGGTATACGAATAATCTTCTTACTATAAATAACTTTCGCTTTCGTCCTTGAAAGTCAGTTCGTTCCAACTATTTCCTCAAAGCTTTCTAACTCGATGAGTATTAGGTTAATTTTAAGGTCCATTCCAACCAATTCTTATTATACTGCAGTGAAAATTTTTATCAACCTTCTCAAATAACATCTGCTTGTGCGCTAGTAACTAATCCTTTCCAACTACTACTATAAAACTTCCAAGTTTTGTTGGCATGAGGTCATCTCCAAATGACCCACCTGTTAATTTTTAAGGTACTATCTTAAATTACTCCTCTATATCTGCCAACTTACCATTAGCTTGTCCTATAGAATACTTAACTCTCATGATTGTTAATGGCTTATTAGTCATCACACTAGGATTCTTAGATATAAGGTTTCTATCACTCTAGTATTAAACAATTCCGAGACGATAAATCGTTGTGAAGAAACGTACCCTAACTAAAATCAGGATCCATGCGAGTCTCCATAGCTGAGATAACGATTGCCCTATCGTATGTGAGTCAAAAGTTTTTTTTTTTTCCTATTTGAGAACTTTTTCCTTAAGTATCCAGGGTGTCTATATCTATAACAAATTTTTGGGCTATCAATTCTGCAGTCCAGGCCCTTCTCGTACAGTATCTAGACTAAGTGGTTATTCCTGCCTTTATTAGACCATAATGCGTATACTCAAGTGGTTCCTACCAAAATTTCCTTTGAATCACTTCATATTCCTTATGTAGTAACATTGGGACTTCTGCATAATTCACTTCAATATAATTACGCTGGTCTGGCGTCATTATATTGTACTAAATCGTACGTTCATTCCAATATCACTCCATATGGTCAATGTAATGTGATCACTTTCAGTTCTACTCAATTTCATCCAACGGTGCTTTATCTATGCTATCTCAAAACAAAATCTACATAAATAATCTCACGGTTTCTCGGTGTGGGTGCGTAAGTTCCGTAGGTCATGCACCAATGCCTAAATGTCCTGAAATTTATTCAAAATGTTCAGGTTCAGGTAACATCGTTAGGTTCCTTTCTAGAAATTCAATCTGCGTCTCGCGTCGAGTTGTATGTGTAGCAAGTAGTAGTACGATATGTCTTGAGGTGACTCCCAAGTCTTTGGGTATGGTTGAGCATCAGTAGAAGGCACTCTGACCTTGTGAAAGGAGATGTCCTCCCGACTTCCCCAATGCCTAAGAGTGTTAGGGTACTAAATCCAGAAATGTCGTCAGATCGTCGAGCAGTGGTGAAGAACGAAAGAGATAAGTGACGGTCATGAAAGCGTACGAGATACGAGCCATCTTGCAGGAACTGAACAACCTTCGAATGTTCACACCTCGTACGTGGCTATTTAGAGTGAGCTCGGGGTGCGGTTACTCCGACAAATCCTCCAATATCTCCTCCTCCGAGGATCGACTTTAGTGGGCGTGTAATCCGAGGGGTACTCCTCCTAGATTGCGTGAAGAATCGTTTCGATCTCTGGAACGGTGGAACAATAGTAACAGGTGGATTACAATACTAATCCTTAGGGTTAGACGTGTGGAAAATGGGTTCAGAAGAACATCTGAACTAGGAAAGGTAAGTTTTTCCAAGTCGGTGCAGCGAATAGCAGGCATGAAGCAAGCACGTAATCAGGCACTACAGCAACCTAGCTTGTTTACAACAGTATATAGCATGGCAATATTAACAGTACTAAACAGAAGTAACATGCAATCGAAAGCAGATAGTAGCATGCAGTAGCTAGAATAAGCAAAAGCATGCAGCGAGTTTACATAGCAGTAAAAGGAAACGGTAGCATGCAGCAAGTTCATACGGTAGTAAAAGTAAGTAGTGGCATGCAGTAGTGGCATGCAGTAGTAGTAAGCAGTAACATGTAGTAATATAACACAGTAGCATGCAGTAGGTTCCGCAGAAACAAGTAAACTAGTAAGTTGTAGATTAGTCCTATTAGTGAATCCTACTTGGGTCGGTCCTAGACTCACTAATGCAACCTAATTCCCTACAACCAATGCTCTGATACCAACTGTGACACCCCGTACAAAATCATCGTGTACGGTACATCAACAACAGGATCATTACAAGGTCAAACACTATATGCAGTTTGAAAACCAGTTTTGCATTCATGAACAGATAACGTTTTACAAAAGATGAATAGGAAACATTAACATGAGTACATGATACTAAGGTCATTACAAAGCTATGGTTTTGAAAATAACATAAGTTGGGAATGCAAAGTAAAAGTTTCATGCTTGAGACATCTCTAAGTAATGCAGCGGAAGTCTAACACAGCAAGTCTGTAACAGCAAGTCTATACACCGAGACTAGAACAGCAAGGCTAACAGCAGAAGCAACAGCGTCTAAACACCTGAGAAATACATGCTTAAAAAGTCAACACGAATGTTGGTGAGCTATAGTTTGTTTGTATTCAGTAATGTAATGTAGGCCACGAGATTTCAGTGCTTCAAACAAGCGTTTCAAATCAGTAATTCAAATCAGTATGATAAAGTATATGTATAACCGTGGGCACTCGGTAACTAACTTAACGTTTATACCCCCTGAAAGTACACTTGGCAAGTGCGTATGTCTACGAAGTATTAAACACTCGTTAAATGCTAGCGCGACTAGCCCGAGTGGGGATGTCAAACTCTATGGATCCATATCTAAGATTCGCGTTCATGGTTCAAAAACCAATGATTAAACGTTACCGAGCTAAAGGGAATGTTTATGCCGTTGTATAACCCACACATATATAAGTTTAAGTACTCGTGCCTAGTATGTAAAATATAAAATCCGCATGTATTCTCAGTTCCCAAAATAAGTTAAAGTAAAAAGGGAATGCTATAACTCACAGTGATAAAAGCGGTAAAGTCGGTAATGAAAGTACGCAAGTAGTAAGTCGGTTCGAAAGGTCATCAACCTAAATCAAGGGTTACTAGGTCAGTAGGTTGTTTTTATAAATTCTAATAGTGCATAAAATAAGTTTAAGTGTCATCATCATCATCATTCATCATCATAAAAGCTAAGTAAGTTCGACAAGAATAGAGATCGAAACAATAGGCTGACTTCGGTCAGCTACTGCGACTTCTACGTAAATCGAAAAGATGCATAGTCAGTGGCTATGGCTCCGTATGTGAGTCCCCTAACCGCTGACCAATTTTCAGAACCTAACTCGTCTTCGTTTGACCGTGGCGACGGTTTAAGTGCGAGTAGGTCAGAAATTTCAGCACAACGTTAATAGGGTGTAGTGACTCTCGGAGGGCCATAAATCCTAAACCGTAACTCGGATTAAGACGAGGCCTAAACGGAAAATCATCTACTCGAACCGAACTAACTGAAAATCAACTTTACAGTAGCCCAGGTGGTCTGATCAGATACGAAAATCAGTGGACAAGTGCTCCGGTGAGGTTCTTGGTGCTTGATGCTCATCACGGTTCTCATCCTTGATGCTTGTAGCTTCAAGTGTACAACTCGTTGATGGTTTAGCATCACTTTTGACCAAGATTCTACCATCAATACACAATATGTTAATACCAAGTGGTAACACAACTCATTTAAGAGTCTTAGATGGATGATGAACCAAGGTTACATCATATCCTTAGTCTTAACACAATTACAAGTCCTATTTACAAACAAAGTTACAAACTTTACATCAATCAAACAAGTATGAACATGATCCAAGTCAAAAGAGGTGATGGAACCCTAAGCTAGAGAGCTTGGATCCCTTTCACACAATTTATAAGGTCACAAAGCTAGAAAGCTTGAACCTTTAGTGTTCTTGAAGATCTTGAAGCATAAAGCTTGGATCTTTAAGATATATGAAGATAACAAACAAAAGTTTGAATCTTTATCACAAAATAACAAGATTAAAGTAAAAGAAAGATGAATCTACAAAGTTGGTGAAGATTCAAAGCTAGAAAGCTTGAATCTTCCATGTTCTTGAAAGATTCATGCTTGAATCAACAAGATATAAGCAAGATCAAAGCTAAAAGGAACTTTAATCTCCATAATATGATGATGATGGCCACGAAAATGAAAGGAAAAGAAGAAGAAAAAGAAGACTTACAAGCAATACTAGAAAGGGAAGAAAGAAAGAACAAGTGTGTGTGAAAACCAAATAAGCAAGTGATTTGAATGAGAGGTAAATGGCTAGTATTTATAAGCAAGGAATTTGACAAGGATTGATTACATGGACAAGGGCTAATTAATTGGGTCACTAGCTAGAGTAGGGTGGGCTTGAGCCCAACAAGGTAGAAAGTCCAACAAGACTAACTATTGTGCATAATTAAATTACTACGGGTAATTAAGCATCCAAAAACCCAGGTAATTATTATTATAAAATAATAATTAATATTTCGCAGTCATAATATTTCGATTATGACAAAAGTTAAACGTGCGCGCAAGTTCGCGGTTTATTCGAAACGTCAAATAACACTAACGGTTATAAAGGCTTCCAATGATCAAGTTATGTATCCTACGTACTCTAAGGCACGTTTTAACATATAAATGGAAGTAAACCACGTAAATCAAGTTTCCAGAGTATAAAGTAACACAGTACGCACAAATACGCAGTTTCGCAAAAACACAAGGCACAAAAGCAAGTCGAAAAATCCGGGTCGTTACACCTAGGATGCCCGAGACGACGATGGACTAGTCACGGGTACGTTTCTTCACAACAACCCGCATATTTCATACTTATTCGATTCGGTTACCGTTAGACGTTTTATAACCAAGACTTTGACTCGTACTCTTTTCACTCCACCACTCCCCCCTAGATATTACTTAGGCCATTCAAGTGACCCACGGAAAACTATTGCGTGCCACCAAATTTATATCGGAGGATGCACGTTAAACTTATTGGGTGGATAATTTGAATTTTGACTTGACACCTATAGAGCTGAGGAGCTCAAAACCTATTCGTTAAGAAGAAATGTTTCCCTATCGTCTTGTATAGATTATTGTGAACTAAATAATTTCCGGTTAAGAACCGATATTCTTTTTCCCCGTATCAATGACCTCTTGATCAAGTACGAGGATCTCGTGTGTATACCTCGATCTCCATCCTTGTTATCATCAATTGCGGGTTGAGGGAGACGATGTCTCCTAAACCATTTTTCGAACTTGCTACGATAGTTGTAAATCTCTCTTAGTACCGTTCAGTAAATCTAAGGCTCCGTCTGTATTCATAAACCTCCGGAGCCGCGTGTGCAAACTTATTTAGACAAAAATCGTTACTGTACTTATAATTGATGTTCTAAACCTATTCAAACGAAGAAGAAAACGAACAACGTCTCCGACTTACGCTCGAACACTTGAGAAAAGAGCAACTCTATACCGAATTCTCCAAGTGAGAATTTTGGTTAAACGAAGTTCAATTTTTAGACCATGTTGTTAGTGGTCAAAGTATCTCAATATATCTCGCAATCGGAACCACACGTAATCGGGAAACCCTCACGACTCAGACTTGTATTCGTAAAATCTTAGATCTCGCCGGTTATCACTGAAGATTCATTTCCGACTTTTCTCGTGTTGCACGACCTTTAAACTCGTTAACTCACTGAGGAAAAAATTTAAACCTCTCCGTGTCCGAACTTTGAACATGATCTTTCACACAAACCTTACTAGCTAAATTCGTTTAGCACACTGGAACTCAAATATGGAAATATTTCTACTTGAACGCCCGAAAGGCATACTCTCTCGACTCGAAATCAAGGAAACTGAAATTCGTTAATTTGCTCGAAAAATTTGAATACTTAATCATGGACCCGATCAACCTTCTCATCAACACGTGCCACGTTACATAGCTCTGTTATTTCACCATTTTCCGCCTGATATTACTGGAACTTAAGATAACACCCAATCCAAGGATACTTCACTCTTCTTTGACTTATCATACAACTACGTGTACTATCTCGTTATCCCACCAAGCCTCAACATTCGACCACTAAGTGCGCGACATGGTTACCTCAAGGTGTGAACTCATCCTATTCTAAGTTCTCATTTCACTCCTGTCTTATCGCTCGCACTTCCGTGTAAGGAAACTTTTTATAAAACTTCTCAATGGAGAGAGAAACTCTTCACATTATATTAGTATTCGCCACGATGGTGAATAGTCCTAACAACCATTTTCGGGAACCGATGGATCTTCTGCGGTGCGGACCTCTTGAGAAACGAAACCTGTTCAAACGTGTATTAAAGAAAAATTCTAGCTCAGCACGGCGTACCATCTCCATTAAAATTTCAGATCGGGATACTCGTCTCACTTCTAAATTCGGGATGCCTTACAAGGAACCTTGGGGACACGTTTAAACATGAGTACCGTGTATCATCCACAACCAACGGACCAAACAAACGTACGTTTCACATCTTGGAAAGACATGTTACAAACTTGTATTGTTGCCTTTAGTTGTCTCCTCTCACACAGCAGTTACCATTCGTGTATTAACGCCGCACTTCCGAAACCCTATATGACCGCAAATGTCATACCCCTATTCGTTGGATCAAAGCATGTGGCAAGCAAATTACCGAATCCGAACTCATACAAGAAACAACGGTCAAGATCGTTCAAGTCCGAGAAGGGCTCGAGATGACCCATAGTCGCCAAAAGAATCATACCAATATTAGATGAAAACCTCACGAAATCCCAGTGTGTAATCGCGTAATATTGGGAAACCGCACCCTGGAAAGGTGTAATCCGTTTCGGAAAAATCGAGGAAAGTTACATCCGCAATATTGATCCTTTCGAAATCTTGGGGCGTATTGAAACCGCTCCCTACCGTTTAGAACTTCAGACTCCATTAAGTATCCGATCACCCTACGATCCATGTAACAAATTTAGAGACGTGCCCTGCGGAACAGGGACGTGCTACTCTCCTAGATAAGCTTACTGTTGATGACAAACTTCTCTTCGTAGAAAGACCGGTTGAAATTATGGATCGTGAAACCAAACCTTAATACTACGTAACTCCCCGACTTTCCAGATTCGTGGAATACCCAAGAAAGTACCTTCACTCATTCGTAGAGTTAACAACACTAGGTATCGAGTAAGAGACATCAACTATTACTTCCAACTAAATTTCGGGACGAAATTTTTTTTAAGGTGTGGGTAATGTAACATCCCGCATTTTTCCGTTAAATTATTTTAACGCCCGTCTTTTTATTTTAATAATATCCTCAGTATCTCGATTCGTATCCTCCATTAGCTAACATTCTTAAAATATTTTCATTATTGGATTATAACATCTCTCGTACTCTCGTGTAATTCAAAATAATTCGTTTGGTTAATTTACGCACCCGCACCCGAACTAGAGGGACTAAACTTGCAAAGAGGCCAAAGATTTGACTAGGTCAACTAGTCAAACCTTCAACCTCCTCCTCTCATTTTCTCTCTTTCTCTCTTTTCATACTTTCATTTTCCTCTCAAGAACTCAAACAAGATTCATCATCTAATTTCGGATTTGGAGGCTAACATCAAAACAAATTACATAGTTGGAATCCTCTCTTCATCCTCTTCGACTTGATACCAATTTCATCTCATTTGGGTAACTTTCTAAAATCAATAGATTTTGTGTTCTTGATGTTTTTGAATTATAAAAGTGTTAATTAGTGTCTATGGCTCGTGTATAACATGAATATATGTTTTGTTTGTTCGATTTGTTGTTTTGAGTAACTAGTTTGAACACTTGAAAATGGGTTTGCTTAATCTTTGATTTTGGAAGATTAAATGTTGTTAAATTGTTAAAGTTCATGTTTTAATTGTGTTACTAGTATCACTAGCTTCATTTTGATGTGTAGGTTGATTTGTAAAACTTCAAAAACATGATTAATGATTTTGTGATTCTTGATTAGTGTTTGATCGTTCTTGAGATGAACTTTTTGATGCTTGAATGCCATGAAATGTTAATTGTTAGTGTTTAGTTGTAATGCATGTTTCATTACCTTCAAAACGGCATATCATATGTGTGAATCGGATTCCCGAAACTTAAAATGCATTTTGTGAACTTGAAACTTGAAAATGGACTTTAAATGATCACATGACGAGAAATCGATTATTGGAAATGATGTTTTTGTTTGATGAAACATGTTTAGTTATGTTCCTTGTCAAAAGAGCTTTCCAACGATATAAGGTGCGAGTTCTAAATGTTTACGGTTTGCATTTTGTGCTAAAACGAATTTTGGATCAAGACTTGAACATTTGAAACTGGCTAGGTACCAGCTCCCGTGTATTGTCGCGGCGCGACAATTGTGGGCCGCGGCGCGGCATAAGCCGTGTCCAGGCTCTGACCTCCTTGGTCAAAATAAGAAAAATGTTTGGCACGCTATGGACCTCCGATTCACATGAGACTTGTTCTAACATGCTTATATATGAATAAAAACCTCAGAAAAATAGTTCGAGACCCGACCCGAACTCGTTGACTTTTTTGTTGACTTTGACCCGACCAAAGTTTGACTTTTGTCAAACTTAACCAAATGATTATGCAATCTTTCTAACATAATTCTATACTTGTATCTTGCATGAAACTTGACAATTTGATTCACATGCTTTATAATCGAGTCGTAGCGAGCCATAGGACTAATTGAACATCTTTGACCTATCGTGTTTACCGTTATTGATACAACCTATATGTTTAGGTCAAGACTAGCTTTGTCTTTGCACGCGTTTACTTGTTGAAGTACTTTATTACTCTTGCACTCAAGGTGAGGTCATAGTCCCACTTTTACTCTTTGAACTTACATTTGGGATGAGAAAACATAAACGTTTCTTTTTAACTAAGTGAACACAAGTACAGGAAAACAAACATTCTACATACGAGTTTGAACAAAAATCCTCAATTCGATTATCATTAGTTACACTTGCCGGGTGTAAGCGAGAACTTATGTTATATGGCCATATGGGTTTGACAAACCCTCATTCAAACGGTTCGCTGCCGTTTACGAATGAAATATATTTTCGAGAAACAGTGTATGTTCTAACACTATTGTGATGGGGTTCTATGGAAGGAATGTTAAGCCTTGATAATTGAGTGCTCGTGAATATTAACTTTTAGAATGTATTACTATTTTATCAATGTTGCAAATCTTGTGGTTCGACTTACTTTTACTCACTTACTTACTTAAACCTATGATTTCACCAACGTTTTCGTTGACAGATTTCTATGTTTTTCTCAGGTCTTTGAACGCTATGTGAAACATGATTCCGCTCATTATTTGATACTTGCATTGGATGTCGAGTATACATGCATTTCATGGAGCGTCTTTTGACTTTCTTTAAAACTGTGTCGCATAGGTTTCACATGTAACTATAACCTTGTAACGTAACTTTTGGATGAACAATTCTTGTAAACTTTGAAACAATCTTTATTTTTGAAAGGAATGCGACATATCTTTGGTCAAACGTCACGTTAAAGACCTATGATCACGCAACGGGACCTAAGTAGTCGACGCCGTCAATTGACGATTTGTCGGGGTCGCTACACAGATGCTTTGTTGCTCAATTTCAATACAGCAGGAACCTTAAAATTAATCCTAAACTAAAACACATGTCATTACAACTAAATATATCAGACTTAGGTTACATGTAAGCTAGATGCCCTTCCCATGACACCAAGAGAAAAACATACATTTTTGTATAAAACTAGTTGTGGAACCCTCGCTTCGCGCCGGGAGCTCCGTTTTGAATGCGAGTTAAAAAAAAAAAGTCTTGATCTATTTTGTAAAAAAGAATTTTTTTTGACATAACATTGAAGGGTTGTTTCTTTTGTGAAAGTTGATTCTTTTAGCGTTCGGGTTTTATTTAAAAAAAAAAGTTAGTAAAG
The DNA here is from genome assembly GCF_046630445.1 of Rutidosis leptorrhynchoides. Taxonomy (NCBI): domain Eukaryota; kingdom Viridiplantae; phylum Streptophyta; class Magnoliopsida; order Asterales; family Asteraceae; genus Rutidosis; species Rutidosis leptorrhynchoides. The sequence goes on from NC_092335.1 coordinate 659,029,038, forward strand.
TGGGGGTTCGATTTGTATTTTAATAAAAGTTAGTGGGTTAAGTTTGTGATATCTGGAAAAACTTTACGTATAAAGTGGAGGTTCGATTTGTATTTTAATAAAAGTTAAAGGGTTGAGTTTGCGAAAAGTGAAAAGGTGAATAGTACTATTCAGTTCAACTTTACCTTTTAGATATAGGTATAAAATTATCTCCCAACAGTCAGCATTTACGAAACTGAGTATATTAGTCAAAATTCGCGGATATTGTAATTTTGAATATCAGTTTTGTAAATCATATTGACCAAAAACTATATATAACAGAGTTGTTATAATTAAATGAAAAGTATAGGAATTTGTTTCAACCTATCCAAAAATCACCTATTTTGGATATAATCACCTATGTTGAATATCAAGAATGTCTGATTGCTATTATCACTCACAGTGTCAAAAGTTGAGAAAAAGATAGTTATTCAAATAGTCAAATTACTATTAACATCATAAACTGATGCAGAGTCATTTGCACTTAACGGTCAGATACTTTAGATCCATAAAATAGTTTCATTCGAATGATCAAAAGCAACATTGTGATTTACAAATGACCAAAGGTATTATGACTTGTAAATACAGAATGCACAAAGTTACTAATCATAAGGCATGCCTTTCAAAATAAATAAATAAATAAATAAATATAAACTAAGTAGAATGTATGTACCTCAGTACAATGTGGTTCATCATAAAACATGAACATAAACGTAAAAGCTTATGTAATACCATGAACCTTTATTGAATTACATCCAAGCCTTATGATAAAACTGGAGATTTATTTCAGTAGCAACCATACATTTAGCCTGGAAAAATGAATAAAGGTTGTCAAATAGTTCAGTGTTGGTGAAATTGGTGAAATAATCTGTTACAATTCAATTAGACAAAAGGGATTGTAACTCAAACTTGGTAAAAACCCGAAGATACAAATAAATGTATAGGAAAACCATGTACTGAAAGAAGATTAGTGAGAACCATGCATAAGTCGAAAGTCGCTTTTACCTGATAACCCGATGAAGCAATGAACATTAAGATTTTTGAAGTGCCTTTTTCCAGGTAGTATCATGGATCCGTTTGTTAACTAATGGAACTTCAACACCATATTGACCAAGCATATTTCGACCGAGGGATGGAAATACACTTGACATATAGAAACCCATAATCACAATACCAAACGATTTCATGAAGTATTACAATTGGATAGATATTCAAATATCGTAATGTAAAAAGATCAAACATTTTATGTTTCACGGTTGCACCGTTCATATGAAATTACAAAACAAATACTACGGACAAAATTACCTGCCTGACTGCAGCATGTTTGCTTGGTATCTTTGAGTTAAATGGCCTGAAAGTGAAATCTAAAAAGATGTAATCAAGTCGGCACCTGGGTTCTCTGGATCCCGTGCCTATATATTTCTCGGGTAACTTTTGCAAACATTCAGTTGTAAGTCTGCAGTCTCCTGTGTGCAGCATATTACCAAATTCGCCTTCAAACAAAAACATTATGGCACCTGTTGGTTACAGATAGCATGACGGACAAACGGTTAGATTTGTAATCGGGGTTCCTCAAAACCGTATTGGATCAAATAAACCATGATGACAAGCTTATAATTGTGACATATGTATGGTAGAAAAATTATATCAATATCACAAGTAATCAGCCAAATCAAAGAAGGAAATAAAGTTCTACCGGCAACATCACCTTGCAAATAATTTGGTTGATTTGTAGGAAATTATATTTTCAAACTCTGATATAAAATCTGAACTTGTGTGGTAATTTAGCGTAAGAATGTAATCAATTGGACTACTTATATGACACAACTACATGCATAAGTTCCATAAGCAAAGTTGTATACCAAATATATCATACACTATTATCAATATATAGACATTTTTCGAGTATTAACTGTAGTATTGTGTGGGTGTAAATAATACTGTAACATCTAAACATATGACACAACTTAGTCAGAAGTGAGGCTAAATAGTAAATACAAGCAATTATAATCGCATACTAATTATTAAACTTTACAATAAGCACTCTCATTAGATTTCGATCAATAATATATTAATTCAAATATTCTAAATGATGATTCGAAATTACTAGGGCAATGATTGGCATCGTAGGCAGTAATTGTAAAATTTCCAACAGGATCATTGATAATAATTGTCTGACCAATTTCAATATCCACAAATAGAGATTCATCAAGCTGCAAAAAAAACTTCAATTATCATAATTAAATCGATTGGAGGAGTATTATTTGATTTGAAGAAAACAACATGATTAAAATTACGTGAGGGTAATAGTTGAGAGTTAGGGTTTTGGTGAGACTGGTAGTGTAGATAAGAGAATATAGATTACCTTTGAGACTGATTGTCTGAAATTAAAAACCCTAATTCGTTTTATCCATGGGCATAGCGAATTTGACGATGATGAAGAAGCATCAATTGGTGATGTAGTCGAACGATTTGGTTTGATTCCGATTTGGTTTCATTGAGAGTTTGATTGTAAAAAAACTTTAAACAAAAAAATAAATAAATACTTTACCATAGCAATTTGATGTGTAAAATACTGAATCAATATAACAGCCGGCCATAGCAAGAAGAATTGAAGTGACGATCCTTAGAAAACCCTAATTTTGAATGAATGAAAGAGGATATGAATGGATGATTTGGTTTGTAACACTATTAGCTGAGTGATGGAGAATGAAACTGCTCCGTGATTGAAGGGATGTCTGTTAACCCTAATTCAGAGGATAACTGCTACGTGATTTGAAAGTGTTATTGAGTATTAAGGAACGCGCGTCAGCGGTATGTAATTAGTGATTAATTTAATTTAAAATTATGAGAAAATTAGAATTTGTGAGGAGAAATCTGGTGCTGCCACGTGGACTTACACTATCGGATTAGTAATATAGAGGATGTGTTAATTTGTGATTGATTGAAAAATATATAAATGCCAATTTTTTTTCCCCAAATGTCACTTTTTTTTGTCACCACTCGCGGTGAATGGCGTTAAGGCGTCACCACAAGTCAACTCATATGCCACATATAAATCTTGCTGTTACGGAACCATGGTAACGTGACTGCTTGTAGTCTGATTACATACAAATGATTAACTTTTTCAACCAACCACATGAAAGTAGTCACCCATAACGAAGGATTAACGAATACTGAGTTGCCAAAACTCGAAAGTGACATTAAACTCATATACACCTTTGTCAGGAAAACAAAGATACCAGATACGGAGAATACGTAACCCTCGAAGGACCCGGAGGCAACCACCTTGTGGGAGCCATCGAACAACCTAGATGGATCAGTCTCCGTTGATTGTTAAAATCGCAGAATCCATGTAAATCAAGACACGAGCCCACCATTTTATTTTTTTACATGAAGAGAAACTTCTATTTCCCCCTTTTGATACTCATGTCTTCCTAACAATGTTATTGCTTCATGTTCATCATAAGTTTTTATTCCAAAAGGTCGTCATAATTTTTTTATAATCATATGATATTTTTTATTTTTTTATTATTTCATTTCATTTACACATTACAATAATAGAACATAAGGGGATCAAAATTTATGGAACCATTTTCTCAAAGCGATTATTCTGCTTCTTCAATACTACCAGTAAGCTATGATTCTAATTATGTTTCTGCATTAACTTTTCTAAATCTCAAACACGACACAAGACATTTTGATAGTAATAGCGACGTATATGTTCTTATAAACTACATTGAAAATGTGTGACGATTGGAGCTATACTGAAAACATAACGAGTTTATGTTGCAAACTCTTGACATATAAGCCTTTGTAGCTTTGTTTATTGCTTAATTGTAGATTCATGCATGTTAAAGAGTTTTTTTTTATAAAATCGTAAAAAATTGCAATCATGTTAAAGACCATGTGTAAAAAAGATACTTTAAGATCGTAACTATATACAATTACATATAAGTAATATATGGAAAATCACATTGTGTGGTGTGCATCAAACTGGTTGGACACAATGTCAACGTACAACACATATTTTAGTCATATGCCTTCAAATGTATTTTGAAGCATCCTATTCTACAATATTTGAACATATTTGATGATGTATAGTTGAAAATAATAATATAATATTACCTCTTTATGTATATAAATAAAGTTGTATAAGTTTGAATTATTTTGTTGATCTCTATTAATATACCGATTAGCACAAAAAGATGGAGGTCAAAACTTCCGGAAAAGGGTATCAAAATGGTACGGTATAATTTAACATAATTGTTAGTCAAAATAGTTTAGTATCAAGCTTTCCTCTCCATATAATGGAGAGAAAAGCTTGATACAAGTTTTCAATGTACAATTTTGATGAATATATAAGTTAAAATGTATGATATTTCCTTAAATGTAACACTTTATTCTTGTTTTTTTGACTTTTTACTTGTTCATATAGTAATAAACTAGCTTAAGGTCCGCGAATTTGCGGACACTTTTGTATGGGTGTTATCGAAAGTGTGATTTCAAGTAAAGTAGCTTTATATATAATCTTTTTGTTTGATTACGAAGCAAAACAAAATAAAATGTAATGCTTTTAATATCGTTTACTTTATCTACAAATGATCATTTAAGTTTGTAGTACAATTAGATATTGGTTAATAGTTATATTTGTCAATAAATTTAAGTTTTTACACGTTGATAACTATCACAAGGACGATTAGCTATTTTGAAAACAATTCACAAGAAATTTAAGTTTTTACACGTTGATAACCATCACGAGGACGATTAGCTATTTTGAAAACAATTCACATGAATTTATATAAAATACAATATCATAATGACTACTTGTATTTGTTCGTTTTACTTTATCTACAAATGATCATTTGTTGATTTTAGTGATACATCATTTCATATTTCATATATATTGTTTTTTTTTTTTTTTCTTTCTGAAAAGTATTACGGGATCACCCAGAAGGACTTAACCATCCATGCGTTCATCTCCCACAATTGCATAACTCGCCCGCAACTGCTGTTCGGGAGGAAATCCGGCCCAATACGAGGGCATGGACGGTAAAACCCTCTCTCCCCCACCGCCCCTGCAACGCGATGTGAGAAAGGCACTCTTGGGTGGGATTCAAGGGTAAAGGAGCTAGGGTTGATCAGTATTTGAAAAATGGTTTTCGGATCGAGTAAAACCGAGATCGTATTTGAATTCAATTTTCGATTCGGTTTTGAAAATTCTTGATTTGGTTAAAACCGAAAACAGAATTCAAAAATTTTAACTTATATATTTTGTATATTTATTTTTTAATGTCGTTATATTTTGGGATTCAATCATCTAAATAGATTCTCGATTAGTGACCTACATTATATTTATGTTACTCATATTATCGTGTTTATCTTTTTAATAATGGAAGCAGTAAACGTCACAATTAAGTTGTAGATATTAATAAATCATTGAATTCTTGATTATTTAATAGTATGTCATTGTTTTAGGTTGTAAATAACTAAGACATCCGTAATGCCACAATTAAACTACCATGATTTTGAATTTTTTTCATGATTTTCTGGTTTTAACCGAAACCGAACCGAGTTCGAATTCGGTTTTCGGTTTCGGTTCGGTTTTTATTTTGAATTCGGTTTTAAGTTCGGTTTTGCACAAAAAAAAAATTTAAAAATGAAAACACCGAACAAACCGATAATCGAACCGATGAACATCCCTAAAAGAGGCAACCTTGTGTGCAATGTTGCACCCCACGAGAGTCGACTTCTGTCCTCTCGCTAAGAGAGGCACTCCCATCAATAGGTACTCCCAAGGCGTCGACCGGACGCCCTAGCATAGCCTTTCCTGCAGGGATATCGCAGATCAGACCAGTACCACATGAGCTACAACAGAAGTTCATATTTCATATATATTGTATTTGGTATTCAGAAAACTAATAACCTCATGAAGACGATTTAATCAACCTGTCGATAACTATTTATGTTAGGTTGTTGATATTTCCGCAAAACTAAATTGATAAATCCACTAAATTCATACATTCAAAGCATGTAAAGAACTAACAACCATTTCACTGCAACTGTATTATTAAGTGCAGTGCCAATTTAATATTCACGAAATGAGTTACTCATTAAATACATGTAAGCATGTAAAGAAATAACAACCATTTCACTACAACTGTATTATAGTTAAGTGCCAATATAATATTCACGAAAATGAGTTACTCATATTAAATACATGTAAGTTGAATTTAAAAGGGTATGTCATAAACTACTTTTCATTATAAACAAAATACACTTGTGACTAAGAAAATTACAAACTCTGTACTAAATACTAATCTTGATTCACCAGAACACAATTTCAAAACCCAATTAACACCCAACTAATAATAATAATTAGGTACTGCGGTACGCGCATTGCGGAGGTTTGCGGCTTTGCGTTATCTGTTGTTATTGTTGGTTATGTCAATGCATGATGGTAAAAGCTACGTTATTATGTAGCTAGCACCAGTCACATAGTTTGCTATTACAAATTTACATTTTATCACGGTAGTTACAAAAGTGTGCCGTTATGGTAGGTACATGGGTTTTAGAGCACATAGTAGTTACAAAGGTGTGCGATATCTACTTACCAAAAGAAGTTTCTGACATTGCTGCTACTGCTGCTATATGTAAGTGAGACTTTGTAGTTAATCTTTTTGTCCAGTTCCCACAGCTTACTCCATTATTCTAATCTTTTAACGTGTTGATGAATTGTACAGAGAACATAAGTTCTTTGCTATTTATGAGTATACTTTGGATCTCCTGCAACGTAACAACACGTAATCTATCTGCCTGCAGCAAACATAACCAATATCATTATAACATGTTTAAATTTTTAAGTATGATTGGATTGAAACATTCTAAGGAAAGCAAATGGTTCATGGCCTTGAAATGTTTCAATACAAAGCCTGATAAAGATTGAATATTTGGAACATTCAAATATTAAATGCAATTATTCATAAAAAATGAGATTGATGTATTACCAAGCATAGTTTTCAAAATAAGCAGACTAACCAACCAAATAGAGTATCATATACACCTTCATTTTCAAAGGATCTTACATAAAATTCGTTGGTTCACCTGCTTATCTTTTGTGTCTTTGTGAACCCGCTTGACAGAAAAACCAAAGTATAGTAACACACAACATATTACTTGAAAAACTATAGTTTAAATGGTTGGTTGTCCCTTTATGATCAAATCATTAAAAAAAGAATTCATGAATAAAGATCCTACCTTGACGTTTGTTTATGCGTAGTTGTAGATGCGTTCTTTGCCCAATTTGAAGGTGGTCAGCAAATGATGATTGGTGTCGCTATCATCTATATAGTCAATGACCTCAGACCATACCGTTCTACTTCAGTTATTTATAACCTGCATAATTAGAAATCCAATAACAGATAGTTTCACGAGTTCCTAGTGGTTGAGAGCTAAGTCATGTTCCAAACATAAATGATTTACTCCGTAATATTTAATCCAAATGAGCTTAGTAATCATTTATTTTGCTATTGCATACGAAATACGTCAGCAACCTTAGTGTACCAAATCTTTTTAAATGGGTCAAAACGGTGACATATGTTTCTAAAGTGCCTGTTGAAAATTTTGACATTATTTAACTGCTAAAAAATTAAATTTCTCACTATAAACCTAACCTGTTTTGACCCATAGCTCAACATCAACAGAGATAACTCCAAACATGATTTAAGAGATATGTTCTAATAACGTATTTTGCTATTGCATACGGAAATACGTCAGCAACCTTAGTGTACCAGATCTTTTAAAGTGGGTCAAAATGGTGACATATGTTTCCAAAGCGCCTTTTAAATGCATTTGTGACATTATTCAACTACTTAAAATTAAAATTTCTCTAAATAAAGCTAACCTATTTTGATCCATACCAAAAATCTTCACAGTATACAGATAACGGGATCAAACGTTTGGTTGATCAAATGGGTCATTTTGATTGCCCAAACTGCATGTTGAACTCAGTAGACCTCCTAAATCATGTTTTGAAAAAGTAACAGATTAACTTTAACTCAACATATGATGCAATATTTTGCTAAAATTCAAACTCATCACAACATATAAAGCACATTATTTTACATTCATTAGTGAGGATAACAGATAAACTCAACACATAGATAAGATTATTTCACATTCAATATATAGAGCTTTTTTTAGTTATTGATTCGACCGTAAGCTAATGATCTGTTAAATAACATATGAAATATAAAATTGATTACCTGATTTCATGACATTAGGGTTCGTTTATATCGCATAATCTTCAACGATCGCCTGATTTCATTTGGCTCTTCTAACTCGAGGTGCATGTTAAGTTCTATTTCTTTGAACTGATTACACCGTTCATTCAACATTCACATCTTCTATTATAGTTTTAAGCTATCAATGTATCTTAATTTCTTTTTACTGTATAAGTTAACTTTTAAATTTAGGTTGTATAAAAATAATTATATATAGCAGAACCAAGTTGTTATAAACCTATCACCTTGATCCCATTAAGAATTTAACTAAAAGTTAAAAATTTTAACAAAAAATCATACATACCATTCAGTATCTTTGGCATACATATTTAATAGTTTGAACACATCTTGAATTAGCTGCAAAAACAACAAACAAAAACATCATACGGAGTATTAGATAGCTGAAGTCTTATAGTAATATATCAAAAGTTTACTTCAAAAAGGATAAAGTATGATATATATATATATATATATATATATATATATATATATATATATATATATATATATATAAATTCACTCAACTCGCTTGTGAGTTGTCAACTTTATGATTAGAACTCATTCTTGAAGACAAAAGTAGTACCAAAAACCAGGTTTTTTTGAGATCTTTGATGAACTCTCACCATATATATGCAATTAATCCACAAAGGAGAAACAAAAGCAACCCAACCTAGTAATGTTAGCAACATCTGTAATTTGCATTCGCTAAGATTTTAAGAATCAGACTAAAATCCAAGCTTAAAATGTATGTAAATTTACCACCTACCCCAAGCTTAAAAACACACATTCAAGTGTAAAATTAGGGCGTGGACAGATCCAGTTGGGTTAATTCCTCCACTCTTCATCCATTTTCATTTTCCGTAATTATTTTATCTCTTTATATGTTCAATGAGACAGTGCCTATAGCTATACTTATATACAGAAAGATGATGATTATGATTACAAATTAATAATAGAATTCTCATAATACTTGCTGCAATTTATAATTTTAGCTTCTAACCATATTCCAGCAGCCTCAGCCATTAATTGTCAGTTGCTTCCATATTCTTCTTTGAATATTTATTGGAATCTTTATCAAAAAAATCAAATAAAAACAGCTTAAGTGATAAATACATTCAGTACATGTACGAATTCTAGTTGAATATATCATGAAACCTATACATACAAACCATCATATTCTGTAAAAATATTATTTTTGGTGGTAAAAGAGAATGATCACATTTTTAAATAAGTTGTGTTCATTTTGGCCTCAATAAAAGCAACAATGAACTAATTTTACATAATGACATATAAAGTCGGGTTTGATGCTCTACATACAGATAACCACAACCACATGACATAATCAATTCACGCTTAGCATTTAATCAAACACCTTATATGCATAATCATAAACCAATTAATTGTAGCAATATCAATAACGATTTGATGCATGATTAGCAATAGACTCAATAAAATTATCCTGAAACGTGATCATAAGCACATACTATACTATTATTTTAACATATCGGATGTTCATGGTACTAAAACCCTAATAAAATTACAGATTAAGCAAAACCCTAAGTGAAACTTACAAATTACGAAGTGATATTTCGATCCAATTGAAGGCCGCCTGTAATGGTGTTTCTTCTTGAATCGATCTCCGTTCCCAATTGATTGGACTTAAACGAAAAGCACATGATCTGCGATCTTTCTTGTTTAACACTTTGAAGAGAGAAACAATTGAGAAAAATGAAGTTGCGGTTCTTAATTTGTTGAACGATCTGATCTTTGATGTGGAATTGATATTGGATATTGATGGTCGTTGTGTGTGGAATTGAGAGGATTTAGGGTTTTTTTTTTGTAGCTTTATCGTTCCGGTCGATTGATTTTTTTTTTTTTTTTATTCAATCCAGAAAGAAATTAAGGGGCTAAGATCAAAATTCAAAATGGTTAATTAAATGAATAACTAAGATTAGTTTAGGTTCTTTAAAATATCTATTTTTACTTTTGTTATTATATATAGTATAGATATAGATATAGATATAGATATAGATATAGATATAGATAGAAGTATAGATAGATAGATATAGATATAGATAGATAGAATAGAATAGAAGTATAGATATAGATATAGATCTTTTAAAAATTACATAATATTATATATTATATTATTTTTAAAATAAAATTTCTTTTTACTTTCTACATTAAAATAACATAAATTTATTTTGGCAACGAGAGTATTAACCGGGAGCAACAATACCTTTTACGCACTTATAAATATAAAAATTAATTTAATTAAATGTAGTTAAACAAAAAAAACTAGTTTTTTGGCCCGCGCTTTCGCTGCGGGTTGGTTTCGAGGAAAAAAAAAGTACTGTAGCTACAGTAGCGAGTATTCGGGTCGGGTTAGTGGAGCGGGTCAAGAGATCCGGATGGTATTGGTTAGTGGTTTAGGGAATCATGTTTTGAAAAAAAAAAATACTATTCACGGATGGTGTCAACCAATCATAGGTTGACACCATTTAACACAATTTATATATATATATATATATATATATATAAATTATTATTTTTTTAGAAAAGATTAATGGTATAGTAAATGCATTTGATAAATGTTAATATACTTAGTTATTGTGTTGATATTTTTATTGTAAGTTCAAGCACTAATATTTTTTACAACAAGATCACGTGTTTAGTAGCATACTCTCGACTTAATTTTCATCAAAAAAGGAATTTTTTTTTTTTAACTAGTAATAATTTTTGACATGTTTACAGAACTAGAAAATTTAAAATGGGTTTTACAAATCTAGTAAAACCGGTGTTTGAAACACCGGGTTGCAACTTTTCACCCCAAACCGGTGTTTCAAACGCCGGTTTGGGTACACTTTTTCCGGGTTGTCCCACGATCAGATGCTTTTATGCCACATGTTTCCACCTGTGTCGTTGGATGTTTGACCAAATGACAAAAAGTACACAAATCGGCGTTTGAAACACCGGTTTGGGGTGAAAAGTTGCAACCCGGTGTTTCAAACACCGGTTTTACTAGATTTGTAAAACTCATTTTAATTTTTCTAGTTCTGTAAATAGTGCTTCAATTATTACTATTTCAAAAAAAAATTCTCAAAGAAGCGTATGTTTTCTCACAATTTTCTTTATTTGAAGTTCAATTTTTTCACGCCGTGTTTTGATGCTTTTTCTAAGCTTTTATTTTCTCACTTTTTTCGTGATTGTCTATATAACTGGTCTTCAGATTTCAATCACCTATCAATCTAGCATCTCCTTCAATTGATTATATCTAAAACTATCATTATGTGAGGTTTTCTTTGGAATAAGATCTACATCGTTAAATTGTAGATTTAATGTAGAATGCGACATTATATGTTCCCCCTAAACTCTTAAATCTTGTAAGTATATTTACTTGTGTCTTCATCTATTATGTTTATGGTTATATTTCCTTTAAATGAATTAGATAGATATGGTTGGTAAGTGGCTCGACATCATATATTCCCTAAATTTAAAATACATCATAAACACTCAATGATTTATTTTAATTGTTGAAACATACTTGATTTTTATTAATAAATTGAGATTTGAGTGTTATATTTTTTTTCAGGAAAGATAATATTATATAAATGGTTTTTTTCTACTAAAAATTTAATTAAATTACATGCAGATTCATAGTATAAGAAAAAGTTTTACTTTATGTGATTATAAGTTTATAAATTTATAAATGATTGTTTGATGAAGGTTCGTAATATTAAAGTAAAATAAAAAAATTTCATACTAAAAATTATATACTCCTATAATTTGATCATATTCGCATTCACGATAAAAATCAACTTTGATTACATTCATACGTTATTTGTCTTTACATGTTAATATAATATATAAAATATATAAATATAAATATAATATACTATAAATTTTGCTAAAAATAGTAACGAGTCAAAATACATTACATCATATTTGTCTGTTTAAAATTTAAAACATACTACTTAATAAATAATAATGCAAATCTATATTGTGTTTAACTTTATTACATACAGTTAATATTATTAGATATTTAGATAGATTTGTTGTCTAGCACAGTAACACTAGCCGACTCGGTTGCTAACTTGCCAAATCTTATGCAGGCTTTTTTCAAAATGAGCCAGCCTCGTAAAAAATTGCCACCTTTGCTACCAACAAAAACAAGAGAAAAGGATAAAGAAACATTTGACTTTTTACGCGATGTCAGAACCATAACAAGACAAACCCCGCTAAATCATGCTAAGCCAAAGCTTGATATTCATCGACCAACTGTCCAAAGCAACCCAACCCAACCAAGTGGCTCATCAAATCAATCAAAGGATCATCGATCCCTGGCCCATATGATCAAGCCATCTAAATCAACGGCTCATACATTGCCATCTCGGACAATGTGTCCACCTCATCTACCTAGAGTCGTAGCATCTCAACCGGCTCAAGGGTCTAATATATCCATGGCTCGAGCTGAGCAATCAAGATACGCTCCTGCAATGCGGGAGCGTACTTATAGCGGACCATCTAAGGCAGATACTCGGCCACCTAGGTCCTTTCCTCCTCTTGAGATGGCTAAAAATGTGCCATCAAAGTCGGCTATACATCCGTCTTTCCTGAAGAACCCAAACATTTTATTGGCGGGGAAACTGGCTCATGAATATCTAAAAGAAGGAACTTTGTTCGGAAAGCCATATGTCTCGACTGAAGCCGATTTTTCACCACCTTCATCATCACCGACTTCGAATGATGTTGGAACAACAAGTGAGGGTGATATTGATAAGGAAAAGTTGAGAGAACTTGAGCAACAATCGGTTAACAAATCAAGGTATGCTACCATTTCGAACAAGCTCATGAGTGGTGCAATGCATATACCAGGGGTTGTTAATCCATCTCAGTTAGCCGATTTCTTGAAGTGCCATCCTGAAGTTTAATGAAATGGTTTAAGGAGTTTGATTTCAAATTTGGGTGTCAGTGTTCATGTGATGGGAAAACTGATGAAAACGTTTTACTTTAGCTAAATTGACGAGTTTAATTCAGTAATAAAGCATTTATTTGACAAATTATATACAGTATTGTGCTACCTTCTATTTATTACTCGTATATTTTTCTTGGAAATTGATAATTCTGCCGTTATTTTTTTCAAATTCATCACATATATCTATTAAGATGTTGTACTGGATGGACATATAAAAAAATGGGTTTATGACTTTCTAAATAAAACCATACCTCCTCCACTAATTTGAAGCTGACACTTGTCACTAAAGGCGTAATCCCAATCATTTTTCAAATGATTACACATATAATAAATAAGGTGATTGAAGAGAGATGAAAGATAAATAAATGAGATATTTTTAGGGTATGTTTGGCCTACAAATTTATGGTAACTTATAGGAGATTAAACTTATTATTTTTATAAGCTCGGGTTAGAAGTTTTGTATGGGTGACAAAAATTCTAGAGCTTATGAAAAAATAAGCTCTAGGAAAAAAAACATAGTTCAAGTAGTTTCTAAAATAAGCTCTCTAACTTATGGAATGAGAAATTACATCGTTACCCATCATATAATTAAATATCTTAAATTTTATTGTCCTTTTTGTCAATTTACAACTATAAGCTTTCAGCTCCAACTAATTAGCCAAACACACAAAGAAAAATAAACTCCAACTTTCAGTTTAAAAAATAACCTCCAGCTCCAGCCATAAATTCCAGCTAGCTTCACCAAACACATCCTTAATTTGAAAAAAAAAACAAATAAAAAAGAAACTATTCCAAAAAAAGGAGATACATGAAGCAGTCCTTGATTGTGGTAGCACGAAAGCTCCTGGTCCGGACAGCTTCAACCTACGTTTCTACAAAAAATATTGGGAGCTCATCAAAGGCGAGCTTATTGAAGCAATTGAATGGTTTTGGCCACATGCTGAATTTTCAAGAGGATGCAACTCATCGTTCGTGACACTTATTCCAAAAAAGCCGATCCTCTAACTCTCGGTGACTATCGACCTATTAGCTTGATTTGTAGTTACTACAAGATCATTGCTAAGTTACTGTCGAATCGTCTACGAGAGGTAATCCCTTCACTTGTGGGCTTTGAGCAAAGTGCTTTTTTGAGAGGTAGATTTATCTTAGATGGAGCTCTTATTGTGAACGAGACTACCGACTTTTTAAAGGCTACCAAGCAAAAGGGTATACTTTTCAAAGTTGACTTCGAAAAGGCGTTTGATTGCTTAAATTGGAACTTCCTCATGGATGTGATGAAATGTATGGGATTCGGTGTTAGATGGAGAAAATGGATCTTTTCATGCCTTAGCTCATCCTTCATTTCGGTTCTTGTGAACGGGTCCCCCACACATGAATTCTCCACTAGTAGATGGGTTAGGCAAGGCGATCCATTGTCCCCTTTCCTTTTTATTCTTGCTGCGGAAGGTTTAAATATCTTAGCAAAAGCAGCCACGGATAAAGGACTTTTCAAAGGGGTGGAGATCGGTAATGATAAAGTCCTAGTCTCGCATCTCTAATATGCGGACGACACCATTTTTATTGGTGAATGGAGTAGGGGCAATGCTTCTAGTCTTCAAAATTTGCTACAATGTTTTGAGTTCGCAACGGGTCTAAAGGTCAATTTTCATAAGAGTTGTTTGTATGGTATTGGGGTGCGTTTTGAAGATGTCAACTTTGTTGCTAACCGCATTGGATGTCAAGTCGGGAAGTTGCCTTTCATGTACCTCGGATTGCCAATAGGTACTAAAATGACGAAGCTCAAGGATTGGAACCCTATTGTTGATAAAATTAAAAGTCGACTTTCGGATTGGAAAATGCGTTCGATGTCTTTTGGAGGACGATTAGTGCTCATCAAATCGGTTCTTAATAGTCTCCCATTGTACTACTTCTCGCTTTTTCGTGCCCCCCTTGTGTGTTGAAATTACTTGAGAGTGTGAGGCGCAAATTTTTTTGGGGCGGGTCGTTTTCGGGGTCAAATATTCATTAGGTTAAATGGGATAACATTATTACATCTTTATGGGAATGGGGGGGTTAAATATTGGTTCGTTAAAAAGTAAAAACTTATCTCTCTTGGAAAAATGGTGGTGGAGGTTTAAAACCGAAACCGATGCTTTTTGGGTCAAAATTGTTCGTAGCATTTATGGTTCGAGTGGAGGCTTGGAGTTAGGGAGTGACAATAGTCATTCCATAGCTCCGGGGCTCTCGGGTTTGTGGCGTAATATTATCAATGCATGTGCTGAGATCGATAGTTTAAATGTTCCCTTCCGGGAATCCCTCATCAAACACATAGGCAACGGGTCTTCCACTTCTTTTTGGGACGATCGGTGGCTTGGCGACTTCAAACTCCGGGACAAATTTCAGAGGCTGTTTAGATTGGATCGAGACAAAGTGGCTACGGTCAGTGATAGGCTTATTATGCAGGATGATGGGTTGTCTACAAATTGGGATTGGTTACGTTCTCGGGTCGAACTAACAGCGAATTAACTGAACTAATGGAACTTCTTGCAGGGTTCAGACTTAAAAACGATGAACCAGACGGGTGGCGTTGGGCTCTTAGCTCTAACAGCATGTTCAATGTAAAAGACCTCACGAAAGCAATTGATGAACATGTGATCTCAGTCAGTGGTATCCCTCAAGAAACGATGCGAAACAACTTCGTGCCAAAGAAAGTCGAAATTTTTGTGTGGCGTGCGTCGAAGAAGCGTCTTCTGGTGAAAATTGAACTCGACAAAAGAGGTATCAATTTGCACTCTGTTAAATGACCTCTTTGTGATGATGATTTAGAGTCGGTAGACCATTCTTTAATTTTTTGCAAACACTCCTTGGAACTATGGAATCGGGTATTTGGTTGGTGGAAATTGGGAAGCTTCTCAAATTATAATGTTGGTGAGTTACTTCGTGGTAATGCTCCGGTCTCAATGTCGGACGTTGGGAAAAAGATTTGGCAAGCGATCGAGTGGATTTGTGCGTATTATATATGGAAAAACCGAAACAACAAAGTATTCCGTGATAAAACTTGGACAACTCCAACTGCGTTGAACGAAATCCAAATAAAATCTTTCGAGTGGATTTCTCAAAGATCGAAAGGAAGGAAATTTGATTGGCTAACGTGGTTGAGCGACCCCAGTGTTTACCTTCATTCCTTGTAATTCGTTTGCTTGTAAATCTTTTTTATAGTTCGGTTTGCATACTCGCGAACCTCTGTTTGGCTGTTTTTTCTGTTTGTAATTCTGGGGGAATGGCCTGCCATCTCCAAACTGTGTAACTCTATTTGTTGAGTAATATTATAGCCTTGCATTTAAAAAAAAAAAAGAAAAAAGAAACTACATTAAAATCATTCAATATTTTTTTTGCTCCACATTTTACTAAGACAAAATTACTTTTGTGCCTGTGTGATTTATTTAATTATCTCTTCAAATCAAACATTGAAAGCAAGTGAGAATGTGTAAAAAAACAAAAACTTATATTTATATTATTATATTATTATATTATCTAATACACAAAAATGGTGAATAATAATTATGGGCATTTTCGTCCTCTCACCTTTTTTTTTAATTCTAATTAAATTTCACTACACCAACAAAGACCCACACACTTCTTTCAAATATTCAAATCGACCCCCCAACCACGTGTGTAAAGTGTCAAATAACCATTTTCATAAAAAATCTTAAATAAACTCCACCCAAATATTCAACGGGTCATATCTTCTCGCTCGCAACGAGTTAAATTTTTCCGATACCATCGTTAAACTCGAAATAATTTTAGAAACACAATGTCACTAACTATACGTAAAACAGACGCTTTTTTTTTTAAAAAAAGCTAAATATTTGGGGTACTTTTCATACACGTTGATTTTGCGTTAAATTTTTAAAAGTCGATAATTACATAGCTAAACGAGGAGATGAACATATATTGTTAATTTAAAATAATATTTAAATCTTTCACGGGTTATACCTTTTAGTTCGACTCGAGTTGCGCTTCAACGACATCATTCTTTAGCCACGAAATAATTTTACAAACTAAATGCAATAAAATACATTGAAAACCGAACCCCCGGCGCGAAGCGAGGGTTCAACAACTAGCTTGTTAGGAATTTATAGACCCAACAACGATCACCAATCAATGGATTGTGATCCCACAAACGACAAACGAACAAAATAAATGCAAGAAAAGTAAAAGACACTAGAATTTACGTGGTTATATGCAATCGGTATGATTGCTTTAGTCCACGGGCAACTAGAGAGCTTTTTTTTTTTATTGATTTTCGTACATAGGGTTACAGAATACAAAGGGTATATTTATAGTGCTAATCAAAATTAGAAAACAAATCAAATAACTTGCTGGCCACGAACATAGTCGCGTTTCGCGACACCCCATCGCGTTCCGCGACAAACTTGATCAAAACGCGATAGCCATCGAGTCCTGATTACTGATTGATTTATCGCGTTCCAGCTCCATGTGTCGCGTTCCAACATGTCGCGTATCGCGACAAACCATACCCGAACTCGACCTAGTACCTGTTTCTTGTTTTGATCTTCTTTGCACATCCAACAATCTCCCACTCAAAGGAGAGCAAAACCCATAGATCTCGTCAACCCCCCAAAAAAAACCAACCATTTCAACCAAGAATGTCGAACCACCTTTCATACAGCCAATCAAATATGGGACACGCAAACTCAACATCACTGTAAGAGCAGACTTTCGATACAAGGTCTTCAACACTACTTGTCGAAATCAAAACCAATAACCCTTAGAGCTCTGTAGTTGCCGTCTTCTTTCATCAAGTAACAAGAAGACCAGTTGAAGCTATGCAAAGCTTCAACTTTCCGATCGTAACCACCTTAGTACACATATCAGCAGGATTCTCCGTACCAGGAATCTTCTTAACAACTAAAGTACCATCTTCAATAAGTTCACGAATTTTATGATACCTTAGCTTTATGTGTTTCGTACGACCATGAAACACAGGGTTCTTCACCAAATTAATAGCACTTTGATTATCACAGTTGTGACGATCACTCCAAATCCATATGGACGACACGTCATTCATCGATTTCATTGCGAGGTATTTGACCCCTATATGATACGTTTTGTAAACATTGCATTCTTTTGAAAAGGCACACCATAAATGAATATTTAAATCAAAGGTTTTCGACATCTGATGATTTTTACATATAGACAATCACCGTAATATAATAGTTTACATTGATACTTCCGTTGACAATGCAGTTAAAATAAGATACATGGTGATGATTTGGTGAATGCAACGTTTCCTTGAAAAATATGTCATGTAAGACTCCATGCACATAGCTTGTCTAACATATAAGCAAACAGCGGAAGACTTCTAGGAAACCTGAGAATAAACATGCTAACAAGTGTTAACACAAAGGTTGGTGAGTTCATAGTTTTATTGTTGCGCATAATCTGTATATAAAGATGGATCACAAGATTTCAGTTGTTTCATCCAGAAACGTTTATCAATAGATTCTACATAACAGAGCACCCTGGTAATTAAACTTTAACGTTATAATGATAAATACCCCATTCGTTTTAATACATGCAAACCAACGTGTCCTAAACTCAAATAACACACGTCCGTTAAAAGGCTAGCGCTCTAGTTCGGACGGGGATGTCAAGCCCTATGGATCCATATACTGTTATTCGCACCCACCAGTCTATATCCTATGTACTGGCAGCTACTAGTTACCAAAGCTAAGGGATTTTCGGTTCAAACTCAGTGTAGAATTTAGTATGTACTTGTATCCATTGCGTTTAAAATAAATTGCATGTATTCTCAGCCCAAAAATATAGATTACAAAAGCAATTAAAAAGGGAGCAATGAAACTCACCTTAGCAGCATATAAAGTCGTTCACCAAAATGTGATCGAAATCCGGATTACCAAATAACCGTAGATCTCAACCTAGAGAACATATGTTGGTCAATAAATGTCTATCAAGCTAGGTCAGGTCATAGTGTATCACAATCCTAATGCTCGAGATCGACATACAAAAGTTTATCCAAAGTCGTTTCAAAAAGTCAATTTTGACAGTTGTTTAACAAACGAGACATGCATTATTTAAGAATTCATTTACTCGGCTCGTAATATTTAAAAATCCATTTTATCAATCTCGTAAACCATTTGTTTAAATCTTAATTGCAGATTCAAAAGCAATTTCAATTAACGTTAATTATAATTCAGTTGATCATATCTTTTAATCCGTTCATCGAAATTATTCGATATCTAAATGAAAAGTTATTGATTTTTCGCCAGCTTTCCAAAAACATGTATATCATATACCTTTTACCAGTAATATATGTATTTAATTCGTGATTCATTATAAACTATTTAGCGACGAAATTTAGCATACAAGCATGTATAAATATATATACTCGAGCACTAGACATGGATACACTATCAATTTATAAAAGATAAAATATAAATGCTTACGTATCAATATTTTTATTCAATATTTCAGAAAAGTACGTAGACGTAACGGAGATGATAAACACTAGTTTTGACTTGCGAACAAAACCCTTGAACAATACCCATAACCTCCTTAGTAATAACCCATATTTTACTTAGCTCTATCCCGCTCGAAAACCATTTTGAAAGTGACACGCTCATAACCTCGTCGTAGTATTTTATGTATAATACTAATTAATAATATTAATAATAATAAGATTAATAATAATATTAATCTTAATAATAATAATAATAATAATAATAATAATAATAATAATAATAATATAATATATATATATATATATATATATATATATATATATATATATATATATATATATATATATATATATATATATATATATATATATATGAGAGTAGAGGTCGAGAGATAGATTGAGTAAAAAAAATGGCAGAAACGATCGAGCTTTATAATGTGACCTGATATCAGACCCCATGCGATCGCATGGGGAATGTGAGGGAATTCCATGTGATCGCATGGATCCCTTTTCCAGCTCACATTGTTTTGATTTCTTCCTCGTCGACATAATATTATAATACGTAAATCGAATTTAAAATTTTAAAATAGTCGTATTTATTAAATACTTCAGGGGTATTCTATGTAACTTATAATTAATAATTAATAATTTCTATCATGTCGTTTTCATGTGAATAGTAAATGAATTAATTTAAATTCAACTATTTAAGCTACACATTGTACGTTGTGCTTTACAAATTGTACATTATTAATTTAACTTCGTTTCTTAAAAAAAAATACAAAAATTATATCATAAAAATAAAATGACTTAATATGTAAAATTTTTAATTTGAAATAGCATCGTTTAATAGTAAATTTTTAATCATTTCGTATATAAATATTATTCGCATGATTCCGTATATATCGAAAACTCTTATATTTATTAAAATATGTATATAATACATGTTATGACGTTCGTGAATCGTTGGACAAACAGGGTGGTCAACCGTTATATAAAAAATCATTTTCAAAAGTTTTAAAACTTGTCAAAATTCATTGCTTATCATGTCAAAAATATTAAATCATATAGAGAATTGGTTTAAATAAGTCGAAATTTTCCGGATCATCACAACAGTGCAAGACATAATCTTGTTGAACACGTCCTAACTCAAACATAAAATTCTTTAGCCATACAAGTTCTTTGCATGCTTGTGCTGCTGCCATATACTCAGCCTCCTTTGTTGACAGCGCAACACAACTTTGAAGTTTGGACATCCAACTAACCGCCGTCTTACCAACCGTGAAAACATACCCCGTAGTGATTTTCCCGAATCGCCACAACCACCCAAATCAGCATCAACGTACCCTCTCAAAATGGAATCACCTTTAGTGAATTGCAACCCCATTTTAGAAGTACCTTTCAAGTAGTGCAAAAGCCACTTTATACCTTCCCAATGCTCTTTACCCGGATTCGACATAAATCGACTCACAACTTGTAGAGACCCGTCCTAATCCATCCGGACGAAGTCCATATCGATTATAAATGATTCACAACAGTTGATTACATCGCGAGGTACTTGACCTCTATATGATACATTTTACAAACATTGCATTCGTTTTTGAAAAGACAATCTTTCATTACATCGGAAGTTGACAACATGCATACCATTTCGTAATATATCTTACTATAATTGACTTAATAATAATTTTGATGAACTCAATGACTCGAATGCAACATCTTTTGAAATATGTCATAAATAACTCCAAGTAATATCTCTAAGATGAGCAAATGCACAGCGGAAGATTTCTTTCGTACCTGAGAATAAGCATACTTTAAAGTGACAACCAAAAGGTTGATGAGTTCATTAGTTTATCATAAACAATCATTTTCATTAATTTAATAGACCACAAGATTTTGATTTTTCATTCCTCATAAACATACGTCCCATGCATAGAGACAAAAATATCATTCATATGAATTGAACACCTGGTAACCGACATTCACAATATGCATATTAGAATATCCCCATCATTTCGGGATCCTCCTTCGGACATGATATAAATTTCGAAGTACTAAAGCATCCGGTACTTTGGATGGGGCTTGTTGGGCCCGATAGATCTATCTTTAGAGTTCGCGTCAATTAGGGTGTATGTTCCCTAATTCTTAGATTACCAGACTTAATAAAAAGGGGCATATTCGATTTCGATTATTCAACCATATAATGTAGTTTCAATTACTTATGTCTATTTCGTAAAACAGTTATAAAAACAGCGCATGTATTCTCAGTCCCAAAAATATATATTGCAAAAGCATTTAAAAAGGGAGCAAATGAAACTCGCCTAATGTATTTTGTAGTAAAAATACATATGACTATATTGAACAATTGAACAACGCATGTTTGGCCTCGGATTCACGAACCTATATCATTTGTATATATATTAAAACATATACTTGTAGTTGAACAAAGATATATATATATTATTATTAGTGATACAATTTTTATATTAATAACTTATATTCATTTTATATAAAAACATTAAGTTTCGTTATGTTATATGTAATAAATATATTATATATATATATATATATATATATATATATATATATATATATATATATATATATATATATATATATATATATATATATATATATATATATATATATTTGTTAGTTAAAACGGTACTTTAATAATACTAAAGTAATATTTGAAATAATAATAGTGTTAATGCTAATATTAATAAAAATGATAATATTATTTATAGTTCTATTAATAACTATATTAATGGTTTTTTCAATAATCAATCTCATAATAATGATGATATCAGTAGTTTTTAATAGAATGAATAATTTAATAATAATGGTAGTGAAAATAATAATTTTTGACATTAGTACATAATACTTAATAATAATAACTATAACAATCTTATTATTAATAGTAATCTTAAAAATAATAATTTTATTAATAATAATAATAATGATTCTACAATGATACTAATACTAATATTAATCCTAATAATAATAGTTTGTATTATTTTCATAATAACAATTATAATATTAGGCCTAATCATAATAATACTTATATCAACATTAACAATACATAAAGATGTTACTTAATAACAAAAATGATAATTAATCATAGTATTTACGTTTACATAACAATAATGATAATAATGTTGTTAATAATTACAATATCTATTGATAATACTAATAACAATTAAATCCATAATGATAATAATTAATATCCATAATAATCAATAATAATAATAACAACAACAAATAACAATAATATTAATAATAATAATAATAATAATAATAATAATAATAATAATAATAATAATAATAATAATAATAATAATAATTATTATTATTATTATTATTATAGAAAGTGGAAACTACCGCATAAAGCCCTTTTAAAAAAAATATGGCCGCTGCAAGACTCGAACCCTAGACCTTCCACTCACCGCTAACACACTTAACCATTGGGCTGTTGCCCTTTTATCCGAAATATTACAAAACTTTTGTATATTTAACCTGTATTAAGTTATTCCTTTCTTCACTTGGAAAACGACTGGAATTTTTTTCTAATCCCCACGATTTTACTAAAAGTTTAATTTATGGATTGAAATTGAAAAGCAAACGACTAGTTTGGTTATCCTAATGACAGAATCAGATGGAACAGAAAAATAATAAAAAGAAGATTAGTAACAGACAACGAAGAACGTGAGTATGAACTCGATATCAAATTCGAATTTTTAGAGTGTTTTAGACTGAGATCAAAACATGAAAAAGGTTTTAAATGCTCTATGGAAACTTTATGAATTATTATTTTTAACAGAAACGTTTTGCAAAACCTCAACTTAATTCAAGAACACAGGTTTGACTTTTTGAATTTATAAGTTTGACTTCAAAATTAGAATTAGATAACAAAAATTGGAAGATGAATCTTTGCAGAAAGATTGACTAACATAATCCTAACCTAATTGCATTATCAGTTTTTGAAATGTGATTCGAGTTTGAGATAGGGTGTTTGGAGTTTACGAACAGGGTGTTTGAACTGGAAAAAAATATCCATTAATACAACAGATATAATCGATTAACTGAAATTGAAATTTTAATGTTTGAGAGTGAAGAATAAGCGAATGGTTTATTTCATAGTATCAGATGTATTGAATTTTATTAATGTCGACAGAAGCCATACATGTACTAAGAATAATAGAAATTGTAAAGGGGAAAAGGATGGATGTGGATTGCTAACTGATTTGGATGTATATGCATTTGTTTTCGAATCTCAGTACAGAATTGGAGACCAAAGAATAAAGGTTTAAAGGGATTTGCATCTTGGTACGTTTCCAATTTCATATATATATCACATACATATATATATATATATATATATATATATATACATATATATATATATACATATATATATATATATATATATATATATATATATATATGTATATATATATATATATATATATATATATATATATATATATATATATATATGTATATATATACATATATATGTATATATACATATATATGTACATATATATATATATATACACATATATATATATATGTATATATATATATATATGTATATATATACACACATATATATATATATATACATATATATACATATATATATATATATATATATATATACATATATATATATATATATATATATATATATATATAATACCCATAATTAATATTTATAATTATAATTATGTTAATAATTTAAAATACTAATAATAATAATAACAAGAAAAAATGACAAAAGTAATAATAATAATAATTTGAAATAAAGATAATAATAATAATACAATAATACTTAATAATGATATAACTTTTAATCATAAAATAAAATGATGATATTAATAACAATCATAGTATTATTAATAATTATGTTAATTAATTAGATGTTAATCAAAATAATGATGCAATAACAATAATAAAATAATTTACATGTATCACATTTCATATTTATATATATTAAAAATAATAATAAAGATATTAACTTTGATAATTATAATGTTAATAATAATAATAATAATAAGAAATCAAATGTGTCAATAAAATAATAATATAGCAATTAGATTTAACTTGTAATTACATTTGATATTACAATTTATTAATTTTTGTAACATCTAATAATTATATCATTAATTATATGAATACTTCTATTAAATATTTTAACATTTATGTGTTATATATATGTTTCAACGTAGTAATTGCTACTAGAATCAGTTATATATATTTATCTTACATAGGTTCATAATAATATTATATATATATATATATATATATATATATATATATATATATATATATATATATATATATATATATATATATATATATATATATATATATATATATATATATATTCATTTTAATAATATTCTAATTACTCTGTTCATTATTTTTCATTTTAAACTTCAAGTTGATTAAGGTGTATTTTATTGATTCAAAATATTATATATTTACTTATATTTTTTTATATATATATTTACATATTTATTTACACACAACTGCTCGTGAATCATCGGTCATGGTCAAATGGTAATTGATTACATGAATATAAATTTCAAAGTTTTTGAGATTCAACATTACAGACTTTGCTTATCGTGTCGGAAACATGTAAGGATTAAAGTTTAAATTTGATCGGAAATTTCCGGGTCATCACAGTACCTACCCGTTAAAGAAATTTCGTACCGAAATTTGAGTGGGATCGTCATGGCTGAAAATAAGTATGTTTTCATGACTCATATGAGCTGATAAATAGAGTTTTTATTACCATTGAGTAATAAGGATAAATAATTCGATTATTCGAAGAGTACGAATGAAGCTATCACAAATGAATGAAATGAGAAACAAAGATTTGTTTTTAACTTTTAACGTAGTCAGGTTTGAATTTAGAAAATAAGGCGCGTTTTAACTTTTGACATTGCCTTGGTTGAATTCTGGAATTCAAGGGATTTAAAGAAAATCTTGAAGATCTATAAGATCTGATTCTTCGGGATTTATGGAAATTAAGATCTCTTTAATTAAATACGGTGATCTGTCCCGATTACTACGTATGATATTTCCTTTATAAATTTACCTTTTCCGTTTCATTTATTTTCACCACTTCTATACTCAATTCCCAAATTCAAAAGATTTATGAAAATGCTTAACCCTGTTCTGATCCTTGTTCTTATTCTAACTATCGCAATGATCGTTCTTCTTTTCCAACTCCCACCATAAGAATCTGTTTATTTCTATTATGCTCTAGGGATTATTGTATTTATAATCCTCCCGTGTCTTTATATTGCTATACGTACTGATATCCACGGTTTGTAATTTCGGTGTTGTCATTGAGCTTTATATTTTCTCTTATATTTTGGATCTCTTTGCCTTTTTATTATCCTCCCGACCTCTAGTAAAGCGAGTAATGGTCTAGAATTCGTAAGTATGGAATTTCGGATAAACATCATGTTCTAAATAAGAAAGAAGGTATTAGCACGATTTAATTTGTCAAATTATCAGAATCACTGAGTATAGAACTATCAAGAATATATATTTTTGATATGTTCAGAAGTTACGCAGAATGAAAGAGTTATGTAACATGGCAGGTGATGACGTATGATCTGTGAATCATCACGTCTCATTAGAAACTCAGCATGACTTACTGTAATATAATCACGTTGATCAAGTGTCATTATATTATACTAACTCATGCTTTAGCTCCCAACACTACTTTAAAACATTCGTATTTTAAACTCGAAAGTTTACAGAATATAGAAACTAACAGTTTCTATATGATGTAACACTAATAGCACGAAGAGATTAATGATTTCAGATAAGAACAGTTATGAAAATATCTTCAGAAATATGGAGGATATTTATAATTAAATATACGATGATATCTTGGAATTTCTAATATCGGTGGATGATGAAAAAGATTTATCCGTAAGGGTTTAGATTCGGAAGCAAGGTATTCGCTAAAGATTTCATCAGAAACAGAATCCTTTGGATTCTTTGAAGTCAAACTTATTATTTGTGATTTGTCCATGGCTTCCTTCATAGTTTCGCATAATCTGCTTTTCAGTACTAAATTTCCTATTGAATGCTTCCAATACTCCATCCTTTATCATCAAACTTTCGACGGTTAAGGTCGTGTACAGTTTTTGTTGCTTCATTCAACTTTTCAAAATTCAGAGTATTAATTCGCAGGCTGGGTGTTTTTCAGAATTTAGGAATGGAAGATCATAGTTCTAAGAGATGAATGTTATATGGATACATATAACTGTTGATGTGGAAACGTTGCGAGGCTCACAATACAGATTTGCCGATTCCCGGTAATTGATATGGCAATTCTGGTTACAAGATACGGATGAGTACATGATGAGACTTCAATAGATAAAAATAGTGATTTGTCGGGGAGATTTAAACCAAGGAGCAACGACATTGCTGGTACATCTGCTGGTAATATGGTGGAATATAAAAGGTTCCCCGGTAACAATAAAAGAGCAAGCAAATATATCAAGGTCATAATAAGGTTAATCCAAATGAAAAGTCGAGGTTGTCTTGTTGGAGCTGTGACAAAATTTACTACTTTGAAAGAAATTATCAAGTTATTTTGGGTAATAATAACACTGAGGAAATAGTACAACTACGTGTTAAATGTTTGCCGAGTTTCCGCGAGTTTTTCAGGTGCATAACTATATGCATAAATATTTCCTTCCGTAGATGAAGTGTGGTTGGTTCATCTTCTCGATTGAGGTGTTTTCAAGAATCATGAAGGTTTTGAACGCAAATTGTAATCATCAATATACAAATGAGGTTTTAGATGAAATCAAGTGGCAAACTTGAAGATTTGTTTAGTTTCATATGTTATAATCAATATTTTAATTCATTTTAATTGTCCAATGTTGGTAGTGCTCGATTGATAGTCCACAGTTAGCAATTCAACAATTCATATATAATTTAATATATAATATTCGAATTAATTAATACGTATCGTGACCCGTATACATGTCTCAGGCTCGATCACAACTCAAATTATATATATTATTATAGAATCAACCTCAACCCTGTATAGAGAACTCGATCATTACTGCATATAGAGTGTCTATGGTTATTCCAAATAATATATATAGATGCGTCGATATGATATGTCAAAACCTTGTATACGTGTCCCGATATTTAAAGTGCGTAAAAATAAATAACAGAAATTAAATAACGATAAATAAAGTGCATAAAGTAAATAATAGAAATTAAATGACGATAAATAAAATTGCGAGAATGTAAATTGCGATGATTAAATTGCGATAATATAAAATGTAATCAGTTAGCTAGGAACAATTAGCTAGGAACGGTTAGCGTGGATTCTTAACAAAATTTCTCATAGTTAAATTGTTTGTTTCTAACAAATTTTATTTTGTCAAATGTTTTCTTCATTATGCCACTTGTTGGATTCAGATAAATCAAAATCCAAATATGAAATTGGATGAATATGGTTTTTCTGTGGTGAATGGATTCGTATATCCGTGGATATAAGTAGAATAGTAAATTATCATTGAATCAGATTCAAAGAATGTACAGTGTAACTTATTAATGTGGATTATAAATATTTTCTCGGGTATTACCTACCCGTTAAAATATTTTCACCATTAACAGTTTGTACAATACAACTTTTAATTACAATTCTTATGAAAACATATATACATATATATTTTCTTTAGACGTAATCATGGATTTAATGAGTCATTGTGATATTAAACTCATTAGATTTGCGGCTAGAACTAGAGTACATAATCTCTAAAACATTAGAGATTACATAATCGCCATGAAGGACGAAGATAGTTTATGTAGAACGATTCGTAGAACAATGATTATGCTTGATATATAGATTACGAGGTTGAGACGGGTGATGATGTTGTTGTTGTTGGTACTGGTTATGCTGCTGGTGCTACTGATGGTGGTACTGTTGCTGTCGGTGCTACCAGTGTTATTGGTATTGTGGTTGGTGATGATATTGGTGTGGTAAGTATAGCTTGTAGATCACGCACTATTCTTGTCAGGGTTTCTATCCTACCTTCTATCATTTATATCCATCCACTCATCTGATTCGATAGATCTTGATTATCAATTCGAAGTTCCCTAACTTCTTCTAATATTCCCCTTCGATTGGTATTCGGAAGTAGAGGTTGAATATTTTCTGAGATTGCAGTAACGCGACCTTCGAGGTGGAAAACTTTAGCAAGAAGGGTGAATACAGTGTTGCGCATAGGTTTACCGGTGAGTACATCGTTTTCTCCGATGTTAGAAGGTAAGTTTGGTTCGCGGTAGGGCTCGCCTTCTTCATTTCTCCATCGAGTGAGTAAGTCTCAGACCCACCCCCATCTCCTCCAGAAAGAAAAATAATTAAATGGTTGAGGCACTTCTGGTTCATTGACTTCGGAGTCTGCTTCAATATACATCTCGAAATCGTTTCCGGAATTAATGGAATCCAAGCTAGGTGTAGGATCCATCTCTCACGATCAGTTACAGGGTTTTGATATGAAATGATTTTCGAATATCGAATGATATTTTAATTATATATAGAATATCTATACATACTTCCAAAGATCCCGTGAATTACGGAAAAAATTAAGGAAACGTGTCAGATAAAGTCTACAGTGACAGATACGCTAAGATATGGATTAGTAGATATGCTAAGATATGAATTTTGTCTATACACTATTCATGCAATCATTGCAGTAAGATGTGTCTAGACTAATAATGATAAGCAGGTAATATCTTAAGGATGATAAACTGATGATTTCCGACAAAAACGATAAGCAAAATTTTGACATGCAGACACGGTCGAAGTCCAGACTCACTAATGCATCCTAATGACTTATCGGTTATACACACTAATGCAGACCTGGTTTGCTAAGACCACTGCTCTGATACCAACTGTAGAGACCCATCCTAATCCATCCGGACGAAGTCCATATCGATTATAAACGATTCACAACAGTTGATTACATCGCGAGGTACTTGACCTCTATATGATACATTTTACAAACATTGCATTCGTTTTTGAAAAGACAATCTTTCATTACATCGGAAGTTGACAACATGCATACCATTTCGTAATATATCTTACTATAATTGACTAAATAATAATCTTGATGAACTCAACGACTCGAATGTAACATCTTTTGAAATATGTCATGAGTGACTCTAAGTAATATCTCTAAGATGAGCAAATGTACAGCGAAAGATTTCTTTCGTACCTGAGAATAAACATACTTTAAAGTGTCAACCAAAAGGTTGGTGAGTTCATTAGTTTATCATAAACAATCATTTCCATTAATTTAATAGACCACAAGATTTTGATTTTTCATTCCTCATAAACATACGTCCCATGCATAGAGACAAAAATATCATTCATATGGATTGATCACCTGGTAACCGACATTCACAATATGCATATTAGAATATCCCCATCATTCCGAGATCCTCCTTCGGACATGATATAAATTTCGAAGTACTAAAGCATCCGGTACTTTGGATGGGACTTGTTGGGCTCGATAGATCTATCTTTAGAGTTCGCGTCAATTAGGGTGTCTGTTCCCTAATTCTTAGATTACCAGCCTTAATAAAAAGGGGCATATTCGATTTCGATTATTCAACCATATAATGTAGTTTCAATTACTTATGTCTATTTCGTAAAATAGTTATAAAAACAGCGCATGTATTCTCAGCCCCAAAAATATATATTGCAAAAGCATTTAAAAAGGGAGCAAATGAAACTCACATAATGTATTTTGTAGTAAAAATACATATGACTATATTAAACAATTGAACAACGCAGGGTTGGCCTCGGATTCACGAACCTATATCATTTGTATATATATTAAAACATATACTTGTAGTTGAACAAAGATATATATATTATTATTAGTGATACAATTTTTATATTAATAACTTATATTCATTTTATATAAAAACATTAAGTTTCGTTATGTTATATGTAATAAATATATATATATATATATATATATATATATATATATATATATATATATATATATATATATATATATATATATATATATATATATATATATATATATATATATATATATATATTTGTTAGTTAAAACGGTACTTTAATAATACTAAAGTAATATTTGAAATAATAATAGTGTTAATGCTAATATTAATAAAAATGATAATATTATTTATAGTTCTATTAATAACTATATTAATGGTAGTTTTCAATAATCAATCTCATAATAATGATGATATCAGTAGTTTTTAATAGAATGAATAATTTAATAATAATGGTAGTGAAAATAATAATTTTTGACATTAGTACATAATACTTAATAATAATAACTATAACAATCTTATTATTAATGGTAATCTTAAAAATAATAATTTTATTAATAATAATAATAATGATTCTACAATGATACTAATACTAATATTAATCCTAATAATAATAGTTTGTATTATTTTTATAATAACAATTATAATATTAGGCCTAATCATAATAATACTTATATCAACATTAACAATACATAAAGATGTTACTTAATAACAAAAATGATAATTAATCATAGTATTTACGTTTACATAACAATAATGATAATAATGTTGTTAATAATTACAATATCTATTGATAATACTAATAACAATTAAATCCATAATGATAATAATTAATATCCATAATAATCAATAATAATAATAACAACAACAAATAACAATAATATTAATAATAATAATAATAATAATAATAATAATAATTATAATTATTATAGAAAGTGGAAACTAACTCATAAAGCCCTTTTAAAAAAAATATGGCTGATAAGGCTAAAAAGGAACATATATTTCATAGCATTATCCCTCAAGAAAGACAAGATTTTAGTTGCAATTGTTCTATTTTCAAGTAATATTCGTTTATATTAAATAAGTGCGAAGACAAAAGGCAGATTCGACGAATTGAAGACACAAAGGTCCGAAAAGCTAAAAAGTACAAGATACAATTAAAGTGGTTCAATTTATTGATGAGAAACGTCTAAAAATGACAAGAGTACAAAACGCAAAACACAAAGTACACGATATAAAATAGTACGAAAGAGCGTTCGAAAATCCGGAACCGAGGCATGAACCAACTTTCAACGCTCGACGCAACGGAGCTGAAAGTACAAGTCAACTATGCACAAGAATATAATATAATATTTAAATAATTCATAATAAGAATAATATTAAATAATAAAAAGTTGTTAATTGAGCATAGTTCAGGGGTCATAAGTGAAAATTTCAATTTATCATTTGCCTATAAAAGGCCATCTAAATCGATGATTTAGAGACACCTTTTTCCAATCTTCTTTCTTTCTTATGTAATTTATATTTATATTTATAATATTAAGTTTAATTTAAGATTAATAATAATTGGGTTATTGTAAGAAATGTTTTACGGGTTTTAAAGTAGGAACTCTGTCCGTGTAACGCTACGCGATTAATAATCACTGTAAGTTATGTTCTTCCTTTTTAAATTAATGTCTCGTAACTAAGTTATTATTATGCTTATTTAAGCCGAAGTAATCGTGATGTTTGACTAAATATTAAGACGGGGTTATTGGATTTTGTACCATAATTAAGGTTTGGGCAAAAGTCCGACACTTGTGAAAATTGGACTATTGACTATTAATAGATGGGGGGTATTGTCTAATTGAGTGACAACTCATTGGAGTCTGTCGAACCTATCTTCAAATTAATTATCCTAATAAGTAATAATGATTATGGTTGTCCTATTTAGTGACGTTCATATGGAATCTATTATAATCATTTAATTAATTATTCGGGTTGGGTAATTGATTATTCAAACTGATCAAGTGGGTAAATTAATATTCATATCTAATCAAAACAGGGGTAGATTACATACAGTGATAACTGGTGTAATTGTTGACAGAAGTGATAACTGCGTCACAGTTTAAATCCTTAATTAGTTGGAATATTTGACTTCGGGTATAAGGGTAATTTGACGAGGACACTCGCACTTTATATTTATGACCGATGGACTATTATGGATAAAAACCAGATAGGTATCAAATAAACCATGACAAAGGACAATTAACCCGAGTAACAATTAATTAAAATCAAAACGTTAAACATCATGATTACGGAAGTTTAAATAAGCATAATTGTTTTATTGTATTTTTCATCGCACTTTTATTTTCTTATTTCTCGCCATTCTAGTTTTTAGGACTTAGAATTTTTTCTACTTCTTCTCTAAATTTCTTAAAATTACGAAAATTTATTTTAAGTGGTTAAATTGATAGACATCAAAATTTTCTGGTTCGTAGTAATAGTTGGATTTGTACGTGGACCGGGTTATTGGAGCCAAACAGTACTCAATTATATTGAGACCAAACGAATCCTGCCCCTCTGCTGCATCTTTTGGCTATTCGAAACGTGGGCAAAATCAGAAAAGTCTATTGATTGGATAACTTATTATAATTTTTCTTTCCTTTTAAAAACTAATAGGATATTCAGTGAATGCACCGAGCAAGACGTTCAGCACCTTTTGTACGTTCACCACCTGTAACTAGATCAAGACATTTAGCAAATATAACCGCCGTTGATTTTTCTTTAGAATCGTCATCCAGTCGACCAAGTACTTCAGTTCAAATTTCCGATAATCCATTTTTTGAACCCAACCTCACAATTGAGAATCCAGAGAATATTCAGGAACGGTTCGTAGATCCTGAACCACTAAACTTTCCTCCGGAGCCACCAATCATTCAAACAGAGATTGTTGAGGAACGAACCATTAAATCAGAATCATCTAGTGATACCGATTCAACGAATTCAATTATGGAAGTAACGGAACCTCTAAGTATGGAAGATCGAATGAGAGCTGAACGCACGGGCCAAGGTCACGCCATTATTAAGCCAGAAGTTAATGCTCCAGATTATGAAATCAAAGGACAAATTCTACATATGGTAACTAATCAGTGCCAATATAGTGGTACGCCAAAAGAAGATCCCAACGAACATCTTCGTACCTTTAATAGGATCTGTACACTATTCAAAATCCGAGAAGTGGAGGATGAACAGATATATCTCATGTTCTATCCCTGGACTTTAAAGGGAGAAGCCAAAGATTGGTTAGAATCGTTACCTGAAGGGGCGATTGACACATGGGATGTCTTAGTTGAAAATTTTCTTCAAAGATTCTTTCCGGCATCTAAAGCCGTGAGACTTCAAGGAGAAATTGTTACGTTCACACAAAAGCCAAATGAAACATTATATGAGGCGTGGACAAGATTCGGAAGGATGTTGAGAGGATGTCCTCAACACGGTTTAGACACTTATCAAATAGTACAAATATTCTACCAAGGTGTCAACGTTGCTACAAGAAAAGACATCGACATAACAGCTGGTGGTTCCATTATGAAGAAAACCGCAACTGAAGCTTACAAAATTATTGATAACACTGCTTCCCACTCTCATGAGTGGCATCAAGAAAAAGATATCTTTCGATCATCTAAAGCGGCTAGAGCCGATTCTAGCCATGACTTTGATTCCGTTTCCGCAAAAATAGATGCTTTCGAAAGACGAATGGAAAAGATGAATAAAGATATTCACGTAATACGAATCAGTTGTGAGCAATGCGGTGGACCACACTTATTGAAAGATTGTCACATTGAACCAACGATGGAACAACGAGAGAATGTTTCCTATATGAACCAAAGGCCGGAAAATAATTATCAGAATAATTATCAACCGCCAAAGCTAAACTTTAATCGAAATCAAAACATTCTTTACAATCCAAATGCACCCAACAACAACTCGTACAACCAACAAGGTCCGAATAACCAACCGACTCAAAACAACACTTTCAATCAACAAAGACCTAGCTTGTATAAACCATCACAACAAACCGAAGAGAAAAAGCGAAATCTAGAAGAAATGATGGCAAAGCTAATGGAATCTCAAACACAATTTATTACATCTCAAACCCAAACGAATGAGAGGTTTGATCAGTCATTAAGAACTCAACAAGCTACCATTTTGAATCTAGAAAAACACGTTGGTACTCTTGCTAGCATGATGAGTAAGAGGGAACAAGGAAAGCTACCGAGTAATACTGAAGTAAATTCTCGGAATGAGAATGTTAATATGGTCTCAACGAATTCTGAAAAACCAGCTCCAGAAAATGGGAAGGTTTTAGATGTGAGTAACAATGAAGAAGTTACACCACCACCACCCGAGTATGTAAAGCCAGTGGTGGCACCATACAAACCACCCATCCCGTTTCCAAGAAAAGGAGTGGAGTATGAGCAAGTAATAGGTAATAAAGTTGGTGATACCATTGGAAAGAAGAAGAAGAAAAAGAATAAGAAAGTGCAAGAAACAAAAACAGTAGAAGTAAACCCGGTGAATACAGTTCCATCAAAACCTCCACCTAGGGTAGGTGATCCGGGTGAATTTATTGTTCCTTGTCTACTTAGCGATTGTGTCATGTATGATGCACTAGCAGATTTAGGTGCAAGTGTGAGTGTTATGCCTCTTTCATTATATAAGAGATTAGGTGTAGGTGAGTTAAGTCCAACGGATATGAGTGTTCGACTCTTTGATCAAACCATTAAGCACCCAGTTGGAATTGCTGACAACCTACCCGTTCAAGTAGGTAATTTAACCTTTCTAGTCGAATTTATTGTCATTGACATAGAAGAGGACCCAAACGTTCCTCTAATTTTAGGTCGACCATTCTTTGCGTCCACCGGGGCGTTATTTGATGTAGGAAATGGAAGAATGACACTTAGTAGTGGTAACAAATCGATCACCTTTATGATTCGAAAGTCTAAATCTCCACCAACCAAAACCATTGAACCAGCAAAAACGATTGGTAACAACCATGTTGTTTTACCAACTCCAACGGTAGTGCTTAATAATAATAAAACGCCTAAGTGTGGGGAAAATGAAGTAACACCTAATGATGACCTGATAACAAAGAACCCCGTTGTTGATACGAAATTAAATGACCCCGTTATTAATAGTTCAATGAAGAAACTTATTAAACGGATTCGCGATGCTAGAACCAAGGGGAACTTTAAGTTATGTAACCGGTTAGTATCCAATCTATCACCTAAAGAAAAGGAGAAACTAGTTGAAATTGTGGATATTACACAGGAATCCGACCAATGGCTTAAAGAAAAAGTCACGGATATGCAAGTTGATTATGGACCAAGAGAAATTGACGATGAAGTTAATCACAATTTCGACACCACAGCTACCTAAGTGTGGGGAGATTTAAATGTTCTAAAAAGAAAATGCTGTCTAGAGTTAATTGTTCTGTTCTCGTGTAGTTCCAAGAATGGAATCCGATTGGTCTTTTCCGCTAGCAGACACTAAAGAACTAGTTTTCTCCCACCATTCTGAATTTTTATTTTTTAGGTTTTAATTAATATGCCTTTTAAATTTAAGTTTTGTGTGATTTTAAAAACAAAATTTACTTTATTTCATTAAGTTTAAAAAATTGATTTCTAAAATTCGTCGTGAGTTGAAGACTAGGTCGTTGAACCGAAATTGCTTTACCCAAGGACGGGGCGATAAATTTTGTTATCATTATTTTTTTAATTTTATTGATCTAAAGTATGCAAAAAAAAAAATATATATATATATATATATTATATTTTATAAATTTTTAAACGTGGGATAATATATCAAACTTTAAAAATATGTATATATATGTTTGTATTTTATGTTATGTACAAAACAGGGTAAAACAGCGCACTTTCAAAGACTAGCATTAAGTTCAGCAAAAGCTACTAATTTTGACGACAAGACGCAAAATATCAAATGTGATATGACAACAACATGTTTGCAAACTCGGTATTTTTAATCACTTTTCTACACTAATCACCCTCGTGAATTTATAATTAGAGTCTGATTTCATGCAAATGAGGGCATTGCATGATCTTAAGTGTGGGGAAGGGTTATAAATTCTCTCGGGTTTACACTTGGTTTATTTGCCAAATTTTGCGAAAATTTGAAAAATTTTTAACTAAATGAAATCAAAATCATGTTTATATATATTTATGAACGATGAAAACTAGGTGTTAATACCGAAATTATTGTTACCTCAAAAAGGACATAAATTGAGAAACAACCCAAAACGCTTGAATTCATTTAAAATGGAATAAAGGAGAATAAAAAGGCAAAGAAAGAAACTAAGTGTGGGGAGAATATACCAAGTTATTCAATTAAAAACTATCTATCACATGTTTGTGTAAAGTTTATTGCAGGTGCTTTTGTTTTGGACTAAATTAACTGTTTTACCCGATTTATTGTAATACTTTTGAAAGAAGAGATGGATCTACACGATGAATCAATTTCATCATTAAAAGGAAGTAAAGTCTTCCGAAAAAGACACGCGCTTCTTGATTTAGGTCAAGAAGTTGTCGTCCAGACCAGCTGTAGGTTGACGAAAAATCTAGAAAAGTCATCTCTAAAATCAGCAGGAAATCCACGGACCTCAGCATCAAACAGGGTCGCCAGGTGGTCAGATTTATCCTAACCATGAGAAGGATTTATCTCGTACAATGGGGAGGCACCGTGAAAATTAGCTTGATAAGACTAATGAATCAGATCCCCAGAAAGGATAATCTCCTTAAAGATTAAAAATCAGCATTTAAGCCTGATATTACTCAATCCTTGATATTGACCTTAAAGATTGAGAATTCAAACTCATGGAATTCATTGATATCTAAACTCGAGCTTGAACGAGAAAATATTTTGATCAAAAATACAAACCGATTTGTTTTCTGAAAACCCATTTTCAATGCGTTCATCACCATTGAACATAAAATCCTAGGAATTCACCTGGAATTCATTAGGTCACCTGAACCAAATCGGGTGTCAACCGTAAGAACGGTGGTTGCATAGCATGGTCGGAGACAGGACCTTGCGCCAGACCGAAAAATCATAGGATGATCTTTACTATTGCTCCTACCAAGGATAGTACTAGCATCCGACACGTCAAAAGACCATAATCATCTGCATGTCATGGGACATTGCCTTAACAGTTTCTTGTTCATCGCTTTCCTTTACAACCGGACGGTAGTTTACCGAAAGGTAATATACGGAACAAGTAAACTGGATGTGTGCTTTCCGATACAGGGATAGCAGTGGATTACACGAACCTAAAAGTTTTTAGCCAAAATATTGATCCACAAATATATTTTGCAACAACGAATGGTGGGTCAAATCAGAAAACTTATCTAGGGTAAAATCTAGATTGAATTTTCAAAAGATCAAATGTTTTCATAAAGATCCAATTTCCTTAAGGATCTACATTTTTATAGTCATGTGGGACTGTAAACTGCCTTTCAAATGTGCACTTTGCTTTGGAAACCAAAAGTAAATCGGCTATTTGATTGCAAGTGTCGTTGACCTGAACCCGAGGCAACTGTGGATGGCACAACCACCTTCAACCATGGTTCTATCGTTACTATCATTGTTTATACCGCTCTATCAAAATCACTGATGTACAAAGTGTAAAGAATAAAGAAGTGATTCGTGTGATGTATTATATTACTTCAAGACTGTATTGCTTGAGGACAAGCAACGCTCAAGTGTGGGGATATTGATAAGGCTAAAAAGGAACATATATTTCATAGCATTATCCCTCAAGAAAGACAAGATTTTAGTTGCAATTGTTCTATTTTCAAGTAATATTCGTTTATATTAAATAAGTGCGAAGACAAAAGGCAGATTCGACGAATTGAAGACACAAAGGTCCGAAAAGCTAAAAAGTACAAGATACAATTAAAGTGGTTCAATTTATTGATGAGAAACGTCTAAAAATGACAAGAGTACAAGACGCAAAACACAAAGTACACGATATAAAATAGTACGAAAGAGCGTTCGAAAATCCGGAACCGAGGCATGAACCAACTTTCAACGCTCGACGCAACGGAGCTGAAAGTACAAGTCAACTATGCACAAGAATATAATATAATATTTAAATAATTCATAATAAGAATAATATTAAATAATAAAAAGTTGTTAATTGAGCATAGTTCAGGGGTCATAAGTGAAAATTTCAATTTATCATTTGCCTATAAAAGGCCATCTAAATCGATGATTTAGAGACACCTTTTTCCAATCTTCTTTCTTTCTTATGTAATTTATATTTATATTTATAATATTAAGTTTAATTTAAGATTAATAATAATTGGGTTATTGTAAGAAATGTTTTACGGGTTTTAAAGTAGGAACTCTGTCCGTGTAACGCTACGCGATTAATAATCACTGTAAGTTATGTTCTTCCTTTTTAAATTAATGTCTCGTAACTAAGTTATTATTATGCTTATTTAAGCCGAAGTAATCGTGATGTTTGACTAAATATTAAGACGGGGTTATTGGATTTTGTACCATAATTAAGGTTTGGGCAAAAGACCGACACTTGTGGAAATTGGACTATTGACTATTAATAGATGGGGGGTATTGTCTAATTGAGTGACAACTCATTGGAGTCTGTCGAACCTATCTTCAAATTAATTATCCTAATAAGTAATAATGATTATGGTTGTCCTATTTAGTGACGTTCATATGGAATCTATTATAATCATTTAATTAATTATTCGGGTTGGGTAATTGATTATTCAAACTGATCAAGTGGGTAAATTAATATTCATATCTAATCAAAACAGGGGTAGATTACATACAGTGATAACTGGTGTAATTGTTGACAGAAGTGATAACTGCGTCACAGTTTAAATCCTTAATTAGTTGGAATATTTGACTTCGGGTATAAGGGTAATTTGACGAGGACACTCGCACTTTATATTTATGACCGATGGACTATTATGGATAAAAACCAGATAGGTATCAAATAAACCATGACAAAGGACAATTAACCCGAGTAACAATTAATTAAAATCAAAACGTTAAACATCATGATTACGGAAGTTTAAATAAGCATAATTGTTTTATTGTATTTTTCATCGTACTTTTATTTTCTGTCATTTTATTTTCTGTCATTTTATTTATCGCAATTTATTTTACGCACTTTAATTTTTGTCATTTATTTTTATTCTTAAAATTGACAAACCGGTCATTAAACGGTAAAACCCCCATTTTATAATAATACTACTACTTATTTATATATATATTTTTACAAATAAACTTAATAATA
This sequence comes from Rutidosis leptorrhynchoides, assembly GCF_046630445.1. Taxonomy (NCBI): domain Eukaryota; kingdom Viridiplantae; phylum Streptophyta; class Magnoliopsida; order Asterales; family Asteraceae; genus Rutidosis; species Rutidosis leptorrhynchoides. Next base: position 659,068,985 of record NC_092335.1, read on the forward strand.
TAGCGTTAACTTCACCAGCTCCCTGTGGAACGAACCGGACTTACTAAAAACTACACTACTCTACGATTAGGTACACTGCCTATAAGTGTTGTAGCAAGGTTTAGGTATATCCACTCGATAAATAAATAAATAAAACTTGTGTAATATTTCGTCGCATTTTGTAGTAAAAATTAATACTATTTCGTACACCCCACTGCACACATCAATGGCCGCTGCAAGACTCGAACCCTAGACCTTCCACTCACCGCTAACACATTTAACCATTGGGCCGTTGCCCTTTTATCCGAAATATTACAAAACCGTTGTATATTTAACCCGTATTAAGTTATTCCTTTCTTCACTTGGAAAACGACTGGAATTTTTTTTCTAATCCCCACGATTTTACTAAAAGTTTAATTTATGGATTGAAATTGAAAAGCAAATGACTAGTTTGGATATCCTAATGACAGAATCAGATGGAACAGAAAAATAATAAAAAGAATATTAGTAACAGACAACGAAGAACATGAGTATGAACTCGATATCAAATTCGAATTTTTAGAGTGTTTTAGACTGAGATCAAAACATGAAAAAGGTTTTAAATGCTCTATGGAAACTTTATGAATTATTATTTTTAACAGAAACATTTTGCAAAACCTCAATTTAATTCAAGAACACAGGTTTGACTTTTGGAATTTATAAGTTTGACTTCAAAATTAGAATTAGATAACAAAAATTGGAAGATGAATCTTTGCAGAAAGATTGACTAACATAATCCTAACCTAATTGCATTATCAGTTTTTGAAATGTGATTCGGGTTTGAGATAGGGTGTTTGGAGTTTACGAACAGGGTGTTTGAACTGGAAAAAAATATCCATTAATACAACAGATATAATCGATTAACTGAAATTTAAATTTTGATGTTTGAGAGTAAAGAATAAGCGAATGGTTTATTTCATAGTATCAGATGTATTGAATTTTATTAATGTCAACAGAAGCCATACAGGTACTAAGAATAATAGAAATTGTAAAGGGAAAAAGGATGGATGTGGATTGCTAACTGATTTGGATGTATATGCATTTTTTTCCGAATCTCAGTACAGAATTGGAGACCAAAGAATAAAGGTTGAAAGGGATTTGCATCTTAGTACGTTTCCAATTTCATATATATATCACACACACACACATACACACACACACACACACACACACACACACATATATATATATATATATATATATATATATATATATATATATATATATATATATGATATAATACCCATAATTAATATTTATAATTATAATTATGTTAATAATTTAAAATACTAATAATAATAATAACAAGAAAAAATGACCAAAGTAATAATAATAATAATTTGAAATAAAGATAATAATAATAATAATACAATAATACTTAATAATGATATAACTTTTAATCATAAAATAAAATGATGATATTAATAACAATCATAGTATTATTAATAATTATGTTAATTAATTAGATGTTAATCAAAATAATGAAACAATAACAATAATAAAATAATTTACATGTATCACATTTCATATTTATATATATTAAAAATAATAATAAAGATATTAACTTTGATAATTATAATGTTAATAATAATAATAATAATAATAAATCAAATGTGTCAATAAAATAATAATATAGCAATTAGATTTAACTTGTAATTACATTTGATATTACAATTTATTAATTTTTGTAACATCTAATAATTATATCATTAATTATATGAATACTTCTATTAAATATTTTAACATTTATGTGTTATATATATATATGTTTCAACGTAGTAATTGCTACTAGAATCAGTTATATATATTTATCTTATATAGGTTCATAATAATAATATTATATATATATATATATATATATATATATATATATATATATATATATATTCATTTTAATAATATTCTAATTACTCTGTTCATTATTTTTCATTTTAAACTTCAAGTTGATTAAGGTGTATTTTATTGATTCAAAATATTATATATTTACTTATATTTTTTTATATATATTTACATATTTATTTACACACAACTGCTCGTGAATCATCGGTCATGGTCAAATGGTAATTGATTACATGAATATAAATTTCAAAGTTTTCGAGATTCAACATTACAGACTTTGCTTATCGTGTCGGAAACATGTAAAGATTAAAGTTTAAATTTGATCGGAAATTTCCGGGTCATCACACAACTCCCACTGTATAAGCTATGTCGGGTCTTGAACAAATCATTGCATACATAATACTACCCACTGCCGACGCATACGGAATTTGAGCCATCTCCTCTTTGTCTACTTCCGTTGTAGGTGCTTGACTTTTTGTTAACTTTAAGGTACCGCCTAAAGGCACGGATCTTGCCTTTGAATCACCCATGTTGAACCGTTCTAACACTTTCTCGATATACTTGGTTTGAGATAAAGTTAAAGTACCTTCAACCCGATTCCTTTCAATACTCATTCCGTGTATCCGTTTAGCAGCCCCTAAGTCTTTCATCTCGAATGCGTGAGACAATTTTCTCTTCAACCTGTTGATCTCTAACATGTCCGAACCTGCAATCAACATGTCATCAACATAAAGTAACAATATAACATAGGAGGACTTGAATTTCTTCAAGTAGCAACAATGATCCGACTCGCTTCTTGTAAAGCCACTCCTTGTCATAAATTCATCAAACTTCAAGTACCATTGCCGTGGTGCTTGTTTTAACCCATACAGACTTTTCTTCAATTTGCAAACCCATATCTCTTTACCAACTACCTCGAAGCCCTTTGGTTGCACCATATAAATCTCCTCTTTAAGATCCCCATGTAAAAATGCGGTCTTTACATCTAATTGTTCTAGATGTAAGTCATCAGCAGCAACAATACTCAAAACCAAGCGAATAGTAGTCATCTTCACAACCGGAGAAAAGATCTCATTATAATCAACTCCTTCTCTTTGTTGAAACCCCTTAACTACCAACCAAGCTTTGTACCGCTTTTTCTCGTTCAACTCATCTTTGACCCGAAAGACCCATTTATTGTGCAATGCCTTTTTCGTTAGAGGTAATTTCACCAAATACCATGTCTTATTCTTGATAAGTGACCCCATCTCTTCTTTCATAGCAAGCTCCCACTGTATGGATTCTTTAGATTGTCTTGCTTCAAAATAACTCTCGGGTTCACCATTTTCGGTATAGAGCAAATAGTTTGCTGATGGAGAAAACCTAACAGTAGGTTTGGGCGTTCTACTAGAGCATCTCAATGGTGGAGTAACGGGTGGTGGTGATCGAGTTAAGTCACCATTATCCCCACCAATAGAGCTCTCATCATTTTCGGAGCTAGCACCACTCTCCGAATCATCTCCATCACTTTGATCCTCACCGTCAATTGGCAATTCAATAGTTCCCGAACTCTCACTAGAACCTGTATTCACATCAACAAACTTATCAAGCATAACCGGACTACGATTAGAACTAACCGTTACCTTGGTGCCATACAACGAGCTTTCATCAAAAGTAACATCTCTACTACGAATCACCTTCCTCGCCTCATTGTCCCAACACCTATAACCCATGTCATCCAACCCATACCTGATAAAAGTACACTTTCTTGATTTAGCTTCAAGCTTGTCTTTGTCAATGTCTTTGGTTTTCACATACACATTACAACCGAAAACCCTTAAGTGAGCCAAGCTCACCCTTTTACAGGTCCACTCTTCCTCTGGAATTCGAAACTCTAACGGTGTTGAGGGTCCCCTGTTAATCAAATAAGCTGCCGTGTTCACGGCATCTGCCCAAAACATCTTTGGTAGACCTGCATGTAACCGCATACTCCTAGTCTGCTCATTAAGCGTCCGATTCATGCGTTCGGCAAGCCCATTATGCTATGGTGTTTCCGGAACAGTTTTCAACATACGAATACCATGTTCCGCACAATAGTCTTTAAATTCTTTACTGTTGTATTCTCCTCCATTGTCAGATTTCAAGCACTTAACTTTCAAGTTAGTCTCGTTTTCAACAGCAACTCTCCACACTTTAAAAGTAGAAAACACATCAGTTTTAACTTTGAGAAAGTAAACCCATACATTTCTTATGGAGTCATCAATGAAGGTGACATAATAGCGGGAACCACCATGCGACTCAACCGTTGTAGGTCCATAGACATCGGAATGAACAAGTTCAAGCTTCTCCTTCTTTGGCGCAATTCCCGATTTCCCGAATGATACCTTTATTTGTTTCCCCATAGCACATGGCTCACAAAACCCGATATCCACTTTCTTCAAACCCAGAATCTTCCCATTAGAAACTAGCAACTTCATCCCCTTCTCACTCATATGTCCTAATCTTCGGTGCCATAGAGTAGAATCGGCCCCTACATTACTCGTCACATTAACCTCATCATCATCGAATACCTCGACCATGTATAAAGTTCCCATTTTATGTCCCGATGCCATGACTTGACCATCCTTTAGAACACGCCATTTGCGATCACCGAAGGTAGTATGATTACCTTCTTCATCCAATTGACCTATAAAGATAAGCTTCCTTTTCAAATCCGGAATATACCTCACATCTTTCAAAGTCCAATTGGAACCATTGGATGTCTTCAATATCACATCTCCAATGCCTCTTATGTCTAAGCATTTGTCATCCGCCAATCTCACCTTCCCTCGATACGCCTTAAAATTCTTCATCATCTCCTTACTAGGATTAGCATGGAATGATGCACCCGAATCCATGATCCAAGCTTCAACCGAATTTTCAACACAACACACTAAAACGTCATCCGTATCCTCGGAAGTGAAGTTCACCCTAGCTTTATACACCTTTGGATTCTTACATTGAGTGCTAAAGTGACCCTTTTGATTGCAATTCCAACAAATCGCAGATTCTCGGTCCTTAGAGTTAGACCTCTTTTTGAATTTCTTACCCTTCTTCGTACCCTTATCGTTCTTCCTGCCCCTGTCGGTATTTAAGAGCGACCCCGATGATTTCCCGGAATTCCTCCTACGAGTTTCTTCCCCTAGAATCAAATCCTTGATCCCCTCAAGCTTGAGCTTAGTGGTTCCTGTGGAACTACTAACTACAGTAACTGTACCCGACCAACTTTCAAGCAAAGAAGAAAGCAAAATCAGTGCCTGAAGTTCATCATCAAACATAATCTCCACCGAGGCCAATCTTGTAATGAGATTGTTAAAATCATTGATATGATCTGCAGTACACGCACCTTCTTTCATCTTTTGGTTAAACAATTGACGCATGAGAAAAACCTTATTAGCGGCGTTAGGTTTTTCATGCATGTTTGTAAGTGCCTTTAAGCACCCAAACGTAGTCTTCTCGTTAATAACGTTATATGCAACATTTTTTGCAAGAGACATCCTAACCGCCCCTAAAGCTTGGCGATCTAGGAGATCCCAATCTTCTTGTTTAACGCTATCCGGCTTCTTCTCTTCAAGTGGTAAGTGTAATTTTTTCTGGTACAAATAGTCTTCTATTTGCATCTTCCAAAATCCAAAATCTTTCCCATCGAACCGATCAATCCTAAACTTTCCTTCGTCCGCCATCCCTCCCAATACGAACCTTGTGCTCTAGATACCAGTTGTTAGGAATTTATGGACCCAACAACGATCACCAATCAATGGATTGTGATCCCACAAACGACAAACGGACAAAATAAATGCAAGAAAAGTAAAAGACACAAGAATTTACGTGGTTATATGCAATCGGTATGATTGCTTTAGTCCACGGGCAACTAGAGATCTTTTTTTATTGATTTTCATACATAGGGTTACAGAATACAAAGGGTATATTTATAGTGCTAATCAAAATTAGGAAACAAATCAAATAACTTACTGGCCACGAACATAGTCGCGTTTCGCGACACCCATCGTTGACCTCTTTTGTTTGTAGCATATTATAAGAGTGACCTTAAACTTTCCTTTCTACATCGTTGATCAGTGTGGATTGCATGAAGAACATGGATGGTCCCCGATGCTGATGCTAGTTCATAAGTAGTTGTTAACTTCCTACACATGCTCTTCACATGAGAGCAATTTGTCCATTTGTCTTTTCCCCTTTACAGTACACAATCAACACCGTATCTAACCCTATCTAATTTCAGTTCGTCTTTTAACCATATTTAGGGTTTTCGAGAGAGAAAAGATGAAAGGGATGAGATAGTGAAAGGACAAAATTAGAATTAGGTGGGGATAGATACGAGGTTAAATCAACAGTGTAATGTTAAAAAGACGGATGAACAGAATTTACCACATGCGAGGAGCACATGTTTGAAGTTAACGGTAACTTAATAACAGATGTTAGCGTAGGGGACCACCCAAGTTACTCATGCAAAGCATGGTGACCAATTATATTATATTATACCTATATACTAAAGCACACCCGGATTTTTGTCGTTTCAATTGTTTTGGATTATCGTTTTGAGTTTTCGTTCACACTGCAATCAGCCCCTCAACTTCGGCTCAATTTACACAATGGTCCCTCAAGTTTACACTTTTCCAGGGGTAGAAAGTGTAAATATATAATTTTATTAAAATAAAAGAAACTAATTCCACCCGAATTTATAACGGAGCCTATCTTCTCGCTCGGTGTGAGTTAAATTTTTTCGAGACCACCGTTCGACTAAAAGCTAACGAACCCAACTATGATGGCCCGTCAAGTACCCTTAACGGCTTCGTCACTTGGTCCCACGGCTTGATCATAACTCTAAATGGATTTAATAAATAACCTTGCATTCTTTATTTAAAAATGATTTTCTATAAAGGAAACCTACTAAAATATGTAAGTTTAGAAAAACCATACATAAACACTTGACCAAAAGTTGACCAAAACAAAGTCAACAAACACCCACAATTTAATGTATCAAAATAGAATGCAAGTTAATGTTTAACAAAAGCTGCCATCAAAATATGCAGACTCTCTAAGCACAGCGGAAGCAATCAATCATGAACCTGAGAATAAAATATGCGAGTAACTGTCAACAAAAATGTTAAGTGAATTATAGGTTTAATATTGCAAATAATATTTAAATTAAACCATAAAAATTTATATTTGAAAACATAAAAACTCATTTTGGACCACAAAACGAAACCATATAAAAACATTATTCCATTATCTGTGAGCCACCTGGTAACCACTTAACCAATTCCACCCTTACCAAACACAATATACAGTGAACAAGTGTATCTTCAAATAATAACAAAGTACTAATACATTCCGATTATAAATTGCTAGCGCGACTAGCTCGAAATGGGGTTATCAAACCTGATAGATCTATCCATAGGATTCGCGTTCACCAGTAGAAATCAGTGATTACAATTACCAGATTAGGGAATATTTTTTTCGACTCACAATGAATAATTTAAACCAACTTCCACTTGTGTCCAATATGAAAAATAAAATGCATGTATTCTCATCCCAAAAGATTTAAAATAGAACAATGGGACTATAACTCACCTTAACGCAAATGAAGTAATAACACAGAAACGTGAGCAGCAGATGATAAAGTGATCAAGAATGATCACAATGCTGACCTATAAATAAAGCAGCTCGATATAAATAACTAACTTAGGTCAAGTCTTAGTATGATAGCTATAACACTTGTTGCAAGTAAACATAGAACAACACTATGTATGCTTCGGTTTGATCAGGACAGCGTAAAAATACGTACTTTCTATTTTTAGAAAGTTTCTATTTTTGGCAGGTTTCCATTTCTAGAAAAATTCTATTTTTGGAAAGTTTCTATTTTAGGAAAGTTTCTATTTTAGAAAAGTTTCTATATCTAGAAAGTTTCTATTTTTGGAAAGTTTTTAACTTAGGAATGTTTCCCTAATTAGAAAGTCAACAAATGTCAACTGAAAGTCAAAGTCAACCGAAAGTCAACTCAAAAGTCAACCTTGGTCAAACATAGTCAACATTAATTTTTAAAGTATAAGTTATAGTAATAATATAAGTTATAATGTTATTTAAATTCATATATGTATAATTATGTCATAACATAAGTTTAATTAAATTAAATTGAATTAATAAAGTTAACATAAGTTTAAATGATATAATTAATATAACATAAGCATTTAATTAATTAATTAAATATTAGTCATAACATAAGTATTATTAATTAATAATAGATATTTAATCATATGATAAGTATTATTAATTAATATAGAATTATTAATCATATCATAAGTATTTAATTATAATTATTAAACCATAAGTATTTACTAATTAAATTATAATTAAATAATAACTAAGCCTTATAATAATTTAATAATTAATTAATCTTTATTATAATTCTTATTATAATAATCTCATAACATAATTTTAATACTTATCATAAGTATTTTTCATTAATAATAAAAGTATTATTAATCAAAAGTTTAATTAAAAGTTTAATTAAATCATAATGTAATTAATAAATGATATAATAGATATATATATATATATATCATAAGTCTTAAATTAAAATAATTACTTTTATATCATAAGTAATTTAATAATAATGAAAATCAGTATTTATATCATAAGTTAAATTTTATAACCATAAGTTTAATTAAAAGTTCGCCGAGTCATAACTTGAGCCTCGGGTGTCGGTTTTTGACGAGTCTTATATATATCCTCGTCTAACCAAACCACCTGACATATTAGTGTACTCAAGAACACCCTAAAATCAGTCCCAAAGTCGTGACCTATAGCCATGAATCAACTTAGAACTTTAATCCGCTTAAAAACATGTTTTAGTCATTCCGGGTGATCCGTGGCTCGGATTTCGATAACCCGAACATGAATGTTCATCCAATCATCAATCCTAATACACTAGTACACCCTAGAGACTCCAAAAATGGTCACAAAGTCGGACCAAAACTGAACATATTCGTTTTTATATTTTAATTTCATGAAAATACCATTTTAATCATAACTTAAGTTCCGGGAATCGAAATAACATGAATCCAGAGTCTAAAATCAATGTCTTGATGAGAGGAACACATCTAAACACTTTAATTTGACAAAAATATCAGTTAAATGTACTGAAATGATCAAATAATCCGCTGTCCAAAATTTTCAAACCGAAAACATACACAATCGAGCTTTTTTACGCATATAATCAACAATACAACAATACACAAGTGATATACTATCATAATAACATTCAAAATTAGTAAAAATAAATAGAAATCAAAAATTTAGGGTTAGGGTTTATACCCTAATCAAGAATCGAGAAGACGAGGATGAAAGAACGCGAAAATAGCAACCCGATTATGTAACAAGCCTTGAGAAATGATGAAGAATCCTTGCTATGATGATGTTGGCTGATTATGATGATGAAGATGGAGGTGTGGGTCATTCAAGGAGAGGAGAGAGAAAAAAAAATAAGGTGCTAGGTTAAAATGAGAAGTATTTTAGTGATTTTGATCAAATAAATTCCAAGATTAAAAAGTTGACAACCTAACCCCCTCCCCATTGGGTTTTGGCTGAGTTTTCCTAGGGTGGGCCCCCTTTGTGGGCCATAATGAAGTATATACTAATAGCTTGTGGCCCGAACGCCCGAACGAAGCCCGAAACGCGAAAACACCGTTACGCGATTAAATATTTGGAGAGATAAAATATGCGCGACAAATAAATTATATAAACACTATATATAAACATATGACATCAAAATATCATATTTAAAATAATTTGGATTTAAAAATCCCAAAAGTTTAACCGTTGGTTTGAAAACCGAAAAGATTCGTCGGATAGAAATCCACGACACGTAGAAACGTACAACTTTAATTATGAATACAAATATTCACTTAACACATAATAATTAATATATTGTTACAAAAATAATAATATAGGTCATAGAAATGATGTGGCACGAATAACAATTAACGGGCGTTAAATAATAAACGGTAAAAGATAACGGAAAAAGTAGGGTCGTGACAGTACCTTCCCGTTACGGAAATTTTGTCCTGAAATTTAAGCAGGTTCAGGGGTTGACTCATCATCTGGGAACAAATGCGGGTACTTCTGCCTCATATAATCTTCACGTTCCCAAGTGAACTCGGGTCCAGTCTGGCATTCCATCTCTCTCGGACGATAGGAATTCTACTTTGCTTGAGTGTCTTAACCTCTCGATCCATAATCTCGACAGGTTCCTCAATAAAATGGAGTTGTTTATCAACATGAAGTTCATCAAGAGGAATTGTTTCATCGGCCTCAGCCAAACACTTCTTCAAATTCAACACATGAAAAACGTCATCAACGGTACTAAGTTCTTGTGGCAATTTCAAATGATAAGCCACGGGTCCAACTCTCTAAGTAATCTCAAATGGTCCAACAAATCAAGGATTCAATTTTTCTCTCTTACCAAATTGTACCACACCCTTCCAAGGTGATACTTTCAACATAACACAGTCGCCGACATGAAATTCTATATCCTTCCTTCTAATATCGGCATAACTCTTTTGCCGACTTCTAGCGGTTCTCAATCTTTCTTTAATCTGTACGATCTTCTCTATAGTCTCATGAATAATCTCTGGACCTGTGAGTTGAGCATCCCCAACCTCATTCCAACATATAGGAGACCTACACTTTCTACCATACAGTGCCTCAAACGGTGCGGCTTTAATACTTGCATGATAACTGTTATTATAAGAAAATTCAGCCAGCGGCAAATATCTATCCCAGCCATTACCAAAATCAATAACATACGCTCGTAACATGTCTTCTAACGTTTGAATGGTCCTTTCACTCTGACCATCTGTTTGTGGATGATAAATGGTGCTCATATCCAATTTTGTTCCCAAAGCTTCCTGTAAGGATTGCCAAAACCTCGATATAAATTGACTGTCTCGGTCTGAAATAACAGATACAGGAACACCATGCCTCGAAACAATTTCCTTTAAATATAAACGAGTAAGCTTCTCCATCGAATCAGTTTCTTTAATTGACAAGAAGTGAGCTGACTTTGTGTGACGATCAATAATCACCCAAATGGTATTATATCCACCCACAACTCTCGGTAACTCCGTAATAAAGTCCATTGTAATACCTTCCCACTTCCACTCGGGAATCTCAGGTTGCACCGAAAGTCCGGACGGTTTCTGATGTTCAGCTTTAACCTTAGCACAGGTCAAACACTCATCCACATAAGTAGCCACATTTGCTTTCAAGTTAGGCCACCAGTATAGTTCCTTAAGAGTATGATACATCTATCCTGAACCAGGATGAATAGAGTACCTAGACTTATGAGCTTCATCTAAAACAAGTTGTCGAAAATCACCAAATTTCGAAACCCAAAGACGTCCTGCAAAATACCGAGTACCATCGGTTCATACCTCAATTTGTTTACTCAAGTCACTGACCTTCCCGTTACGAAATTTTCCTCCTTCAAGGCTTCTTGTCGTGCCTCAAGAATCTGCCTAGCGAGGTTAGTTCGAATTATCATATTCAAGGCTCTAAACCTACGAGGTTCAACTCTCTCTCTTTTCGACTCAAAGCATCAGCCACGACATTGGCTTTCCTCGGATGATATCAAAGTTCACAATCATAATCATTCAACGTCTTAACCCACCTTCGCTATCTCATGTTTAGCTGTTTTTGATCAAGAATATGTTGAAGACTTTTGTGATCAGTGTACACTGTACTCTTGACCCCATATAGATAATGTCTCCAAATCTTAAGCGCAAACACAACAGCTCCCAACTCTAAATCATGGGTTGTCTTCAAATGACGTGACGCATAAGCGATGACTTTCTTTCGTTGCATCAAAACGCAACCAAAGCCCTGACGTGATGCATCACAATAGACAACAAAATCATCATTACCCTCAGGTAGTGACAATATCGGAGTAGAAGTTAACTTCTTCTGCAGAGTTTGAAAAGCAGCATCTTGTTCATTCTTCCACTCATACTTTTTCCCCTTGTACGTTAAAGCAGTCAGAGGTTTAGCTATTTGAGAGAAATCTTGAATGAACCTTCTATAATAACCTGCTAATCCTAGAAAGTGATGAATCTGAGTGGGAGTCTTCGGAATTTCCCACTTCTCAATCGCTTCAATCTTAGCATGATCAACTTGAATTCCCTTTTTACTAACAACGTGTCCAAGGAATTGAACTTCTTTCAGCTAGAATGCATATTTCGAAAACTTAGCATACAGTTCTTCTTCTCTTAACAAATCGAGCACTAACTTCAAATGCTCTTCGTGCTCTTGATCACTCTTGGAATAGATGAGAATGTCATCGATGAAAACGATAACGAATTTGTCCAGATAGGGTCTACACACACAGTTCATGAGGTCCATGAACACAGCAGGTGCGTTGGTTAATCCGAACGGCATAATAAGAAATTCGTAGTGACCATAACGGGTTCGGAAAGCGGTTTTCGGAATATCGATTTCTTTAACGTTCAATCGGTGATAACTAAAATGAAGATCGATCTTAGACTAAACAGACGAACCTTGAAGCTGATCGAACAGATCATCAATTCTCGAAAGCGGGTAACGATTCTTAACAGTACACTTGTTCAACTTACGATAATCAATACACAATCGAAACGAACCATCTTTCTTCTTAACAAACAAAACAGGAGCTCCTCAAGGGGATGAACTGGGACAAATGAAATATAGTTTCAACCAACGAAGGAAGAAATATATAGAGTAGCCGTATCAGTGGTATAGATATTTAAGATAATTCCTTCAAAAGAGGATAACGAGGATCATGGACCTCAAAGTAAATTTACATTACATTTCCGAAAGGAAGACGTACGAAAGGTGCGATCTTTCAACGAGAGTGAACTCCCTTGCACAATGAGCGAGGCAATCTAGGATTCATCCTTATTCTTCAATTTACGTGCAGATGAAAAGAAACGTGAATCATGGGTTATAAAGAATGGTCAACTCCAGGTGAGATTAATTTCCAAAAATGATTTCGTACACCTCAAAGTATTGAATCCTAGGATTAATGTTTACCAGGGTGTTGCGGTTAGCCGTGAACATTGAGAGTAGAAACTTCTCAAACCGTCTAGTGTAATATATATCCATGATACCAACTATAACAACAGTTGGGGTAGAAACCCACCCAGTGCCTTTCCTGAGAACTGGGTGACCACTGTACGTACCTCAGAATACTGATTTATCGGTCCACGTTTCGGTCATGTCCAACCATACGAGGGAAAATTTTTATGAGCGCAGAGACCTCCCAACAATTTTATAAAATCACCATCCAAAGTGGCGTAATAGTTTTTATCAACGAACTTAATGGTAAGTTTCATCCTTAAACGGAGGATGAGAAGAACTGTGATCCAAACACACTGTAGAGTAATGCGAAAATTTTAATATAATCAATCAAAAAAGTTTTGAAAAAAGCTTTAAACGTCTGATGTGACCCCATAAACGGAACGAAGTTCTTAGTAATTTAGAAGTATGTACAACGTGTACCATTTTACATAAAATAATTTGACTTAATTAAACGACTCAATAAAGGAGTGGTTTTAAAATAATTTTCGAAGGTATAATTTAGCATGTACTACCCAAAATAGGTAAAAATAAATTTATTCATTTGATTTTATACGTACATATATGATTTTATAAATTTCATAAGTGACAGTTTATTACTTTCATTCGTCCATAAATCTCGTGAGGACCGCACAAATAACCAATGTGTAAAAATTCTGATAAACATAATATTCGTATTTCAGAGGCTACGAATTGAAGTGAGATCATAGAAGATCGAGTGAAGGACTTGAATCCTCGTGTAACATTTGACCAAAAAAAGTTACGATGTCATGAAAACCAATGAATTAAATGTTGTTTTGACTATTATCAGGACATAAGTCCTTGGGCTAAAACTGTTCACGTGCGAAGCTGTTGCTAACAAGTGAGGTATGAAGGATAAAGCATGAGATAGGTAGTTTGGTTAAAATGAGTTTCTCGTATATCAACAAATAAGAAAATGAGTATTTTCCTTACTCATGTAGTAACATTGAAATTTCTGAATGAGTGGTGGAATTTTTTTTTCGTTGACTCGCTTTCTATTCCTCATGTCACAATATTGGAATTTCTATATGAATTACCGTAATATAATCACGTTGGCCTGACGTCATTATATTATACTAATTCATAGTTCCATTCCAATAGCACTACATGAGGTCAGGACACGCGATCAACCTCGAATTTCCACACAATTTCTCTAAAACGATTTCTTAAACCATGTGCTAAGGATAGCACAAGAGACAAAAACATCAAAAGTAGTGAATAAGGGTAGCGATGACATAAAAATATCTTTGAAGTATCAAGAATCCTTAAATGTCACGAATTACGTTTCCGGTTCGCAACCCAAAGCACAAAGGCACAATGGCACAAATGCACGTAATATAACAAGAATGTTATATACCTAAACATAATAGCTGAGATTGAAATGCCGATCCTTTAGAAGTCAAGAATGACATCTCACATAATATAACTCAAACGTTATATACATAACCATAATAGATGACATAGAAATGTCGAGAATTCCAGAAGTCAAGAATGACATCCCTCGGTTTCACTAACCGAGGTGTTCTTATAAAAGGTGAACTCTCATAAGAGTTGGAGAATACATTTAATTGGAATGGGAGTTCCTACCGGAATCAGAAGATAGAAGAGATGTATGTATGGTAACGATATAGCTACTTATAGGATACAAATAACCACATATAATAATACGCTATAGATCGGGCTGTAGACTAGACTCACTAATGCACCCTATTGACTCGGGTAACGACACCAATGCAGCCTAATTCCCTACAACCAAGGCTCTGATGCCACCTGTGATGGCCCATCAAGTACCCTTAACGGCTCTGTCACTTGGTCCCACAGCTTGATCATAACTCTAAATGAATTTAATAAATAACCTTGCATTCTTTATTTAAAAATGATTTTTTATAAAGGAAACCTACCAAAATATGTAAGTTTAGAAAAACCATACATAAATACTTGACCAAAAGTTGACCAAAACAAAGTCAACAAACACCCATAATTTAATGTATCAAAATAGAATGCAAGTTAATGTTTAACAAAAGCTGCCATCAAAATATGCAGACTCTCTATGAAATGTCCCGTTCTTATTGATTAAAAACGTTCCATATTAATTGATTTCGTTGCGAGGTTTTGACCTCTATATGAGACGTTTTTCCAAAGATTGCATTCATTTTAAAAACAAACCATAACCTTTATTTCATAAATAAAGGTTTAAAAAGCTTTACGTAGATTATCAAATAATGATAATCTAAAATATCCTGTTTACACACGACCATTACATAATGGTTTACAATACAAATATATTACATCGAAATCAGTTTCTTGAATGCAGTTTTTACACAATATCATACAAACATGGACTCCAAATCTTGTCCTTATTTTAGTATGCAACAGCGGAAGCTCTTAGTATTCACCTGAGAATAAACATGCTTTAAACGTCAACAAAAAATGTTGGTGAGTTATAGGTTTAACCTATATATATCACATCGTAACAATAGACCACAAGATTTCATATTTCAATACACATCCCATACATAGAGATAAAAATCATTCATATGGTGAACACCTGGTATCCGACATTAACAAGATGCATATATAAGAATATCCCCATCATTTCGGGACACCCTTCGGATATGATATAAATTTCGAAGTACTAAAGCATCCGGTACTTTGGATGGAGTTTGTTAGGCCCAATAGATCTATCTTTAGGATTCGCGTCAATTAGGGTGTCTGTTCCCTAATTCTTAGATTACCAGACTTAATAAAAAGGGGCATATTCGATTTCGATAATTCAACCATAGAATGTAGTTTCACGTACTTGTATCTATTTTGTAAATCATTTATAAAACTTGCATGTATTCTCATCCAAAAATATTAGATTTTAAAAGTGGGACTATAACTCACTTTCACAGATTTTTACTTCGTCGGGAAGTAAGACTTGGCCACTGGTTGATTCACGAACCTATAACAATATATACATATATATCAAAGTATGTTCAAAATATATTTACAACACTTTTAATATATTTTGATGCTTTAAGTTTATTAAGTCAGCTGTCCTCGTTAGTAACCTACAACTAGTTGTCCACAGTTAGATGTACATAAATAAATCGATAAATATTATCTTGAATCAATCCACGACCCAGTGTATAAGTATCTCAGTATTGATCACAACTCAAACTATATATATTTTGGAATCAACCTCAACCCTGTATAGCTAACTCCAACATTCACATATAGAGTGTCTATGGTTGTTCCGAAATATATATAGATGTGTCGACATGATAGGTTGAAACATTGTATACGTGTCTATGGTATCTCAAGATTACATAATATATAATGCAAGTTGATTAAGTTATGGTTGGAATAGATTTGTTACCAATTTTCACGTAGCTAAAATGAGAAAAATTATCCAATCTTGTTTTACCCATAACTTCTTTATTTTAAATCCGTTTTGAGTGAATCAAATTGCTATGGTTTCATATTGAGCTCTATTTTATGAATCTAAACAGAAAAAGTATAGGTTTATAGTCGGAAAAATAAGTTACAAGTCGTTTTTGTAAAGGTAGTCATTTCAGTCGAAAGAACGACGTCTAGATGACCATTTTAGAAAACATACTTCCACTTTGAGTTTAACCATAATTTTTGGATATAGTTTCATGTTCATAATAAAAATCATTTTCCCAGAATAACAACTTTTAAATCAAAGTTTATCATAGTTTTTAATTAACTAACCCAAAACAGCACGCAGTGTTACTACGACGACGTAAATCCGGTTTTACGGTGTTTTTCGTGTTTCCAGGTTTTAAATCATTAAGTTAGCATATCATATAGATATAGAACATGTGTTTATTTGATTTTAAAAGTAAAGTTAGAAGGATTAACTTTTATTTTCGAACAAGTTTAGAATTAACTAAACTATGTTCTAGTGATTACAAGTTTAAACCTTCGAATAAGATAGCTTTATATGTATGAATCGAATGATGTTATGAACATCATTACTACCTCAAGTTCCTTGGATAAACCTACTGGAAATGATAAAAATGGATCTAGCTTCAAAGGATCCTTGGATGGCTTGAAAGTTCTTGAAGCAGAATCATGACACGAAAACAATTTTAAGTAAGATTTCCACTCGAAATAAGATTGTTATAGTTATAGAAATTGAATTAAAGTTTGAATATGATTATTACCTTGTATTAGAAAGATAACCTACTGTAAGTAACAAAGGTTTCTTGATCTTGGATGATTACTTGGAATGGATTTAGAAAACTTGGAAGTAAACTTGCAATCTTGGAAGTATTCATGATTTTATGAAACTAGAACTTTTGGAATTTATGAAGAACACTTAGAACTTGAAGATAGAACTTGAAGATAGAACTTGAGAGAGATCAATTAGATGAAGAAAATTGAAGAATGAAAGTGTTTGTAGGTGTTTTTGGTCGTTGGTGTTGATAATGTTAAAAACGAACATATATTTCATAGCATTATCCCTCAAGAAAGACAAGCTTTTAGTTGCGATTGTTTTATTTACAAGTGATATTCGTTTAAATAATAAAAGGTGAAGACAAAAGATAGATTCGACGAATTGAAGACGTAAACGACCAAAAAGCTCAAAAGTACAAAATACAATCAAAGAGGTTCCAATTATTGATATGAAACATCTCAGAATTACAAGAGTACAAGATTCAAAACGCAAAGTACAAGATATTAAATTGTACGCAAGGACGTTTGAAAATCCAGAACCGGGACCAGAGTCAACTCTCAACGCTCGACGCAACGGACTAAAAATTACAAGTCAACTATGCACATGAATATAATATAATATATAATTAATTCTTAAAATTAATATATATATTATATTATATTATAAAACCGTCGGCATAAAAAAACAAAGAATTTTGAGCCTCCCCAGCTGGCCATGCGATCGCATGGCCTTGAAGGGCAAAGCCCATGCGATCGCATGAGCCCTTTTTCCAGGCCTGTCCTATAAAGTTCGCGAGTTTTGGACGCAAAAACACACATCTTTTTCTTCTCCTCATTCAACGTATAATATTTATATTTATATTATAATTTTAATTTTAATTTTAATTTATAATAATAAGGGTGTGTTAGCGAATGTTGTAAGGGTATAAGTCGAAATTCTGTCCGTGTAACGCTACGCTATTTTTAATCATTGTAAGTTATGTTCAACCTTTTTAATTTAATGTCTCGTAGCTAAGTTATTATTATGCTTATTTAATTCGAAGTAATCATGATGTTGGGCTAAAAATATTAAAATTGGGTAATTGGGCTTTGTACCATAATTGGGGTTTGGACAAAAGAACGACACTTGTGAAAATTAGACTATGGGCTATTAATGGACTTTATATTTGTTTAACTAAATGATAGTTTGTTAATGTTAATATAAAGATTTACAATTGGGCATCCCTATAAATAACCATTTACACTCGATCGGACACGATGGGCGGGGTATTTATATGTACGAATAATCGTTCATTTAACCGGACACGGGAATGGATTAATAGCCACTAGAATTATTAAAACAGGGGTGAAATTATGTACAAGGACACTTGGCATAATTGATAACAAAGTATTAAAACCTTGGGTTACACTCAGTCGATATCCTGGTGTAATTATTAAACAAAGTATTAAAATCTTGTTACAGTTTAAGTCCCCGATTAGTTGGAATATTTAACTTCGGGTATAAGGATAATTTGACGAGGACACTCGCACTTTATATTTATGACTGATGGACTGTTATGGACAAAAACAGACGGACATATTAAATAATCCAGGACAAAGGACAATTAACCCATGGGCATAAAACTTAAATCAACACGTCAAACGTCATGATTACGGAAGTTTAAATAAGCATAATTCTTTTATTTCATATTTAATTTCCTTTATTTTATATTTAATTGCACTTCTAATTATCGCACTTTTATTTTTTGTTATTGTATTTAATTGCACTTTTAATTATCGTACTTTTTAATTATCGCAAGTTTATTTTATCGCACTTTTATTTATCGCAATTTCATTATCATTATTTACTTTACGATTTAAATTAAGTCTTTTATTTATTTAATATTTTACATTTGGTTTTAACTGCGACTAAAGTTTTAAAATCGACAAACCGGTCATTAAACGGTAAAAACCCCCCTTTAAAATAATAATATTACTTATATATATATTAGTATTTTTATAAATTAAACTAATATAGCGTTAAGCTTTGATTAAAAGATTCTCTGTGGAACGAACCAGACTTACTAAAAACTACACTACTGTACGATTAGGTACACTGCCTATAAGTGTTGTAGCAAGGTTTAAGTATATTCATTCAATAAATAAATAAATATCTTGTATAAAATTGTATCGTATTTAATAGTATTTCCTGCTAAAATTTAATAGTATTTTATACCCCTTAGCTTTAACTATCAAGTATTTTTGGCGCCGCTGCCAGGGAACGCCGAAGCGAAACGCCACACATATAAAAAAAATACGCTTTTGTAAAAATACGTTTTAAATATTCGAAAATATAAAAAGAAAACAAAAATATAAATATTTTTAAGAGTTTGTTAAATATTTAAGTTCTATAAAAGTTTCTTTATCTTTATTTTATAAAAATATAAGTTTTATTTAATTTATATAAATATATTACATAAATATATAAAACAGAAAATTCAAAACAGAAAAAAAAATATAAAAACACTCGAGCCTGCTACTGTAGCAGCCCGTAACCTGGCCCAAAACCTCAGCTCATGCGATCGTATGAGCCCGAAGGCATAAACTTATGCGATCGCATGAGAGTGTCTGACACGCCAACTGCAACCCTAATTCAGCATTTATTACGGGGTTTATTTATTATTATTAATTTAAAACCCTAATTAGGTTATTATTATTATAATATTTAGTTTTAATTTTATTATTTTGTATTATTTAGTTTTAATTAGTTAATTAATTTATATAAAATTAATAGTTTTATAAGATAAATAATATAAAAATAACATTTTTATAAAAATTGTAATTTTTACAACTTTTAGTATATTTTTATATTTTGTCCCTTTTTAATTGTTTTAGCGTAACTTTTGTATTTTTCGCTCGTATTTAGTTTTAAGACATAATTTTTGCCATAGTTATTTTTATTTCTAGATTTTTAGGCTCTGCCGTAAAATCCCTTAAGTGCTTTTTCTTTAGACTAAGATTTAAGTGCTTTAGAATTCTGCGACGCCTTTTTAAGTTTTAGTACCTTTTTAAGATATTGCCTTTTGGAATATAGTTTTTCCTGTAAGCTTTAATTTTTTTAGACACCTTTTACCTATGTATCAATTATCATTCCAATTAGTAATCTCAATTTGCGATTATAATTTTAAGTTAGTGATAGTAATAAGGTTGGGTTAGTCGAGTTTTTTTTTTTAAGTTTTATAGTCATTTTTTTTTCTTTCTTATTTTTCGACGCCTTTTATTTTTCGATCTTTTCTTTTTCAACCTTTTTCGACGCGCTCTTTTTCTTTCTTATTTCTCGCCATTCTAGTTTTAGGACATAGATTTTTATTCTACTTCTTATCTAAATTTCTTAAAATTACGAAAATTTATTTTAAGTGGTTAAATTGATAGACATCAAATTTTCTGGTTCGTAGTGATAGTTGGATTTGTACGTGGATCGGGTTATTGGAGCCAAACAGTCCTCAATTATATTGAGACCAAACGAATCCTGCCCCTCTGCTACATCTTTTGGCTATTCGAAACGTGGGCAAAATCAGAAAAGTCTATTAATTGGATAACTTATATAATTTTTTCTTTCCTTTTAAAAACTAATAGGATATTCAGTGAATGCACCGAGCAAGACGTTCACCACCTTTTGTACGTTCACCACCTGTAACTCGATCAAGACATCTAGCAAATATTACCGCCGTTGATTTTTCTTTAGAATCATCATCCAGTCGACCAAGTACTCCAATTCAAATTTCCGATAATCCATTTTTGAACCCGACCTCACAATTGAGAATCCGGAGAATATTCAGGGACGATTCATAGATCCTGAACCATTAAATTTTCCTCCGGAACCACCAATCATTCAAACAGAGATTGTTGAGGAACGAGCCATTAAATCAGAATCCTCTAGTGATTCCGATTCAACAAATTCAATTATGGAAAATCTGGAACCTTTAAGTATGGAAGACCGAATGAGAGCTAAACGCACTGGCCAAGGTCACGCAATTACTCATCCAGACATTAATGCGCCAGATTATGAAATCAAAGGACAAATTCTACATATGGTGACTAATCAATGCCAATTTAGTGGTGCGCCGAAGGAAGATCCAAATGAACATCTTCGTACCTTTAATAGGATCTGCACTCTATTTAAAATCTGAGAAGTGGAGGACGAACAGATATATCTCATGTTATTTCCCTGGACTTTAAAGGGAGAAGCCAAAGATTGGTTGGAATCGTTACCTGAAGGGGCGATCGATACATGGGACGTTTTAGTTGAAAAATTTCTTAAACAATTCTCTCCGGCATCTAAAGCCGTAAGACTTCAAGGAGAAATTGTTACGTTCACACAGAAACCAAATGAAACTCTATATGAGGCGTGGACAAGATTTGGAAAGTTATTAAGAGGATGTCCACAACATGGTTTAGACACCTGTCAAATAGTACAAATATTCTACCAAGGATGCGACATCACTACAAGAAAAGACATAGATATAGCAGCTGGTGGTTCCATTATGAAGAAAACCGAAACTGATGCTTATAAAATTATTGATAACACTACTTCCCACTCACATGAGTGGAACCAAGAAAAAGATATCTTTAGATCATCTAAAGCAGCTAGAGCCGATTCTAGCCATGACTTAGATTCCATTTCCGCAAAGATATATGTTGTGGAGAGATGAATGGAAAAGATGACTAAAGATATCCACTCAATACGAATTAGTTGTGAGCAGTGTGGAGGACCACATTTGACAAAAGATTGTCTCAGTATTGAATTAACAATGGAACAAAGAGAAAATGTTTCATATCTAAACCAAAGGCCTGGAAATAATTATCAGAATAATTATCAACCGCCAAGACCGATTTACAATCAAAATCAGAATTATAACCGAAATATTCCATACAACAACCAACAAGGTCCTAGCAATCAACAAGTATCTAACAATACTTACAACCAACAAAGACCTAATTTTCAAAACAAACCACCACAACCCGATGATAAAAAGCCGAATTTAGAAGATATGATGACGAAGCTAGTTGAAACTCAAACGCAGTTTTTCACATCTCAAAAACAAACTAATGAACAAAATGCTCAAGCATTTAGAAATCAACAAGCTTCTATTCAAAATTTGGAACAAGATGTAAGTAACCTAGAAAGGTTAATAGGTGAAAGAAAACCGGGAAGTTTACCTAGTGATACAAATGCAAACCCCCGGAATGAAACAGCTAAAGTCATTACCACAAGAAGTGGTACAACACTTAAACCACCTGAAATACCTGTAACTTATGATGAAGCTATTCCTACTCCACAAGAACCACAACCTGATCAAGATAAGGAAAAAGAACCGGTAGTTGAAAAGGTTAATGAAGATAACACAGTTAAGGCTAAACCTTATGTTAAACCATACCAACCACCACTTCCTTACCCGAGTAAAATGAAAAAAGAGAAACTTGAAGCCGAGCAATCCAAATTCTTGGATATGTTTAAACAGATAAATGTAAATCTTCCTTTCATTGATGTGATTTCAGGAATGCCTAGATATGCTAAATTCTTGAAAGATCTAATCTCAAATAGAAAGAAAATGGAAGAACTCTCGGCTGTTACTATGAATGCTAATTGTTCAGCAGTGCTGTTGAATAAGATACCAGAAAAACTATCTGATCCAGGAAGTTTCACAATTCCATGTTTTCTGGGTAGTCTTAGTTCAATAGAAGCATTGGCAGACTTAGGTGCTAGTATAAATTTAATGCCGTATTTACTATACACTAAACTAGACCTTGGAGAATTGAAACCAACCAGAATAAGTATACAACTAGCCGATCGATCAATAAAATATCCTAGAGGGATAATGGAGAACATGCTAGTTAAAGTTGGTACTTTAGTATTTCCAGTAGATTTTGTTGTTCTGGACATGGAAGAAGATTCTCAAGTTCCTCTCATATTAGGAAGACCATTCTTAAACACGGCTAAAGCAATGATAGACGTGTTTGGTAAGAAACTGACCCTAAGTATAGAGGATGAGAGTGTTACCTTTTCAGTTGATAGAGCAATGCAACAACCACAATCTGCAGATGATACATGTTATTATATTCAAACTATAGATTCACATGCAGAATTATTAGAAGAATTTCCAGAATTACAAGGAACAGGAGAATGTTCTTTAGGAGAAGGAACTGAACAAATTGATGAAGCTGAAATGTTAGCTACACTTATAGCTAATGGATATGAACCAACAACAGAAGAAATTCAAATGCTAAAAGAAGAAGACAGATATCGATACAAATCATCGATAGAAGAACCTCCGAAATTAGAGTTAAAGCCACTTCCAAACCATTTGGAATACGCTTATTTACATGGTGAATCTGAATTACCTGTAATAATATCGTCTTCTCTTATTGAAAATGAGAAATCACAACTCATTTCTGTGTTGAAAGCTCATAAACCAGCCATTGCATGGAAGATTCATGATATTAAAGGAATAAGTCCTTCGTATTGCACACATAAAATCCTTATGGAAGAAGGTCATAAAACGTATGTGCAACGCCAACGAAGACTAAATCCGAATATGCAAGATGTAGTTAAAAAAGAAATTATTAAACTGCTAGACGCAGGTCTAATTTATCCAATTTCTGATAGTCCATGGGTAAGCCCAGTTCAATGCGTGCCTAAGAAGGGTGGCATGACTGTCATTACAAATGAAAAAAATGAGCTTATTGATCAAATGTTAGAAAGATTAGCCGAAAATAGTTACTATTGTTTTCTTGATGGTTTTTCCGGATATTTTCAAATTCCAATAGCACCCGAAGATCAAGAGAAAACCACATTCACGTGCCCTTATGGTACTTTTGCTTACAAACGCATGCCATTTGGACTTTGCAATGCCCCTGCAACCTTTCAAAGGTGTATGATGGCGATTTTTCACGACATGATAGAAGAATGCATGGAAGTTTTCATGGATGACTTTTCAGTCTTCGGTGATACATTTGAATCATGTCTAGCTAATCTTGAACGAATGCTGATTAGATGCGAACAATCAAATCTAGTACTTAATTGGGAGAAATGCCATTTCATGGTTAAAGAAGGCATCGTTCTTGGACATAAAATTTCAAAAGAAGGAATTAAAGTGGATAGAGCTAAAGTAGATGTAATTGCTAAACTTCCACATCCCACCAATGTTAGAGGAGTTAGGAGTTTTCTAGGGCATGCCGGTTTTTTCCGACGTTTCATAAAAGATTTTTCTAAAATTGCCACTCCTATGAATAAAATCCTAGAAAAGGATGCTCCATTCATCTTTTCAGATGAATGTATCAAATCTTTTAATATTCTTAAAGAGAAACTCACTAATGCGCCGATCATGATAACACCAATTTGGAATCTATCGTTTGAACTAATGTGCGATGCAAGTGATTTTGCAATGGGAGCCGTTTTAGGACAAAGGATTGAAAAACGATTTCAACCTATATATTATGCTAGTAAGACGTTACAAGGAGCACAAACGAACTATACAACTACTGAAAAAGAACTCCTTGCTATTGTCTTTGCTTTTGACAAATTTCGTTCATATCTCGTTCTAGCAAAAACGGTGGTCTATACCGACCATTCTGCTCTTAGATACCTATTTTCGAAACAAGATGCCAAACCAAGATTAATCCGTTGGATCTTACTCTTACAAGAGTTCGATATTGAAATTTGAGATAAAAGAGGAGCAGAAAATCTCGCCGCTGATCATCTTTCTCGTCTTGAAAATCCCGAATTAGAAGTTCTAAATGAATTGACCATACAAGACAACTTTCCTGATGAATATCTATTGAAGATAGATTATAATGAAATTCCATGGTTTGCAGACTATGCAAACTACTTAGTATGTGGATTCCTTGAAAAAGGATTATCGTACCAAAAACGAAAGAAATTCTTCAGTGATATAAAACACTATTTCTGGGAAGATCCACATTTATTTAAAAGTTGTCCCGATGGAATAATACGCCGATGTGTATTCGGAGTTGAAGCTAGTAAAATTTTAAACCATTGTCACACATGACCAACATGAGGGCATTATGGGCCTCAACTAACAGCAAGAAAAGTTTATGATGCTGGATTCTATTGGCCTACAATTTACAAAGACGCTCACCTTCTTTGCAAATCCTGTGATGCTTGTCAAAGGGCCGGAAATATAAGTCAACGTGATGAAATGCCACAAAATGTCATTCAAGTATGTGAAGTATTTGACATTTGGGGTATTGAATTTATGGGTCCATTTCCAAAATCTCATAATAATCTCTATATTCTCGTCGCCATTGATTATGTATCTAAATGGGCGGAAGCACAAGCTCTCCCAACTAACGATGCACGAGTTGTAGTCAACTTTTTAAAACGTCTTTTTGCAAGGTTTGGAACACCGAAAGCTTTAATAAGTGATCGGGGTACTCATTTCTGTAATAATCAACTTGAGAAAGTTCTTAAAAGATACGGAGTAACTCATAAAATCTCCACCGCATATCATCCACAAACAAGTGGACAAGTTGAAAATACCAACCGAGCTTTAAAACGTATTCTAGAGAAAACCGTAGGATCAAATCCGAAGGAATGGTCCATTAAATTGGAGGATGCACTCTGGACTTTTAGAACAGCCTACAAAACTCCAATTGGAACCACACCTTTTAAACTCGTCTACGGAAAAGCATGTCATCTTCCAGTAGAAATTGAACACAAAGCATTTTGGGCTTTGAAGACATGTAATCTTGATTTACATGAAGCTGGATGTCTACGATTAAGTCAACTAAACGAATTAGAAGAATTAAGACATGAAGCATACGAAAATTCGTTAATCTATAAAGAAAGAACGAAGAAATGGCATGATAAAAGAATCAGAAGTTCAAAAGAATTTAAAGAAGGAGACAGAGTTCTTCTTTTCAATTCACGATTCAAGCTATTTCCTGGAAAATTGAAATCAAGATGGTCTGGACCATTCATAGTCAAAAGAGTTTTCCCATACGGAATGATAGAATTAATAAATTCAAATGGAATTGAATTTAAAGTTAATGGTCACAGAGTTAAACATTACATAGATAGTCCGATGGAAGTCGACAACGAAGTTAATCACAATTTCGATACCACAGCTAACTAAGTGTGGGGAGAATCAAGTCTTTAAAGGATAATATGTATTTCTGTTAGAGTTAGATTTTCTGTTTTCGTGTAGTTCTCGAAAATGGAACCCGAATGGTCTTTCCCTAGCAGACCCTAAAGAACTAGTCTTCTCCCCTCATTCTGAATTTTTATTTTTTTTAGGTTTTTACGAAATGAAGACTTCCTGTGAACTAAACCATGGTCTAATGCTACACGCTTTGATCACTAAATGTAATAATGACACACTTCCGAGTAAAATAGTATCAGTAATCAGAGAAAGATTGGACGGAGTAAGAAAAGAATCCAGATGCGAAGATAATAAGTTACAATTTGGTAAAGGAAAATCAAAATCCGCAGCGAAAAGAAGAGCACGGCACCTAGAAAGATGTCACAAATGCGGAAAATGGTCACATGGAGGTAAATGTTCAAATAATCAAACCTATTCAAACACCGAATTTGTTACTTTATGCAGAGACGGACCGTTCATATGTTTAGAAGAAAAAACATTGAATGCTCGAGGTTACGCCTTTGTAGCTATGGAAAACCAATTAAACCGACTATCTTATGAATGGGATAGATCATATAACTAAGAATACTATCTCACAGGTAAGTCTGTACAGTTTTTTATTTTTTTTTATTTTTAACCTTTTGATAATAAACGCTAATTTGTTCGCTATAAAGTATTAAATTGGTATTGAATGAAATTAGGTTTGGCGACCGAAATTATTGATATCATACAAAAATTTATTACATCACTGCTAAATTTAACGTTTATTCTTAAGGTATAAATTCTTTAATCAATCAGCCCAAAATATTTCAAAAATTCGTCATGAGTTAAATTAGGTCATGAAATCGAAATTACTTTACCGAAAAGAGGGGCGTATATTTTTGATAATATTTGATTGATTAAAGTGGGATAAAAGCCAAAAAGATTTTTAATTTTATTTTTACCATGTTTTTAAAATTAACATATAAATATTAAATTAATATTTTGAACTTTGTAAAATCAATATATTTAAGTTTGTAAATATTTAAAAAATTAATCTTTTTAATATAAGTTTGTATGTATAAAAACAAAAATATAATATAAGTTTGGTGTGAATTAATAATATGAATTTTTAATTAAGTTTGGTGTGAATTTTTAATTTTATGCATTTTAAATTTAAGTTTGGTGTGAATTTAAAAACAAAAATTTACTTTATTTCGCTAAGTTAAAAATATGATTTTTAAAATTCGTTGTGAGTTGAAGACTAGGTCATTGAACCGAAATTGCTTTACCCGAGGGAGGGACGAGAACTTTTATTATCATTATTTTTAATCTTATTGAATTAAAGTATGCCAAAAACATTAAAAAAAAAATCCCAAAAATCTTTACTTTTAAAACCGCGCTTTGATTTGATAAATTTTAAAAATTTTGTCAAGGGACAGACTAGGACAACGATCCGAAACGCTCTCGCTCCTAAAGGAAAACAAAATTTTTAGAATTTTATTAATTATATGTTTTAGAAGCTATAAGGTTTTGTAAAAAAAAAAAAAAAAAAGGCAAAGTACTGTACCCGGGACTCCATGCGATCGCATGGAGTTTGGCCTTTGCAGCCATGCGATCACATGGTCCTGGAAATCAGGCCAGACACAAAAGTCCCAGTCGACCTGCTTCTGCCTCACACCAACACACATACAACACATACGAAAATACTCTCAAATCTTCATCAAAATTCACCAAAATCCACCGTAATTCGTCATTTTTCTTGCTCTAATCATGCGTAGATTCTCATTCTTCAGCAAAATGGTAAAAATTACACCCCTAAACTCTATAAATTCCTAGTTTTTGTGATAATTATCAATTTTTTACCTAATGCAATTTTGTTAATTTCTAGTGTAATTAGTGTTAAATTGTTAGTATTTTATGCATGTATAACCTAGATTGATGCTATTTAACATGATTTGAAGCCAAAAACTTCAAAATTTTTAGAAATCTAGGGTTAGTGTTCATGAGCAATTTGGGGCTTTTTGATATAAACAGGTTATGGTCAATTTTTGTCATGAATTATTGCTAAGTTGAGTAGTGTAACATGTTTAGATAGTTATATGATCCAAACATTGATCCTAAACATGATTTTTGAAGATTAAAGTGGACTTTTTAAGTCCAAAATTCATGAACTTGATTAATTTGATATATTTGCCATTTGAGACTTGTTTAATTATTAGTAATGACTATTTTGACATGATATTTGAGTTAAATGCTTATGAATTTTGTATACATTTTCATATGTGCTTATTTGAAAAGTGTAGAATTGTGAAAAATTGTGAAAATGTGTATAAGTTTAATTTTGATTTAACATGTTATAGTGATTGTTTTAAGTTGTTATTTTGCTAACACTAATGCATATTTGGATGCACAAATTTTGTGTTTAATGTGTTTTGCAGAAAGCCGATACTGGAGGTTCAGGAGCATCTTCATCTAGACGACCAGCACCAGCACCAGAACCAGAACCAGAAATGCAACACGAACAAGAACCACAACAAGAACCACAACAACAGCCTGATCAGCACATACCTTATTATGATCCGGTATAGTTTGTTGATGAATTCATAGTATTCCCAATAAGGCCGCCAATAGAATTCCCAACGATTCCTGAGCACACTCTGCATCCTAATCTGAGATTTGATAGGAGATGAAGAGATTACGAGACATATCAAAGGAACAAATTCAAATTGGTAACAAAAAATGTAGAGGTGCCAAGGGTAATCGATTAGGCCCCTTTGGAAATGGTCCATCTAGCTGACCGTGTTAGACAGCTTTTAGTTTAAAGGTATGGCAGTTCTTCTTTTACAGATTGGGAATGTCTTTTCACCATTCGTAGATCTGTATATAAGGAATGGTGTGTTGAGTTGATGAGTACTGTATCACTTGATATAAATATAGTTAGAATAGATGATAGAAGATTTCTTAGGTTTATCCTTGGCGGTAGGATGTACAGAATGTCCTTGCTGGACATGGCCAGGGCCTTACAGATATATACTCCTGGTGAGTTGCTATTACCCGATTGTACAAATTTGATTCATTATGGTGAAAGGGTAGATAGTAACTTTGACGCTGACGCCATTTGGAGGCGTATGTCACATTTTGATGTTTTTACACGAGCAGGAGGACACTCCTATACACATATTGACAGAGCCGAGCTTCGTATTATTCATAGATTTTTGTCTAACTCGATTACACAGAGAGGTCACAATAAAGAAAAAATTACCTTACATGATTTATTCTACCTAAAGTGTATTCGGGATCCTAGAAGCTTTGTCAATATCCCTTACTGTGTTGCTTTTTATTTATCTAAAATGGTAGAGGGAATGCAGGACGGGAGTATAATAGGAGGAGGTATTTTTGTTACTCTCATTGGAGAGTATTTAGGTGTTGATAGGAACCAAGGGGGTCCATTACAGATTTGTAGAGAACAGGTTGAGCCCTTAGGATTGAAAGTTTATGTGGGTGCTAAGGTATTGAAAAGTAGACGTAACCAGGCAGTACCCTATGAGGGATCTCATCCTCAGGTAGAGAGAGGCTCAGACGAGGAAATGGAGGAGGCGAAAGACATTAGGGATGTCTTTCGAGATGCTATTCTTGACGTCCACGTTCGTATAGATGAGGAAGCAATGACGAACGCGGCCAGACATAGTATGTATGAGCAGTGGAACTCCGAGCGAGTATACGAGGATTATAGGCGACGCCAACACGATAGCTGGTTAGTTCATCAGCACCAAATCATGAGCCAGCTATCATATCAGGTACCAAATAACTATGTACCTACTCGACCTGCTCATTTTCCGCCACACAGCCCCGATATCCTACCACCCTTTAACCGGTATGACTATAACCAAGCCTATCAAAACACCTATAAACAACAATGTAACCCACCTGACGAGATGAACTGGAACCCATATCCAGACTGATTTAGTTCCATTTGGTTATTTATATGATTTTTATGTTTTTATCTTTTTACTTATTCATGTTTAAACTTATGTAATTGAATATACTTATGTAATCTTTATCATTTTTATTATTATTGTGTACTAATATTTCACATTTAGGATTTGAAAGTGGAATATTAAGTCCCATTTCAAATTGCCATGCATGTTTATATTTGTATGTATGTATATTGTAAATTGTACAAAATAGGGTAAAACAGCGCATTTTCAAAGACTGGCATTAAGTTCAGCAAAAGCTACTAATTTTGACGACAAGATGACAAATAAATGTGATGTAACAACAGACGGAATGAACAAATGATATGCACCATTTATCATTCAGCAAACAAACGCCAATATGTTTGGAAACTTTGGTAAAATTTAATCATTTCTACGCTAATCACCCTCAATAATTTAAATTGTTACTGATTTCTTGCAAATGAGGGCATTGCAAGATCTTAAGTGTGGGAAGGGGTTAAATTCTTTCGGATTTTTAAAATTTTTATCTTAAACACTTGGTTACCATTAAAAATACTAGTAATGTAGTAGTTGTATTAGAATCTAGTGCTCTCTGATAATAAAGAACAGCCCTAGTCTTATATACTGACTACCCAATTCTAGTAAAATTTTTCAAAATTTTCAATTAAATGAACTCAAAATCATGTTTATACATATTTATGAACGATAAAACTAGGTGTTAACACCGAAATTATTGTTACCTCGGAAAGGACATAAATTGAGAAACAAACCAAAATGTTAAAATTCATTTAAAATGGAATAGAGGACAATAAAAAGGAAAATAAAAGCCAAGTGTGGAAAAAATTACCAAGTTATCTTAAACATATGTCAAATATTTCTGTAACAAATAATTGAAGATACTTTTGCTTTGGACTAAACTAAACTGTTTTACCCGATGAAAGAAAAGAAGAGATGGATCTACACGATAAATCAATTCCATCGTTAAAAGGAAGTAAAGTCTTTCGAAAAAGAAACGCGCTTCTTGATTTAGGTCATGAAGTTGTCGTCCAGACCAGCTGTAGGTTGATGAAAAATCTAGAAAAGTCATCTCTAAAATCAGCAGGAAATCCACGGACCTCAGCATAAAATAGGGTCGCCAAGTGGTCAGATTTATCCTAACCATGAGAAGGATTTATCTCGTACAATGGGGGGGCACCGTGTAAATTAGCTTGATAAGACTAATGAATCAGACCCCCAGAAAGGATAATCTCCTTAAAAGATCAAAAAATCAGCTTTTAAGACTGATATTACTCAATCCTAGAGATTGACCTTAAAGATTGAGAATTACAAACTCATGGAATTCAATGATATCTAAACTCGAGCTTGAACGAGAAAATATTTTGATCAAATTATAAACCGATTTGTTTTCTGAAAACCCATTTTCAATGCGTTCACTACCATTGAACGTAAAATCCTAGAAATTCACCTGGAAATCATTTGGTCACCTGAACCAAATCGGGTGTCAACCGTAAGAACGGTGGTTGCATAGCATGGTCAAAGACAGGACCTTGTGCCAGACCGGAAAATTATAAGGGTGAGCTTTACTATTGCTCCTACAAAGGATAGTAATTGCGTCCGACACGTTAAAGACCATAATCAAAAGCATGTCACGGGACATTGCCTTAACAGTTGCTTGTTCAACGCTTTCCTTTACAAACGGACGGTAGTTTACCGAAAGGTAATATTTGGAACAAGTAAACTGGACGTGTTGCTTTCCCAATACAAGGTTAGCAAGTGGGTGACACAAAACCGCAAGTTTTGAGCTAAAATTTTCAAATCTGAAACCCACCAAACCCACAAAAATATTTTGCAAACACCGGTGAAGGGTTATTCCGGATAACTTATCTAGGGTAAAAGCTAGATTTAATTTTCAAAAAAAAAAAAAAAAAAAGATCATATGTTTTCATAAAGATCCAATTTCCTTAATAGATCTAAATTTTATAGTCATGTGGGACTGTAAACCACATCGTTACTACCATTGTTTATACCGCCGTATTGAAATCACTGATGTACAAAGTGTGAAGAATAAAGAAGTGATTCTAGTATTTCAAGACTATATTGCTTGAGGACAAGCAACGCTCAAGTGTTGAAATATTTGATAATGTTAAAAACGAACATATATTTCATAGCATTATCCCTCAAGAAAGACAAGCTTTTAGTTGCGATTGTTTTATTTACAAGTGATATTCGTTTAAATAATAAAAGGTGAAGACAAAAGATAGATTCGACGAATTGAAGACGCAAACGACCAAAAAGCTCAAAAGTACAAAATACAATCAAAGAGGTTCCAATTATTGATAAGAAACGTCTCAGAATTACAAGAGTACAAGATTCAAAACGTAAAGTACAAGATATTAAATTGTACGCAAGGACGTTTGAAAATCTGGAACCGGGACCAGAGTCAACTCTCAACGCTCGACGCAACAGACTAAAAATTACAAGTCAACTATGCACATGAATATAATATAATATATAATTAATTCTTAAAATTAATATATATATTATATTATATTATAAAACCGTCGGCATAAAAAAACAAAGACTGTTGAGCCTCCCCAGCTGGCCATGCGATCGCATGGCCTTGAAGGGCAAAGCCCATGCGATCGCATGAGCCCTTTTTCCAGGCCTGTCCTATAAAGTTCGCGAGTTTTGGACGCAAAAACACACATCTTTTTCTTCTCCACATTCAACGTATAATATTTATATTTATATTATAATTTTAATTTTAATTTTAATTTATAATAATAAGGGTGTGTTAGCGAATGTTGTAAGGGTATAAGTCGAAATTCTGTCCGTGTAACGCTACGCTATTTTTAATCATTGTAAGTTATGTTCAACTTTTTTAATTTGATGTCTCGTAGCTAAGTTATTATTATGCTTATTTAATCCGAAGTAATCATGATGTTGGGCTAAAAATATTAAAATTGGGTAATTGGGCTTTGTACCATAATTGGGGTTTGGACAAAAGAACGACACTTGTGGAAATTAGACTATGGGCTATTAATGGGCTTTATATTTGTTTAACTAAATGATAGTTTGTTAATGTTAATATAAAGATTTACAATTGGGCATCCCTATAAATAACCATTTACACTCGATCGGACACGATGGGCGGGGTATTTATATGTACGAATAATCATTCATTTAACCGGACACAGGAATGGATTAATAGCCACTAGAATTATTAAAACAGGGGTGAAATTATGTACAAGGATACTTGGTATAATTGATAACAAAGTATTAAAACCTTGGGTTACACTCAGTCGACATCCTGGTGTAATTATTAAACAAAGTATTAAAATCTTGTTACAGTTTAAGTCCCCGATTAGTTGGAATATTTAACTTCGGGTATAAGGATAATTTGACGAGGACACTCGCACTTTATATTTATGACTGATGGACTGTTATGGACAAAAACCAGACGGACATATTAAATAATTCAGGACAAAGGACAATTAACCCATGGGCATAAAACTTAAATCAACACGTCAAACATCATGATTACGGAAGTTTAAATAAGCATAATTCTTTTATTTCATATTTAATTTCCTTTATTTTATATTTAATTGCACTTCTAATTATCGCACTTTTATTTTTTGTTATTGTATTTAATTGCACTTTTAATTATCGTACTTTTTAATTATCGCAAGTTTATTTTATCGCACTTTTATTTATCGCAATTTCATTATCGTTATTTACTTTACGCTTTAAATTAAGTCTTTTATTTATTTAATATTTTACATTTGGTTTTAACTGCGACTAAAGTTTTAAAATCGACAAACCGGTCATTAAACGGTAAAAACCCCCCTTTAAAATAATAATATTACTTATATATATATTCGTATTTTTATAAATTAAACTAATATAGCGTTAAGCTTTGATTAAAAGATTCCCTGTGGAACGAACCGGACTTACTAAAAACTACACTACTGTACGATTAGGTACACTGCCTATAAGTGTTGTAGCAAGGTTTAAGTATATTCATTCAATAAATAAATAAATATCTTGTGTAAAATTGTATCGTATTTAATAGTATTTCCTGCTAAAATTTAATAGTATTTTATACCCCTTAGCTTTAACTATCAGGTGTATGGATTAGATATAAAGGATATGTAATTTTGTTTTCATGTAAATAACTCATGAATGATTACTCATATTTTTGTAATTTTATGAGATATTTCATGCTAGTTGCCAAATGATGGTTCCCACATGTGTTAGGTGACTCACATGGGCTGCTAAGAGCTGATCATTGGAGTGTATATACCAATAGTACATACATCTAAAAGCTGTGTATTGTACGAGTACGAATACGGGTGCATACGAGTAGAATTGTTGATGAAACTGAACGAGGATATAATTGTAAGCATTTTTGTTAATTAGAAGTATTTTGATAAGTGTCTTTAAGTCTTTCAAAAGTGTATGAATACATATTAAAACACTACATGTATATACATTTTAACTGAGTCGTTAAGTCATCGTTAGTCGTTACATGTAAATGTTGTTTTGAAACCTTTAGGTTAACGATCTTGTTGAATGTTGTTAACCCATTGTTTATTATAACAAATGAGATGTTAAATTGTTATATTATCATGATATTATGATATATAATATATCTTAGTATGATATATATACAGTTAAATGTCGTTACAACGATAATCGTTACATATATGTCTCGTTTCGAAATCATTAAGTTAGTAGTCTTATTTTTACATATGTATTTCATTGTTAATACACTTAATAATATATTTACTTATCATTTAACATAATTAACCAAGTGTATCAACATCTTAATATGATTCATATGTACCTAGTAAGACGTTGTTATAACGATAATCGTTATATATATCGTTTTCGAGTTTCTTAAATTAATAGTCTCATTTTTA
Source organism: Rutidosis leptorrhynchoides (assembly GCF_046630445.1). Lineage (NCBI taxonomy): Eukaryota > Viridiplantae > Streptophyta > Magnoliopsida > Asterales > Asteraceae > Rutidosis > Rutidosis leptorrhynchoides. The sequence goes on from NC_092335.1 coordinate 659,104,193, forward strand.
TGTATATAACTCATTGTTAAAATACCTAATGAGATACATACTTATAATAAAATCATGTTAACTATATAAATAACCATATATATGTCATCGTATAGTTTTTACAAGTTTTAACGTTCGTGAATCACCGGTCAACTTGGGTGGTCAATTGTCTATATGAAACCTATTTCAATTAATCAAGTCTTAACAAGTTTGATTGCTTAACATGTTGGAAACACTTAATCATATAAATAACAATTTCATTTAATATATATATAAACATGGAAAAGTTCGGGTCGCTACAGTACCTACCCGTTAAATAAATTTCGTCCCGAAATTTTAAGCAGTTGGAGGTGTTGACGTATCTTCTGGAAATAAATGCGGGTATTTCTTTTTCATTTGATCTTCACGCTCCCAGGTGAACTCGGGTCCTTTACGAGCATTTCATCGAACCTTAACAATCGGTATCTTGTTTTGTTTAAGTCTCTTAACCTCACGATCCATTATTTCGACGGGTTCTTCATTGAATTGAAGTTTTTCATTGATTTGGATTTCGTCCAACGGAATAGTGAGATCTTCTTTAGCAAAACATTTCTTCAAATTTGAGACATGGAAAGTGTTATGTACAGCTGCGAGTTGTTGAGGTAGCTCCAGTTGGTAAGCTACTGGTCTGACACGATCTATAATCTTGAATGGTCCAATGTACCTTGGATTTAGTTTCCCCGTTTACCAAATCGAACAACGCCTTTCCAAGATGAAACCTTAAGCATGACCATTTCTCCAATTTCAAACTCTATATCTTTTCTTTTACTGTCCGCGTAGCTCTTTTGTCGACTCTGGACGGTTTTCAATCTTTGTTGAATTTGGATGATTTTCTCGGTAGTTTCTTGTATTATCCCCGGACCCGTAATCTGTCTATCCCCCACTTCATTCCAACAAATCGGAGACCTGCACTTTCTACCATAAAGTGTCTCAAACGGCGCCATCTCAATACTAGAATGATAACTGTTGTTGTAGGAAAATTCTGCTAACGGTAGGTGTCGATCCCAACTGTTTCCGAAATCAATAACACATTCTCGTAGCATGTCTTCAAGCATTTGTATCGTCCTTTCGCTCTGCCCATCAGTTTGTGAATGATAGGCAGTACTCATGTCTAGACGAGTTCCTAATGCTTGCTGTAATGTCTGCCAGAATCTTGAAATAAATCTGCCATCCCTATCAGAGATAATAGAGATTGGTATTCCATGTCTGGAGACGACTTCCTTCAAATACAGTCGTGCTAACTTATCCATCTTGTCATCTTCTCTTATTGACAGGAAGTGTGCTGATTTGGTGAGACGATCAACTATTACCCAAATAGTATCAAAACCACTTGCAGTCCTTGGCAATTTAGTGATGAAATCTGAAATGTCCCGTTCTTATTGATTAAAAACGTTCCATATTAATTGATTTCGTTGCGAGGTTTTGACCTCTATATGAGACGTTTTTCAAAGACTGCATTCATTTTTAAAACAAACCATAACCTTTATTTCATAAATAAAGGTTTAAAAAGCTTTACGTAGATTATCAAATAATGATAATCTAAAATATCCTGTTTACACACGACCATTACATAATGGTTTACAATACAAATATGTTACATCGAAATCAGTTTCTTGAATGCAGTTTTTACACAATATCATACAAACATGGACTCCAAATCTTGTCCTTATTTTAGTATGCAACAGCGGAAGCTCTTAGTATTCACCTGAGAATAAACATGCTTTAAACGTCAACAAAAATGTTGGTGAGTTATAGGTTTAACCTATATATATCAAATCGTAACAATAGACCACAAGATTTCATATTTCAATACACATCCCATACATAGAGATAAAAATCATTCATATGGTGAACACCTGGCAACCGACATTAACAAGATGCATATATAAGAATATCCCCATCATTCCGGGACATCCTTCGGATATGATATAAATTTTGAAGTACTAAAGCATCCGGTACTTTGGATGGGGTTTGTTAGGCCCAATAGATCTATCTTTAGGATTCGCGTCAATTAGGGTGTCTGTTCCCTAATTCTTAGATTACCAGACTTAATAAAAAGGGGCATATTTGATTTCGATAATTCAACCATAGAATGTAGTTTCACGTACTTGTGTCTATTTTGTAAATCATTTATAAAACCTGCAAGTATTCTCATCCCAAAAATATTAGATTTTAAAAGTGGGACTATAACTCACTTTCACAGATTTTTACTTCGTCGGGAAGTAAGACTTGGCCACTGGTTGATTCACGAACCTATAACAATATATACATATATATCAAAGTATGTTCAAAATATATTTACAACACTTTTAATATATTTTGATGTTTTAAGTTTATTAAGTCAGCTGTCCTCGTTAGTAACCTACAACTAGTTGTCCACAGTTAGATGTACAGAAATAAATCGATAAATATTATCTTGAATCAATCCACGACCCAGTGTATACGTATCTCAGTATTGATCACAACTCAAACTATATATATTTTGGAATCAACCTCAACCCTGTATAGCTAACTCCAACATTCACATATAGAGTGTCTATGGTTGTTCCGAAATATATATAGATGTGTCGACATGATAGGTCGAAACATTGTATACGTGTCTATGGTATCTCAAGATTACATAATATACAATACAAGTTGATTAAGTTATGGTTGGAATAGATTTGTTACCAATTTTCACGTAGCTAAAATGAGAAAAATTATCCAATCTTGTTTTACCCATAACTTCTTCATTTTAAATCCGTTTTGAGTGAATCAAATTGCTATGGTTTCATATTGAACTCTATTTTATGAATATAAACAGAAAAAGTATAGGTTTATAGTTAGAAAAATAAGTTACAAGTCATTTTTGTAAAGGTAGTCATTTCAGTCGAAAGAACGACGTCTAGATGACCATTTTAGAAAACATACTTCCACTTTGAGTTTAACCATAATTTTTGGATATAGTTTCATGTTCATAATAAAAATCATTTTCCCAGAATAACAACTTTTAAATCAAAGTTTATCATAGTTTTTAATTAACTAACCCAAAACAGCCCGCGGTGTTACTACAACGGCGTAAATCCAGTTTTACGGTGTTTTTCGTGTTTCCAGGTTTTAAATCATTAAGTTAGCATATCATAGAGATATAGAACATGTGTTTAGTTGATTTTAAAAGTCAATTTAGAAGGATTAACTTTTATTTGCGAACAAGTTTAGAATTAACTAAACTATGTTCTAGTGATTACAAGTTTAAACCTTCGAATAAGATAGTTTTATATGTATGAACAGAATGATGTTATGAACATCATTACTACCTCAAGTTCCTTGGATAAACCTACTGGAAATGAGAAAAATAGATCTAGCTTCAAAGGATCCTTGGATGGCTTGAAAGTTCTTGAAGCAGAATCATGACACGAAAACAATTTCAAGTAAGATTTCCACTCGAAATAAGATTGTTATAGTTATAGAAATTGAATTAAAGTTTGAATATGATTATTACCTTGTATTAGAAAGATAACCTAATGTAAGTAACAAAGGTTTCTTGATCTTGGATGATTACTTGGAATGGATTTAGAAAACTTGGAAGTAAACTTGCAATCTTGGAAGTATTCTTGATTTTATGAAACTAGAACTTTTGGAATTTATGAAGAACACTTAGAACTTGAAGATAGAACTTGAGAGAGATCAATTAGATAAAGAAAATTGAAGAATGAAAGTGTTTGTAGGTGTTTTTGGTCGTTGGTGTATGGATTAGATATAAAGGATATGTAATTTTGTTTTCATGTAAATAAGTCATGAATGATTACTCATATTTTTGTAATTTTATGAGATATTTTATGCTAGTTGCCAAATGATGGTTCCCACATGTGTTAGGTGACTCACATGGGCTGCTAAGAGCTGATCATTGGAGTGTATATACCAATAGTACATACATCTAAAAGCTGTGTATTGTACGAGTACGAATACGGGTGCATACGAGTAGAATTGTTGATGAAACTGAACGAGGATGTAATTGTAAGCATTTTTGTTAAGTAGAAGTATTTTGATAAGTGTCTTGAATTCTTTCAAAAGTGTATGAATACATATTAAAACACTACATGTATATACATTTTAACTGAGTCGTTAAGTCATCGTTAGTCGTTACATGTAAATGTTGTTTTGAAACCTTTAGGTTAACGATCTTGTTGAATGTTGTTAACCCATTATTTATTATAACAAATGAGATGTTAAATTGTTATATTATTATGATATTATGATATATAATATATCTTAGTATGATATATATACAGTTAAATGTCGTTACAACGATAATCGTTACATATATGTCTCGTTTCGAAATCATTAAGTTAGTAGTCTTATTTTTACATATGTATTTCATTGTTAATACACTTAATAATATATTTACTTATCATTTAACATAATTAACCAAGTGTATCAATATCTTAATATGATTCATATCTACCTAGTAAGACGTTGTTATAACGATAATCGTTATATATATCGTTTTCGAGTTTCTTAAATTAATAGTCTCATTTTTATGTATATAACTCATTGTTAAAATACCTAATGAGATACATACTTATAATAAAATCATGTTAACTATATATATATAACCATATATATGTCATCGTATAGTTTTTACAAGTTTTAACGTTCGTGAATCACCGGTCAACTTGGGTGGTCAATTGTCTATATGAAACCTATTTCAATTAATCAAGTCTTAACAAGTTTGATTGCTTAACATGTTGGAAACACTTAATCATGTAAATAACAATTTCATTTAATATATATATAAACATGGAAAAGTTCGGGTCGCTACAGTACCTACCCGTTAAATAAATTTCGTCCCGAAATTTTAAGCAGTTGGAGGTGTTGACGTATCTTCTGGAAATAAATGCGGGTATTTCTTCTTCATCTGATCTTCACGCTCCCAGGTGAACTCGAGTCCTCTATGAGCATTCCATTGAACCTTAACAATCGGTATCTTGTTTTGTTTAAGTCTCTTAACCTCACGATCCATTATTTCGACGGGTTCTTCAATGAATTGAAGTTTTCCATTGATTTGGATTTCGTCCAACGGAATAGTGAGATCTTCTTTAGCAAAAAATTTCTTCAAATTTGAGACATAGAAAGTGTTATGTACAGCTGCGAGTTGTTGAGGTAGCTCCAGTTGGTAAGCTACTGGTCCGACATGATCTATAATCTTGAATGGTCCAATGTACCTTGGATTTAGTTTCCCCCGTTTACCAAATCGAACAACGCCTTTCCAAGGTGAAACCTTAAGCATGACCATTTCTCCAATTTCAAACTCTATATCTTTTCTTTTACTATCCGCGTAGCTCTTTTGTCGACTCTGGGCGGTTTTCAATCTTTGTTGAATTTGGATGATTTTCTCGGTAGTTTCTTGTATTATCCCCGGACCCGTAATCTGTCTATCCCCCACTTCATTCCAACAAATTGGAGACCTGCACTTTCTACCATAAAGTGCCTCAAACGGCGCCATCTCAATACTAGAATGATAACTGTTGTTGTAGGAAAATTCTGCTAACGGTAGGTGTCGATCCCAACTGTTTCCGAAATCAATAACACAAGCTCGTAGCATGTCTTCAAGCATTTGTATCGTCCTTTCGCTCTGCCCATCAGTTTGTGGATGATAGGTAGTACTCATGTCTAGACGAGTTCCCAATGCTTGCTGTAATGTCTGCCAGAATCTTAAAATAAATCTGCCATCCCTATCAGAGATAATAGAGATTGGTATTCCATGTCTGGAGACGAATTCCTTCAAATACAGTCGTGCTAACTTCTCCATCTTGTCATCTTCTCTTATTGGCAGAAAGTGTGCTGACTTGGTGAGACGATCAACTATTACCCAAATAGTATCATAACCACTTGCAGTCCTTGGCAATTTAGTAATGAAATCCATGGTAATGTTTTCCCATTTCCATTCCGGGATTTCAGGTTGTTGTAGTAGACCTGATGGTTTCTGATGTTCAGCTTTAACCTTAGAACACGTCAAACATTCTCCTACATATTTAGCAATATTGGCTTTCATACCTGGCCACCAAAAATGTTTCTTAAGATCCTTGTACATCTTCCCCGTTCCAGGATGTATTGAGTATCTGGTTTTATGAGCTTCTCTAAGTACCATTTCTCTCATATCTCCAAATTTTGGTACCCAAATTCTTTCAGCCCTATACCGGGTTCTGTCTTCCCGAATATTAAGATGCTTCTCCGATCCTTTGGGTATTTCATCCTTTAAATTTCCCTCTTTTAAAACTCCTTGTTGCGCCTCCTTTATTTGAGTAGTAAGGTTAGTGTGAATCATTATATTCATAGATTTTACTCGAATGGGTTCTCTGTCCTTTCTGCTCAAGGCGTCGGCTACCACATTTGCCTTCCCCGGGTGGTAACGAATCTCAAAGTCGTAATCATTCAACAATTCAATCCACCTACGCTGCCTCATATTCAGTTGTTTCTGATTAAATATGTGTTGAAGACTTTTGTGGTCGGTATATATAATACTTTTGACCCCATATAAGTAGTGCCTCCAAGTCTTTAATGCAAAAGCAACCACGCCTAATTCCAAATCATGTGTCGTATAATTTTGCTCGTGAATCTTCAATTGTCTAGACGCATAAGCAATCACCTTCGTCCGTTGCATTAATACACAACCGAGACCTTGCTTTGATGCGTCACAATAAATCACAAAATCATCATTCCCTTCAGGCAATGACAATATAGGTGCCGTAGTTAGCTTTTTCTTCAATAATTGAAACGCCTTCTCTTGTTCATCCTTCCATTCAAATTTCTTCCCTTTATGCGTTAATGCAGTCAAGGGTTTTGCTATTTTGGAGAAATCTTGGATGAATCTTCTGTAGTAACCAGCCAATCCTAAAAATTGACGTATATGCTTCGGAGTTTTTGGGGTTTCCCACTTTTCAACGGTTTCGATCTTTGCCGGGTCCACCTAGATACCTTCTTTGTTCACTATGTGACTGAGGAATTGAACTTCTTCCAACCAAAATGCACACTTTGAAAACTTAGCGTACAGTTTTTCTTTCCTCAATACTTCTAGCACTTTTCTCAAATGTTCTTCGTGCTCTTGATCATTCTTTGAGTAAATAAGTATGTCATCGATGAAAACAATGACAAACTTGTCAAGATATGGCCCACACACTCGGTTCATAAGGTCCATGAACACAGCTGGTGCGTTAGTCAATCCAAACGGCATAACCATAAACTCGTAATGACCATAACGGGTCCTAAAAGCAGTTTTTAGAATATCATCCTCCTTTACTCGCATTTGATGATATCCAGAACGTAAATCGATCTTCGAATAAATCGACGAGCCTTGTAGTTGATCAAATAAGTCGTCAATTCTCGGCAGTGGATAACGGTTTTTGATGGTAATTTTTTCAACTCTCTGTAGTCAATACACAACCTAAATGTACCATCCTTCTTCTTGACAAACAAAATAGGAGCTCCCCATGGTGATGTGCTTGGTCGAATGAAACCACGTTCTAATAGTTCTTGCAGTTGGCTTTGCAGTTCTTTCATCTTGCTGGGTGCGAGTCTATAAGGAGCACGAGCTATTGGTGCAGCTCTTGGTACAAGATCTATTTGAAATTCAACAGATCGATGTGGAGGTAGTCCCGGTAATTCTTTCAAAAATACATCGGGAAATTCTTTTGCGACGGGAACATCATTGATGCTCTTTTCTTCAGTTTGTACTTTCTCGACGTGTGCTAGAACAGCATAGCAACCTTTTCTTATTAGTTTTTGTGCCTTCAAATTACTAATAAGATGTAGCTTCATGTTGCCCTTTTCTCCGTACACCATTAAGGGTTCTCCTTCTTCTAGTACAATGCGAATTACATTTTTATAACATACGATCTCTGCTTTCACCTTCTTCAGCCAGTCCATGCCAACTATTACATCAAAACTCCCTAACTCTACTGGTATCAAATCAATCTTAAATATTTCGCTACCCAGTTTAATTTCTCGATTCCGGCATATATTATCTGCTGAAATTAATTTACCGTTTGCTAATTCGAGTAAAAATTTACTATCCAACGGCGTCAATGGACAACTTAATTTAGCACAAAAATCTCTACTCATATAGCTTCTATCCGCACCCGAATCAAATAAAACGTAAGTAGATTTATTGTCAATAAGAAACGTACCCGTACCAAGCTCCGGGTCTTCCTGTGCCTCTGCCGCATTAATATTGAAAACTCTTCCGCGGCCTTGTCCATTCGTGTTCTCCTGGTTCGGGCAATTTCTAATAATGTGGCCCGGTTTTCCACATTTATAACAAACTACATTGGCATAACTTGCTCCGACACTACTTGCTCCGCCATTACTCGTTCCGACACCATTTGTTCCTTTCGTTCTGTTAACCCCTGGTCCGTAGACCTCACACTTCGCCGCGCTATGACCATTTCTTTTACACTTGTTGCAAAATTTGGTGCAGAACCCCGAGTGATACTTTTCACACCTTTGGCATAGCTGCTTCTGATTGTTGTTGTTGTTGTTGTTGTTGTTGTTGTTGTTGTTGTTGTTGTTGTTGTTGCGGTTGTTATTGTTGTTGGGATGATTATTGTAGTTGTTGTTGTTGTTGTTGTTGTTGTTGGGCCGTTTGTTGTAGTTGCAATTGATGTTGCAATTGTTGGGATAATTGTTGCGATTATTATTGTAATTGCTGTTGTTGTTGTATTGGTGATTCTTATCACCGTTTTCCTCCTACTTTCTTTTGACTTGCTTCACATTGGCCTCTTCAGCCGTCTGTTTTTTAATTCTTTCCTTAATCTGGTTCACTAGTTTGTGAGCCATTCTACATGCCTGTTGTATGGAGGCGGGCTCGTGTGAACTTATATCTTCTTGGATTCTTTCCGATAATCCTTTCACAAATGCGTCGATCTTCTCTTCCTCATCTTCGAACGCTCCCGGACACAATAGGCACAATTCTGTGAATCTTCTTTCGTACGTGGTAATATCAAATCCTTGGGTTCGTAACCCTCTAAGTTCTGTCTTGAGCTTATTGACCTCGGTTTTGGGACGGTACTTCTCGTTCATCAAGTGCTTGAATTCTGACCACGGTAGTGCGTACGCATCATCTTGTCCCACTTGCTCTAGATAGGTATTCCACCATGTTAACGCAGAACCTGTGAAGGTATGCGTAGCGTACTTCACTTTGTCCTCTTCAGTACACTTACTTATGGCAAACACCGATTCGACCTTCTCGGTCCACCGTTTGAATCTGATCGGTCCTTCGGTTCCATCAAATTCCAAAGGTTTGCTGGCAGTGAATTCTTTGTAGGTGCATCCTACATGATTTCCTGTACTGCTAGATCCAAGGTTATTGTTGGTATGTAGCGCAGCCTGTAATGCGGCTATGTTTGAAGCTAGAAAAGTACGGAATTCCTCTTCATTCATATTCACGGTGTGTCGAGTAGTCGGTGCCATTTCCTTCAAAATAGTCACATGGAACAAGTTAATCATACAGAATATTACGAGTAGTTAATAGTATTTCGTAGCATAATATGAACTCATTTATAAAAGCTTTTTCTTCATATTAGCGTTTTATAAGTTTAAATTCGGGTAGTACCTACCCGTTAAGTTCATACTTAGTAGCTAATATACAATTCAACTACTATAATTCTATATGAAAAACTGATTATAATAATATTTCGCGTTCAAACTTTTATACAATATTTTACAAACTTACAATACCGCTTATTTTACATAAAGCATGAAATATAGCACATAATAACTTTGATACAAGATAGTTGTGAAGATAATTCTAGCTAGTACACAAGTCGTTCAGCAAAGGCAATAAAGACACGTAATTCATACGTCCAGAAACAAGTCATGCATTCTGGTTTTACTAGGACTACTTCCCATCCTTGGTCTTGTGGAACATAACCGTTATGGCCGTTGATAAGACAGCGTGTTGTAACGTCGTCAAAGGGACGAGGGTTACGTAATGACCAACAGTCTCGTAATAACCTAAAAACCTCATTTCTTACCCCAATTACTGACTCCGTCACTTGTGAGAACGTTTTGTTTAATAGTTGTAGCCCGATGTTCTTTTTCTCACTTTGGTGAGAAGTGAACATTACTAACCCGTAAGCATAGCATGCTTCTTTATGTTGCATGTTAGCTGCTTTTTCTAAATCATGAAGTCCTATATTCGGATACATTGAGTCAAAATAATTTCTTAACCCGTTGCGTAAAATAGCATTTGGGTTCCCCGCAATATATGCGTCAAAGTAAACACATCGTAACTTATGGGTTTCATAATGTGATATCCCCCATCTTTCAAACGAAAGTCTCTTATAAACCAAGACATTCTTGAAACGTTCTTCGAATGTCTTACAAACTGATTTCGTCGTAAATAGTTGTGCCGAAGAATTCTGACCGACTCTAGACAAGATTTCATCAATCATGTCTCCGGGTAGGTCTCTTAAAATATTGGGTTGTCTATCCATTTTGTGTTTTTATACTGTAAAATAGACAAGAGTTAGATTCATAAAAAAAAATACTTATTAATACAAGCAATTTTTACATATATCATAAAGCATAAGCACACTATATTACATATATTACACCACACGAATACAACTATTTTATTCCGACTCGCTCGTTTCTTCTTCTTCGGTTTTGGTTCGTTTTGCCAAGTTTCCAGGGATATATGATGTTCCCCTAATACGAGCTGTCGTTTTCCACAACGGTTTAGAAAAACCTGGTGGTTTAGAGGTTCCCGGGTCATTGTTACAACTTAAGGGCTTCGGGGGTTGACGATACATATAAAGTTCATCGGGGTTGGAATTAGATTTCTCTATTTTTATGCCCTTTCCCTTATTATTTTCTTTTGCCTTTTTAAATTCAGTTGGGGTAATTTCTATAACATCATCGGAATTCTCGTCGGAATCCGATTCATCGGAGAATTGGTAATCCTCCCAATATTTTGCTTCCTTGGCGGAAACACCATTGACCATAATTAACCTTGGTCGGTTGGTTGAGGATTTTCTTTTACTTAATCGTTTTATTATTTCCCCCACCGGTTTTATTTCCTCCTCCGGTTCCTCCTCTTCCGGTTCTGATTCTTCTTCCGGTTCTGATTCTTCTTCCGGTTCTTCTTCGGGAACTTGTGAATCAGTCCAATATATATTCGACTCTTCGTTATTATTAGGTGAGTCAATGGGATTTGTGCTAGAGGTAGACATCTATCACACAATATCAAACATGTTAAGAGATTAATATATCACATAATATATACATGTTAATAATATATAGTTTCCAACAAAAATGTTAAGCAATCATTTTTAAAGAAAATACGGTCGAAGTCCAGACTCACTAAAGCATCCTAACAAACTCGATAAGACACACTAATGCAAATTTTCTGGTTCTCTAAGACCAACGCTCGGATACCAACTGAAATGTCCCGTTCTTATTGATTAAAAACGTTCCATATTAATTGATTTCGTTGCGAGGTTTTGACCTCTATATGAGACATTTTTCAAAGACTGCATTCATTTTTAAAACAAACCATAACCTTTATTTCATAAATAAAGGTTTAAAAAGCTTTACGTTGTTTATCAAATAATGATAATCTAAAATATCATGTTTACACACGACCATTACATAATGGTTTACAATACAAATCTGTTACATCGAAATCAGTTTCTTGAATGCAGTTTTTACACAATATCATACAAACATGGACTCCAAATCTTGTCCTTATTTTAGTATGCAACAGCAGAAGCTCTTAGTATTCACCTGAGAATAAACATGCTTTAAACGTCAACAAAAATGTTGGTGAGTTATAGGTTTAACCTATATATATCAAATCGTAACAATAGACCACAAGATTTCATATTTCAATACACATCCCATACATAGAGATAAAAATCATTCATATGGTGAACACCTGGCAACCGACATTAACAAAATGCATATATAAGAATATCCCCATCATTCCGGGACACCCTTCGGATATGATATAAATTTCGAAGTACTAAAGCATCCGGTACTTTGGATGGGGTTTGTTAGGCCCAATAGATCTATCTTTAGGATTCGCGTCAATTAGGGTGTCTGTTCCCTAATTCTTAGATTACCAGACTTAATAAGAAGGGGCATATTCGATTTCGATAATTCAACCATAGAATGTAGTTTCACGTACTTGTGTCTATTTTGTAAATCATTTATAAAACCTGCATGTATTCTCATCCCAAAAATATTAGATTTTAAAAGTGGGACTATAACTCACTTTCACAGATTTTTACTTCGTCGGGAAGTAAGACTTGGCCACTGGTTGATTCACGAACCTATAACAATATATACATATATATCAAAGTATGTTCAAAATATATTTACAACACTTTTAATATATTTTGATGTTTTAAGTTTATTAAGTCAGCTGTCCTCGTTAGTAACCTACAACTAGTTGTCCACAGTTAGATGTACAGAAATAAATCGATAAATATTATCTTGAATCAATCCACGACCCAGTGTATACGTATCTCAGTATTGATCACAACTCAAACCATATATATTTTGGAATCAACCTCAACCCTGTATAGCTAACACCAACATTCACATATAGAGTGTCTATGGTTGTTTCGAAATATATATAGATGTGTCGACATGATAGGTCGAAACATTGTATACGTGTCTATGGTATCTCAAGATTACATAATATACAATACAAGTTGATTAAGTTATGGTTGGAATAGATTTGTTACCAATTTTCACGTAGCTAAAATGAGAAAAATTATCCAATCTTGTTTTACCCATAACTTCTTCATTTTAAATCCGTTTTGAGTGAATCAAATTGCTATGGTTTCATATTGAACTCTATTTTATGAATATAAACAGAAAAAGTATAAGTTTATAGTCGGAAAAATAAGTTACAAGTCATTTTTGTAAAGGTAGTCATTTCAGTCGAAAGAACGACGTCTAGATGACCATTTTAGAAAACATACTTCCACTTTGAGTTTAACCATAATTTTTGGATATAGTTTCATGTTCATAATAAAAATCATTTTCCCATAATAACAACTTTTAAATCAAAGTTTATCATAGTTTTTAATTAACTAACCCAAAACAGCCCGCGGTGTTACTACGACGGCGTAAATCTGGTTTTACGGTGTTTTTCGTGTTTCCAGGTTTTAAATCATTAAGTTAGCATATCATATAGATATAGAACATGTGTTTAGTTGATTTTAAAAGTCAAGTTAGAAGGATTAACTTTTATTTGCGAACAAGTTTAGAATTAACTAAACTATGTTCTAGTGATTACAAGTTTAAACCTTCGAATAAGATAGCTTTATATGTATGAATCGAATGATGTTATGAACATCATTACTACCTCAAGTTCCTTGGATAAACCTACTGGAAATGAGAAAAATAGATCTAGTTTCAAAGTATCCTTGAATGGCTTGAAAGTTCTTGAAGCAGAATCATGACACGAAAACAATTTCAAGTAAGATTTCCACTCGAAATAAGATTGTTATAGTTATAGAAATTGAATTAAAGTTTGAATATGATTATTACCTTGTATTAGAAAGATAACCTACTGTAAGTAACAAAGGTTTCTTGATCTTGGATGATTACTTGGAATGGATTTAGAAAACTTGGAAGTAAACTTGCAATCTTGGAAGTATTCTTGATTTTATGAAACTAGAACTTTTGGAATTTATGAAGAACACTTAGAACTTGAAGATAGAACTTGAGAGAGATCAATTAGATGAATAAAATTGAAGAATGAAAGTGTTTGTAGGTGTTTTTGGTCGTTGGTGTATGGATTAGATATAAAGGATATGTAATTTTGTTTTCATGTAAATAAGTCATGAATGATTACTCATATTTTTGTAATTTTATGAGATATTTTATGCTAGTTGCCAAATGATGGTTCCCACATGTGTTAGGTGACTCACATGGGCTGCTAAGAGCTGATCATTGGAGTGTATATACCAATAGTACATACATCTAAAAGTTGTGTATTGTACGAGTACGAATACGGGTGCATACGAGTAGAATTGTTGATGAAACTGAACGAGGATGTAATTGTAAGCATTTTTGTTAAGTAGAAGTATTTTGATAAGTGTCTTGAAGTCTTTCAAAAGTGTATGAATACATATTAAAACACTACATGTATATACATTTTAACTGAGTCGTTAAGTCATCGTTAGTCGTTACATGTAAATGTTGTTTTGAAACCTTTAGGTTAACGATCTTCTTGAATGTTGTTAACCCATTATTTATTATAACAAATGAGATGTTAAATTGTTATATTATCATAATATTATGATATATAATATATCTTATTATGATATATATATATACAGTTAAATGTCGTTACAACGATAATCGTTACATATATGTCTCGTTTCGAAATCATTAAGTTAGTAGTCTTATTTTTACATATGTATTTCATTGTTAATACACTTAATAATATATTTACTTATCATTTAAAATAATTAACCAAGTGTATCAATATCTTAATATGATTCATATGTACCTAGTAAGATGTTGTTATAACGATAATCGTTATATATATCGTTTTCGAGTTTCTTAAATTAATAGTCTCATTTTTATGTATATAACTCATTGTTAAAATACCTAATGAGATACATACTTATAATAAAATCATGTTAACTATATATATAACCATATATATGTCATCGTATAGTTTTTACAAGTTTTAACGTTCGTGAATCACCGGTCAACTTGGGTGGTCAATTGTCTATATGAAACCTATTTCAATTAATCAAGTCTTAACAAGTTTGATTGCTTAACATGTTGGAAACACTTAATCATGTAAATTAAAATTTCATTTAATATATATATAAACATGGAAAAGTTCGGGTCACTACAAAATCCATGGTAATGTTTTCCCATTTCCATTCCGGGATTTCGGGTTGTTGAAGTAGACCTGATGGTTTCTGATGCTCAGCTTTGACCTTAGAACACGTCAAACATTCTCCTACGTATTTAGCAACATCGGCTTTCATACCCGGCCACCAAAAATGTTTCTTGAGATCCTTGTACATCTTCCCCGTTCCAGGATGTATTGAGTATCTGGTTTTATGAGCTTCTCTAAGTACCATTTCTCTCATATCTCCAAATTTTGGTACCCAAATCCTTTCAGCCCTATACCGGGTTCCGTCTTCCCGAATATTAAGATGCTTCTCCGATCCTTTGGGTATTTCATCCTTTAAATTTCCCTCTTTTAAAACTCCTTGTTGCGCCTCCTTTATTTGAGTAGTAAGGTTAGTGTGAATCATTATATTCATAGATTTTACTCGAATGGGTTCTCTGTCCTTCTTGCTCAAGGCGTCAGCTACCACATTTGCCTTTCCCGGGTGGTAACGAATCTCAAAGTCGTAATCATTCAACAATTCAATCCACCTACGCTGCCTCATATTTAGTTGTTTCTGATTAAATATGTGTTGAAGACTTTTGTGGTCGGTATATATAATACTTTTGACCCCATATAAGTAGTGCCTCCAAGTTTTTAATGCAAAAACAACCGCGTCTAATTCCAAATCATGCGTCGTATAATTTTGTTCGTGAATCTTCAATTGTCTAGACGCATAAGCAATCACCTTCGTTCGTTACATTAATACACAACCGAGACCTTGCTTTGATGCGTCACAATAAATCACAAAATCATCATTCCCTTCAGGTAATGACAATATAGGTGTCGTAGTTAGCTTTTTCTTCAATAATTGAAACGCCTTCTCTTGTTCATCCTTCCATTCAAATTTCTTCCCTTTATACGTTAATGCAGTCAAGGGTTTTGCTATTTTGGAGAAATCTTGGATGAATCTTCTGTAGTAACCAGCCAATCCTAAAAATTGACGTATATGCTTCAGAGTTTTTGGGGTTTCCCACTTTTCAACGGTTTCGATGTTTGCCGGGTCCACCTGGATACCTTCTTTGTTTACTATGTGACCGAGGAATTGAACTTCTTCCAACCAAAATGCACACTTTGAAAACTTAGCGTACAGTTTTTCTTTCCTCAATATTTCTAGCACTTTTCTCAAATGTTCTTCGTGCTCTTGATCATTCTTTGAGTAAATAAGTATGTCATCGATGAAAACAATGACAAACTTGTCAAGATATGGCCCACACACTCGGTTCATAAGGTCCATGAACACAGCTGGTGCGTTAGTCAATCCAAACGGCATAACCATAAACTCGTAATGACCATAACGCGTCCTAAAAGCAGTTTTTGGAATATCATCCTCCTTTACTCGCATTTGATGATATCCAGAACGTAAATCGATCTTCGAATAAACCGACGAGGCCTTGTAGTTGATCAAATAAGTCGTCAATTCTCGGCAGTGGATAACGGTTTTTGATGGTAAGTTTGTTCAACTCTCTGTAGTCAATACACAACCTAAATGTACCATCCTTCTTCTTGACAAACAAAATAGGAGCTCCCCATGGTGATGTGCTTGGTAGAATGAAACCACGTTCTAATAGTTCTCGCAGTTAGCTTTGCAGTTCTTTCTTCTCGCTGGGTGGGAGTCTATAAGGAGCACGAGCTATTGGTACAGCTCCTGATACAAGATCTATTTGAAATTCAACAGATCGATGTGGAGGTAGTCCCGGTAATTCTTTCGGAAATACATCGGGAAATTCTTTTGCGACAGGAACATCATTGATGCTCTTTTTTTTAGTTTGTACTTTCTCGACGTGTGCTAGAACAGCATAGCAACCTTTTCTTATTAGTTTTTGTGCCTTCAAATTACTAATAAGATGTAGCTTCATGTTGCCCTTTTCTCCGTACACCATTAAGGGTTCTCCTTCTTCTCGTACAATGCGAATTGCATTTTTATAACATACGATCTCTGCTTTCACCTTCTTCAGCCAGTCCATGCCAACTATTACATCAAAACTCCCTAACTCTACTGGTATCAAATCAATCTTAAATATTTCGCTACCCAGTTTAATTTCTCGATTCCGGCATATATTATCTGCTGAAATTAATTTACCGTTTGCTAATTCGAGTAAAAATTTACTATCCAACGGCGTCAATGGACAACTTAATTTAGCACAAAAATCTCTACTCATATAGCTTCTATCCGCACCCGAATCAAATAAAACGTAAGCAGATTTATTGTCAATAAGAAACGTACCCGTAACAAGCTCCGGGTGTTCCTGTGCCTCTGCCGCATTAATATTGAAAACTCTTCCGCGGCCTTGTCCATTCGTGTTCTCCTGGTTCGGGCAATTTCTAATAATGTGGCCCGGTTTTCCACATTTATAACAAACTACATTGGCATAACTTACTCCGACACTACTTGCTCCGCCATTACTCATTCCGACACCATTTGTTCCTTTCGTTCTGTTAACCCCTGGTCCGTAGACCTCACACTTCGCCACGCTATGACCATTTCTTTTACACTTGTTGCAAAATTTGGTGCAGAACCCCGAGTGATACTTTTCACACCTTTGGCATAGCTGCTTCTGATTGTTGTTGTTGTTGTTGCGATTGTTATTGTTGTTGGGATGATTATTGTAGTTGCTGTTGTTGTTGTTGTTGTTGTTGTTATTGGGCCGTTTGTTGTAGTTGCGATTGATGTTGCGATTGTTGGGATAATTGTTGCGATTATTATTGTAATTTCTGTTGTTGTTGTATTGGTGATTCTTATCACCGTTTTCCTCCCACTTTCTTTTGACTTGCTTCACATTGGCCTCTTCAGCCGTATGTTCTTTAATTCTTTCCTCAATCTGGTTCACTAGTTTGTGAGCCATTCTACATGCCTGTTGTATGGAGGCGGGCTCGTGTGAACTTATATCTTCTTGGATTCTTTCCGATAATCCTTTCACAAACGCGTCGATCTTCTCTTCCTCATCTTCGAACGCTCCCGGACACAATAGGCACAATTCTGTGAATCGTCTTTCGTACGTGGTAATATCAAGTCCTTGGGTTCGTAACCCTCTAAGTTCTGTCTTGAGCTTATTGACCTCGATTCTGGGATGGTACTTCTCGTTCATCAAGTGCTTGAATGCTGACCACGGTAGTGCGTACGCATCATCTTGTCCCACTTGTTCTAGATAGGTATTCCACCATGTTAATGCAGAACCTGTGAAGGTATGCGTAGCGTACTTCACTTTGTCCTCTTCAGTACACTTACTTATGGCAAACACCGATTCGACCTTCTCGGTCCACCGTTTCAATCCGATCGGTCCTTCGGTTCCATCAAATTCCAAAGGTTTGCAGGCAGTGAATTCTTTGTAGGTGCATCCTACACGATTTCCTGTACTGCTAGATCCAAGGTTATTGTTGGTATGTAGCGCAGCCTGTAATGCGGCTATGTTTGAAGCTAGAAAAGTACGGAATTCCTCTTCATTCATATTCACGGTGTGTCGAGTAGTCGGTGCCATTTCCTTCAAAATAGTCACATGGAACAAGTTAATCATACAGAATATTACGAGTAGTTAATAGTATTTCGTAGCATAATATGAACTCATTTATAAAAGCTTTTTCTTCATATTAGCGTTTTATAAGTTTAAATTCGGGTAGTACCTACCCGTTAAGTTCATACTTAGTAGCTAATATACAATTCAACTACTATAATTCTATATGAAAAACTGATTATAATAATATTTCGCGTTCAAACTTTTATACAATATTTTACAAACTTACAATACCGCTTATTTTACATAAAGCATGAAATATAGCACACAATAACTTTGATACAAGATAGTTGTGAAGATAATTCTAGCTAGTACACAAGTCGTTCAGCAAAGGCAATAAAGACACGTAATTCATACGTCCAGAAACAAGTCATGCATTCTGGTTTTACTAGGACTACTTCCCATCCTTGGTCTTGTGGAACATAACCGTTATGGCCGTTGATAAGACAGCGTGTTGTAACGTCGTCAAAGGGACGAGGGTTACGTAATGACCAACAGTCTCGTAATAACCTAAAAACCTCATTTCTTACCCCAATTACTGACTTCGTCACTTGTGAGAACGTTTTGTTTAATAGTTGTAGCCCGATGTTCTTTTTCTCACTTTGGTGAGAAGTGAACATTACTAACCCGTAAGCATAGCATGCTTCTTTATGTTGCATGTTAGCCGCTTTTTCTAAATCATGAAGTCCTATATTCGGATACATTGAGTCAAAATAATTTCTTAACCCGTTGCGTAAAATAGCATTTGAGTTCCCCGCAATATATGCGTCAAAGTAAACACATCGTAACTTATGGGTTTCATAATGTGATATCCCCCATCTTTCAAACGAAAGTCTCTTATAAACCAAGACATTCTTGAAACGTTCTTTGAATGTCTTACAAACTGATTTCGCCGTAAATAGTTGTGCCGAAGAATTCTGACCGACTCTAGACAAGATTTCATCAATCATGTCTCCGGGTAGGTCTCTTAAAATATTGGGTTGTCTATCCATTTTATGTTTTTATAATGTAAAATAGACAAGAGTTAGATTCGTAAAAAAAAATACTTATTAACACAAGCAATTTTTACATATATCATAAAGCATAAGCACACTATATTACATATATTACACCACATGAATACAACTATTTTATTCCGACTCGCTCGTTTCTTCTTCTTCGGTTTTGGTTCATTTTGCCAAGTTTCTAGGGATATATGATGTTCCCCTAATACGAGCTGTCGTTTTCCACAACGGTTTAGAAAAACCTGGTGGTTTAGAGGTTCCCGGGTCATTGTTACAACTTAAGGGCTTCGGGGGTTGACGATACATATAAAGTTCATCGGGGTTGGAATTAGATTTCTCTATTTTTATGCCCTTTCTCTTATTATTTTCTTTTGCCTTTTTAAATTCAGTTGGGGTAATTTCTATAACATCATCGGAATTCTCGTCGGAATCCGATTCATCGGAGAATTGGTAATCCTCCCAATATTTTGCTTCCTTGGCGGAAACACCATTGACCATAATTAACCTTGGTCAGTTGGTTGAGGATTTTCTTTTACTTAATCATTTTATTATTTCCCCCACCGGTTTTATTTCCTCCTCCGGTTCCTCCTCTTCCGGTTATGATTCTTCTTCCGGTTCTGATTCTTCTTCCGGTTCTTCTTCGGGAACTTGTGAATCAGTCCAATATATATTCGACTCTTCGTTATTATTAGGTGAGTCAATGGGATTTGTGCTAGAGGTAGACATCTATCACACAATATCAAACATGTTAAGAGATTAATATATCACATAATATATACATGTTAATAATATATAGTTTCCAACAAAAATGTTAAGCAATCATTTTTAAAGAAAACACGGTCAAAGTCCAGACTCACTAATACATCCTAACAAACTCGATAAGACACACTAATGCAAATTTTCTGGTTCTCTAAGACCAACGCTCGGATACCAACTGAAATGTCCCGTTCTTATTGATTAAAAACGTTCCATATTAATTGATTTCGTTGCGAGGTTTTGACCTCTATATGAGACGTTTTTCCAAAGACTGCATTCATTTTTAAAACAAACCATAACCTTTATTTCATAAATAAAGGTTTAAAAAGCTTTACGTAGATTATCAAATAATGATAATCTAAAATATCCTGTTTACACACGACCATTACATAATGGTTTACAATACAAATATGTTACATCGAAATCAGTTTCTTGAATGCAGTTTTTACACAATATCATACAAACATGGACTCCAAATCTTGTCCTTATTTTAGTATGCAACAGCGGAAGCTCTTAGTATTCACCTGAGAATAAACATGCTTTAAACGTCAACAAAAAATGTTGGTGAGTTATAGGTTTAACCTATATATATCAAATCGTAACAATAGACCACGAGATTTCATATTTCAATACACATCCCATACATAGAGATAAAAATCATTCATATGGTGAACACCTGGTAACTGACATTAACAAGATGCATATATAAGAATATCCTCATCATTCCGGGACACCCTTCGGATATGATATAAATTTCGAAGTACTAAAGCATCCAGTACTTTGGATGGGGTTTGTTAGGCCCAATAGATCTATCTTTAGGATTCGCGTCAATTAGGGTGTCTGTTCCCTAATTCTTAGATTACCAGACTTAATAAAAAGGGGCATATTCGATTTCGATAATTCAACCATAGAATGTAGTTTCACGTACTTGTGTCTATTTTGTAAATCATTTATAAAACCTGCATGTATTCTCATCCCAAAAATATTAGATTTTAAAAGTGGGACTATAACTCACTTTCACAGATTTTTACTTCGTCGGGAAGTAAGACTTGGCCACTGGTTAATTCACGAACCTATAACAATATATACATATATATCAAAGTATGTTCAAAATATATTTACAACACTTTTAATATATTTTGATGTTTTAAGTTTATTAAGTCAGCTGTCCTCATTAGTAACCTACAACTAGTTGTCCACAGTTAGATGTACAGAAATAAATCTATAAATATTATCTTGAATCAATCCACGACCTAGTGTATACGTATCTCAGTATTGATCACAACTCAAACTATATATATTTTGGAATCAACCTCAACCCTGTATAGCTAACACCAACATTCACATATAGAGTGTCTATGGTTGTTCCGAAATATATATAGATGTGTCCACATGATAGGTCGAAACATTGTATACGTGTCTATGGTATCTCAAGATTACATAATATACAATACAAGTTGATTAAGTTATGGTTGGAATAGATTTGTTATCACGTAGCTAAAATGAGAAAAATTATCCAATCTTGTTTTACCCATAACTTCTTCATTTTAAATCCGTTTTGAGTGAATCAAATTGCTATGGTTTCATATTGAACTCTATTTTATGAATCTAAACAGAAAAATTATAGGTTTATAGTCGGAAAAATAAGTTACAAGTCGTTTTTGTAAAGGTAGTCATTTCAGTCGAAAGAACGACGTCTAGATGACCATTTTAGAAAACATACTTCCACTTTGAGTTTAACCATAATTTTTGGATATAGTTTCATGTTCATAATAAAAATAATTTTACCAGAATAACAACTTTTAAATCAAAGTTTATCATAGTTTTTAATTAACTAACCCAAAACAGCCTGCGGTGTTACTACGACGGCGTAAATCCGGTTTTACGGTGTTTTTCGTGTTTCCAGGTTTTAAATCATTAAGTTAGCATATCATATAGATATAGAAAATGTGTTTAGTTGATTTAAAAAGTCAAGTTAGAAGGATTAACTTTTATTTGCGAACAAGTTTAGAATTAACTAAACTATGTTCTAGTGATTACAAGTTTAAACCTTCGAATAAGATAGCTTTATATGTATGAATCGAATGATGTTATGAACATCATTACTACCTTAAGTTCCTTGGATAAACCTACTGGAAATGAGAAAAATGGATCTAGCTTCAAAGGATCCTTGGATGGCTTGAAAGTTCTTGAAGCAGAATCATGACAAGAAAACAATTTCAAATAAGATTTCCACTCGAAATAAGATTGTTATAGTTATAGAAATTGAATTAAAGTTTGAATATGATTATTACCTTGTATTAGAAATATAACCTACTGTAAGTAACAAAGGTTTCTTGATCTTGGATGATTACTTGGAATGGATTTAGAAAACTTGGAAGTAAACTTGCAATCTTGGAAGTATTCTTGATTTTATGAAACTAGAACTTTTGGAATTTATGAAGAACACTTAGAACTTGAGAGAGATAAATTAGAAAAAGAAAATTGAAGAATGAAAATGTTTGTAGGTGTTTTTGGTCGTTGGTGTATGGATTAGATATAAAAGATATGTAATTTTGTTTTCATGTAAATAAGTCATGAATTGTAGAAACCCGAACTAATCCTCCCGGACGGAATCTTCAACAGTTGGTCCCATTGCGATGATCGACTCCAAATAGGATCCTTAATATGAGCTATTGCACAGCGGAAGACTTATTTCGTACCTGAGAATAACATGATTTAAAATGTCAACATAAAGTTGGTGAGATATATAGGTTTGATGCTAGCAGCGTTATAACTATGGACCACAAGATTTCATATAAATACATAATACACTCGCAAGTGTATGAAAAGCATTCCAAGCAGTGGGCACCCGGTAACTAGCCTTAACAAGAGTGTGTACCCCTGAGTTATAATAATATGTGCACCGAATCAAGTGCGTTCCGTTAACCTCGAAGTACTAAACACCCGTTCTTCTAGTTTAGTAGTGACTAGAACAACATCTGGGTGGGGGTGTAAAACCCGATAGATCTATCTTTAGGATTCGCGCCTACCAGTTCATAAACCAATAGTTAAAGTTACCAAGCTAGGGGATTTTTGATTCAAACCCATGTAGAACGTAATTTTAGTCACTTGTGTCCATAACGTAAATCATTTATAAAAATAGCGCATGTATTCTCAACCCAAAAATATTTAAAGTTTAAAAGGGACTATATACTCACCTAATGTATTTTGTAGTAAAAATACATATAACATCATTGAACAAGTATAGGGTTGGCCTCGGATTCACGAACCTATATCATTTGTACACATATTAATACATATCCTTGTAGTCGAACTATTATATATGTATATTGGTAAAATTTTTATATTAGTAACTTACAGGTTTTATTATGTATTCATGTTTATATAAAAAAATATATATATATAAATTTTGTAACGTTATATGTAGTAAATAGTTGCTATATATATTTCAGTTATAATATCAAAATAATTTTAGTAGTGATTAAAATGATAATAATGATAATAATATTAATGGTCTTATTAATAATATTATTAATGTGAGCTTTAATAATAAATCTTATAATAGTAATGATAACAGTAATTTATAATAAAATGACAAGTTTATTAATAATAAAAACAATGATTTTTATAATAATACATAATACTATTACTTATGATAATATATATAATACTAATAGTATTAATAATAATAATAATAATAATAATAATAATACTAATATCATTAATAATAATAATAATAATATAGTTATGGAAATGATAATATTGATAATAATAAAAAAAAAATTGGTATTTAAAAACTACCTTAGAAGTTTTTAAAACAAAAAGTGCACCAAGTGGGGATCGAACCCGAGACCTCTCGGTTACCCATCATCTCCTTGAACCGTCTGGGCTGATGCCCGTTTTCTAATTTATATCTCGACCCAAAACTATTTAACCCGTGTTATTATCAGTTTCTTTTTCCTTCTTCTTCATTAATATAACGACACTGCGCCCCTCATGTATCTCAACTAATTATATTTCGATTTTCTTTTCCTTCTATCTTAAATTTAAGATTGCTTACATGATTAACAGGAACAAACAACAACAAAATATAACATTTTTTTTAAAAAAAAAAATTCCTGCTGTAACGTGAAAGACTCAAGAACACCTCAAACTCCAATTCCGATTTTAAGACAATTTTAGTCAAAGATTACAACACAGATTGTGTTTCAAATGTTTCATAAAAACTTTCTGCATCATTTATTTATCTTCAAACATCGAATTGACAAAGAATTTCACCAAGAACACCACGTTGAACCTTTTTATTTGAAACTTTGATTTATAAAATTCTTAAGTAATAGGAAAAATTGGAACCTGTCGTTTTACAGATAGTTTAAACGGACCATCCCTAACATAACTGTATATCCAGATTTTTGAATCGTGTTTGATTTGAAGTTTTGGCTAAAAAGTGTAGATACAGAGAACGGTTTAAAAAAAAAAATGTGTTCTTCAATATTCTGATTAATTTTGATTACGTAAAAGGAGTTCAGTGACTTGTACAAAAATAATGTGAAGTTGTACCATCTCAATTATCACTGGAACGATTTATATAAAGGCAAATTGATCCCGACAGCAAGAATCATTTGTAAAATAAATAAATAAATAAATAAAAAATAAAGGATGATAAAATAAAATAAATGTCGCTGTTATCTATTGCAGAATTTGGAAAATTCGGTTTTAAGGGAATCAGTTGAACAGATATGTACAAGAAGGAAATAGAGATCGATGTGGATGTGTAACCATTTCTATATCTGATCCTATATTTATAAAATATTGATAAATACATAAAAAAAAATGCAGATATGATAATTCTGTTGTTTTAAAAAAAATCGAATAATATTTCCATTAGTTTTATTTATGATATATTAATATATTGTATATATTTTTTTTTAAAAATTAATATATATATACAAAAATAATATTAATAATGATTCTTAATGATAATATACTTAATAATGTTACTAGTAATTATAAGTTACATGTTTAAATTTTTATATCTAAATATTATTGATTTTTAATAATATTACTAATGCAAATAATAACATTACTTTTAATATTAACAATATTAATGAGATTAATAGAAATAATATTGATATAACTTTATAATTAAACTTGTAATTAAATTTAGTATATTAATATTACTTATGTTCATAACAATTAAATCACATAATAGATTAAATTTTATTATATATAATTATTTACATGTATAATTATTTATATATACATTCATATTTACGATTTAAGGTTCGTGAAACGGAGATAACGGTCAAAGGGTAACTGATTATTCGAATATAGATTTCAAACTTTCTAGACTCATTATTACAGATTTTGCTTATCGTGTCGGAAACATATAGAGTTTAAGGTTTAAATTTGATCGGAAATTTCCGGGTCGTTACAGTACCCACCCGTTAAAGAAATTTCGTCCCCGAAATTTGATCGAGATCGTCATGACTAATAATAAAATGTTTTTATGACGAGTATGAGTTGATAACTAGAGTTTTATCACCATTTAGCAATAGTGGTAAAACAGTTAGATTATGTGAAGCGCACGAGTGAAGCTGTCACAAAAGATTGAGATAGAGATTTAACTGTTGACGTAGTCACAGTGAATTTCCGGAATTTTAGGAATTTAAAAGAAAATCTTGAAAATCTAAAAGATTTGATTCTTCGACGAATAAGGAAATTATGATCTTCTTTGATTTAATGCGCCAATCTGTTTCGATTTCTCTGTCGGATATTTCACTATAAATCCACCCCTTCATTTTTCTTATTCTCCACACCTTCTATTCTTTCTACCTCTACTCATTCCTTAATTTGCTACATCCAATCCCGATTCTTGATTCACATCTATCATTCTTCTCTTTCATCTGCCGTCAGAAGAATCTATTCACTTCTATGATTTCCTTGAAATTATAATGTTTCTAATTCTCCCATGTCTTTACGTTGCAATATGCATTGATATATACGGTTTGTAATTTCTAGGTTGTTATCGTCTTTTGTATTCTTCATTATTTTTCAGAGCCTCATGCTTTCGTTTTCTTTTCCCGACTTCGAGTCATACGAACAATGGTCTGAAGTTCGTAGGTATGAAATTTGGAATGAACATAGCTAATGCTTTCAGGAAGAATGATAATGGCACGATTTTGATTTGTCATATTACCAGAATATCCTAGAAAAGATCGAATCATCAAGAAATATTTTCTTGATATTTTTAGAATTTAGATATAATGTAAGAGTCGTGTAACATGGCACATGATGATGGTACTGTGAATCATCACATTCCATTAGAAACTCAACATGACTTACTGTAATATAATGACGTTGATCAAGTGTCATTATATTATACTAATTCATGCATTAGTTCCCAACACTACTTCAATACATTCATAGTTTAAACTCGAAGGTTTTAGAATTTAGAATCTAACACAGCTTCTTTTATGTTGTATCGCAGATGTTACGGAGAGATAAATAATCTCAGATAAGAATAGTTGTGAAAATATCTCCAGAAATATAGAGAATATGTATAACGGAAGATATGAAGATATCTTATAATATCTAAGATAAGATGATGATGAAGAATATCATCTGGAAGGATTTAGAGTAAGGAGTAGGGTTCTTACTAATGATTTCAGCAGGCACTAAATCATTTGGATTCTTTGAAAGCAGGTTCAGTTCTGAGATTTATCTACAGCCTCTTTCATACTTTGCTCAATCCGTTTTCCTTCTTTGTTTCTATGTTTTACCGACACACCGTACTTTATCGTTAAACTTTTGACTTGTTAAAGTCGTTTACGATTTTTGCTGCTTCATTATCATTTCGAGAACTATTCATAGTCCAGGGTGTTTCTCAGAAACTTCACATTCAAAATATGTAATTCTTAGGGATATACGTTTTCGGTATAACTGAGAGAATTTCTACTAGATTTTCAAAATACGGATCACAGTTTCCACCAAATAGTCGACAAGCTGCTGGTACATGGT
Source organism: Rutidosis leptorrhynchoides (assembly GCF_046630445.1). Classification (NCBI taxonomy): domain Eukaryota; kingdom Viridiplantae; phylum Streptophyta; class Magnoliopsida; order Asterales; family Asteraceae; genus Rutidosis; species Rutidosis leptorrhynchoides. The sequence goes on from NC_092335.1 coordinate 659,131,411, forward strand.
GTCGTGGATTATAAAAGGTTTTCTGGTAACGACGGCGAAAGGATAACGTATATATATCGAGGTTATAATAAGACTGGTTTTACTGAGAAGTCGAAGTTAACTTGCTGGGGCTGTGACAAAATTGGTTTTTCTGAAAAGGAATTGTAAGGCTGTTTTTACTAATAAATGGTAAAGGATTCAACACGGGTACGTGTCAAACTATGAATTTAGGTTTGAGAGTTTTCAGGTGCATAAGTCTTTTCTTCCGTAGATGAAGTGCGGCTGGTTCATCCTTCTGATCGAGGTGTTTTCAAAAATCATGAAAGATTTGAACGCGGATTGTAATTGTCAATGTACAAATGAGGTTTTAGGATAGAATCAAGTGGCAAACTTGAAGAATTGTTTATTTTCATATGTTATAGTCAACATTTTAATTCATTTTAATTGTCCCAAAGTTGGCAGTCTAATAGTGCGATTGTCCAATAGTCCAATAGTTCAACAGTTCAATATATTCATATATAATTTAATATACATAATTAATACATATCGTGACCCGTGTACCGGTCTCGGTGTCGATCACAACTCAAAGTATATATATATTTTGGAATCAACTCCGACCCTGTATAGCCAACTCCCACCTTCACATATAGAGTGTCTATGGTTGTTCCGAAATATATATATAGATGGGTCGATATGATAAGTCGAAACCTTGCATACGTGTCCCGTTTAAAGTGCGTAAAAGTAAATAACAGAATTTAAATGACGATAAATAAAATTGCGAGAATGTAAATTGCGATAAATTAAATGTTAATCAGTTAGCTGGGAACAGTTAGCCGGAACAGTTAGCGTGGAATCCTTAACAGATTTTTAATTAATTAATTCGTGTGTTTCTAACAATTTTTAATTTGTCCAATGTTTCTTCTTTATGCCACTTGTTGGATTCGGATAGGTAAAAATCCAAATATGAAATTTGAATGGAAATGGTTATTCTGAAATGAACGGATACGTATATCGGTGATTATAAGTAGGATAGTAAATGACCGTTGAATCAGATTCAAGGAATGTACAGTGTAACTTGTTAATGTGAATTTTAAATATTCCTTGGGTACTACTCACCCGTTAAAATATTTTCATCATTAACAGTTTGTACGCAAGAATTTTTAATTACGATCTTTATGAAAATATACTTGCATATATATTTTCTTCGGATGTAATTATGAATTTAATGAGTCAATGGGATATTATACTCATTTGATTTATCGCTAATACTAGATTACATAATCTCTAAAACATTAGAGATTACATAATCACCATGTCGAACGAAAGTAAATGAGGTAGAACAATACGTAGAACGAAATTAATCGATGTAGAACGATATGTAGAACAAAGATCATACTCGAAATACAGATAGTAATATTGAGGCGTGTTATGTTGATATTCGAGGTACAAATTGTGATGTTGAGAGTTACGGCGCGGTTATGGTTTAGGGATGATAAGGGTACTGTCGACGTCGATGATGGTGGTACTGATTATGCTGCTGGTGCTGCTGCTGGTGTTCGTATCCTTCGCACCAGGTTCTCCAAAGTCGTCACACGAGCGCGTAGTTTGTTAACTTCTTCTAGTACTACAGGATGATTGACGATTGAAACGAGCCGGTGAGTAAGGTTCGAAACATAGGATAATATATATTCGTGACGGAATATTCTAGAAATGAGAGGGTAGATGGTTTCTCGAACAGGTTCGTCGGTAAGTGCTTTCAGGTTCATTGCCAAAAGGGCAATTTGGTGAAGGAGAAGGATCTTCGATGTGAAATGATTTTCGAATATAGGATGATATTCTAACTTCATAGAATATCTATACTAAAGATTTTGTAACCTACAGGGGAACCTACGGCATGTGACAAGCAAGTCTACAAATGCGCTAAGGTATGAATTTTTTTGTCTATACACTATCGATGCACTAAATGCAGTAAGACGTGTCTAGACTTAAGAATGATAAGCAGGCAGGTTCCTAAAGATGATAAGCAGATGATTTCCGACTAGAATGATAAGCAAAACTTTTGACATGCAGACACGGTCAAAGTCCAAACCACTAATGCATCTAAACAACTAACAGTTAGACACACTAATGCAAGACCTGGTTCGCTAAGACCAACGCTCTGATACCAACTGTAGAAACCCGAACTAATCCTCCCGGACGGAATCTTCAACAGTTGGTCCCATTGCGATGATCGACTCCAAATAGGATCCTTAATATGAGCTATTGCACAGCGGAAGACTTATTTCGTACCTGAGAATAACATGATTTAAAATGTCAACATAAAGGTGGTGAGATATATAGGTTTGATGCTAGCAGCGTTATAACTATGGACCACAAGATTTCATATAAATACATAATACACTCGCAAGTGTATGAAAAGCATTCCAAGCAGTGGGCACCCGGTAACTAGCCTTAACAAGAGTGTGTACCCCTGAGTTATAATAATATGTGCACCGAATCAAGTGCGTTCCGTTAACCTCGAAGTACTAAACACCCGTTCTTCTAGTTTAGTAGTGACTAGAACAACATCTGGGTGGGGGTGTAAAACCCGATAGATCTATCTTTAGGATTCGCGCCTACCAGTTCATAAACCAATAGTTAAAGTTACCAAGCTAGGGGATTTTTGATTCAAACCCATGTAGAACGTAATTTTAGTCACTTGTGTCCATAACGTAAATCATTTATAAAAATAGCGCATGTATTCTCAACCCAAAAATATTTAAAGTTTAAAAGGGACTATATACTCACCTAATGTATTTTGTAGTAAAAATACATATAACATCATTGAACAAGTATAGGGTTGGCCTCGGATTCACGAACCTATATCATTTGTACACATATTAATACATATCCTTGTAGTCGAACTATTATATATGTATATTGGTATAATTTTTATATTAGTAACTTACAGGTTTTATTATGTATTCATGTTTATATAAAAAAATATATATATATAAATTTTGTAACGTTATATGTAGTAAATAGTTGCTATATATATTTCAGTTATAATATCAAAATAATTTTAGTAGTGATTAAAATGATAATAATGATAATAATATTAATGGTCTTATTAATAATATTATTAATGTGAGCTTTAATAATAAATCTTATAATAGTAATGATAACAGTAATTTATAATAAAATGACAAGTTTATTAATAATAAAAACAATGATTTTTATAATAATACATAATACTATTACTTATGATAATATATATAATACTAATAGTATTAATAATAATAATAATAATAATAATAATAATAATAATAATACTAATATCATTAATAATAATAATAATAATAATATAGTTATGGAAATGATAATATTGATAATAATAAAAAAAAATTTGGTATTTAAAAACTACCTTAGAAGTTTTTAAAACAAAAAGTGCACCAAGTGGGGATCGAACCCGAGACCTCTCGGTTACCCATCATCTCCTTGAACCGTCTGGGCTGATGCCCGTTTTCTAATTTATATCTCGACCCAAAACTATTTAACCCGTGTTATTATCAGTTTCTTTTTCCTTCTTCTTCATTAATATAACGACACTGCACCCCTCATGTATCTCAACTAATTATATTTCGATTTTCTTTTCCTTCTATCTTAAATTTAAGATTGCTTGCATGATTAACAGGAACAAACAACAACAAAATATAACATTTTTTTTTTAAAAAAAAATTCCTGCTGTAACGTGAAAGACTCAAGAACACCTCAAACTCCAATTCCGATTTTAAGACAATTTTAGTCAAAGATTACAACACAGATTGTGTTTCAAATGTTTCATAAAAACTTTCTGTATCATTTATTTATCTTCAAACATCGAATTGACAAAGAATTTCACCAAGAACACCACGTTGAACCTTTTTATTTGAAACTTTGATTTATAAAACTCTTAAGTAATAGGAAAAATTGGAACCTGTCGTTTTACAGATAGTTTAAACGGACCATCCCTAACATAACTGTATATCCAGATTTTTAAATCGTGTTTGATTTGAAGTTTTGGCTAAAAAGTGTAGATACAGAGAACGGTTTTAAAAAAAAAAAATGTGTTCTTCAATATTCTGATTAATTTTGATTACGTAAAAGGAGTTCAGTGACTTGTACAAAAATAATGTGAAGTTGTACCATCTCAATTATCACTGGAACGATTTATATAAAGGCAAATTGATCCCGACAGCAAGAATCATTTGTAAAATAAATAAATAAATAAATAAAAAATAAAGGACGATAAAATAAAATAAATGTCGCTGTTATCTATTGCAGAATTTGGAAAATTCGGTTTTAAGGGAATCAGTTAAACAGATATGTACAAGAAGGAAATAGAGATCGATGTGGATGTGTAACCATTTCTATATCTGATCCTATATTTATAAAATATTGATAAATACATAAAAAAAATGCAGATATGATAATTCTGTTGTTTTAAAAAAAATCGAATAATATTTCCATTAGTTTTATTTATGATATATTAATATATTGTATATAAATTTTTTTTTTAAAATTAATATATATATACAAAAATAATATTAATAATGATTCTTAATGATAATATACTTAATAATGTTACTAGTAATTATAAGTTACATGTTTAAATTTTTATATCTAAATATTATTGATTTTTAATAATATTACTAATGCAAATAATAACATTACTTTTAATATTAACAATATTAATGAGATTAATAGAAATAATATTGATATAACTTTATAATTAAACTTGTAATTAAATTTAGTATATTAATATTACTTATGTTCATAACAATTAAATCACATAATAGATTAAATTTTATTATATATAATTATTTACATGTATAATTATTTATATATACATTCATATTTACGATTTAAGGTTCGTGAAACGGAGATAACGGTCAAAGGGTAACTGATTATTCGAATATAGATTTCAAACTTTCTAGACTCATTATTACAGATTTTGCTTATCGTGTCGGAAACATATAGAGTTTAAGGTTTAAATTTGATCGGAAATTTCCGGGTCGTTACATGAATGATTACTCATATTTTTGTAATTTTATGAGATATTTCATGCTAGTTGCCAAATGATGGTTCCCACATGTGTTAGGTGACTCACATGGGTTGCTAAGAGCTGATCATTGGAGTGTATATACCAATAGTTCATACATCTAAAAGCTGTGTATTGTACGAGTACGAATACGGGTGCATACGAGTAGAATTGTTGATGAAACTGAACGAGGATGTAATTGTAAGCATTTTTGTTAAGTAGAAGTATTTTGATAAGTGTCTTGAAGTCTTTCAAAAGTGTATGAATACATACTAAAACACTACATGTATATACATTTTAACTGAGTCGTTAAGTCATCGTTAGTCGTTACATGTAAATGTTATTTTGGAACCTTTAGGTTAACGATCTTGTTGAATGTTGTTAACCCATTGTTTATTATAACAAATGAGATGTTAAATTGTTATATTATCATGATATTATGATATATAATATATCTTAGTATGATATATATACAGTTAAATGTCGTTACAACGATAATCGTTACATATATGTCTCGTTTCGAAATCATTAAGTTAGTAGTCTTATTTTTACATATGTATTTCATTGTTAATACACTTAATAATATATTTACTTATCATTTAACATAATTAACCAAGTGTATCAATATCTTAATATGATTCATATGTACCTAGTAAGACGTTGTTATAACGATAATCATTATATATATAGTTTTCGAGTTTCTTAAATTAATAGTCTCATTTTTATGTATATAACTCATTGTTAAAATACCTAATGAGATACATACTTATAATAAAATCATGTTAACTATATATATAACCATATATATGTCATCGTATAGTTTTTACAAGTTTTAACGTTCGTGAATCACCGGTCAACTTGGGTGGTCAATTGTCTATATGAAACCTATTTCAATTAATCAAGTCTTAACAAGTTTGATTGCTTAACATGTTGGAAACACTTAATCATGTAAATAACAATTTCATTTAATATATATATATATATAAACATGGAAAAGTTCGGGTCGCTACACTCTAAGCACAGCGGAAGCAATCAATCATGAACCTGAGAATAAAACATGCGAGTAACTGTCAACAAAAATGTTGAGTGAATTATAGGTTTAATATTGCAAACAATATTTAAATTAAACCATAAAAATTTATGTTTGAAAACAAAAAAACTCATTTTGGACCACAAAATTATATGCTCGAAAACATATAAAAACATTATTCCATTATCCGTGAGCCACCTGGTAACCACTTAACCAATTTCACCCTTACCAAATACAATATACACTGAACAGGTGTATCTTCAAATAATAACGAAGTACTATTACATTCCGATTATAAATTACTAGCGCGACTAGCTCGAAATGAGGTTGTCAAACCCGATAGATCTATCCATAGGATTCGCGTTCACCAGTAGAAACCAGTGATTACAATTACCAGATTAGGGTATATTTTTGTTCGACTCACAATGAATAATTTAAACCAACTTCCACTTGTGTCCAATATGAAAAATAAAATGCATGTATTCTCATCCCAAAAGATTTAAAATAGAACAATGGGACTATAACTCACCTTAACGCAAATGAAGTAATAACACAGAAAAGTGAGCAGCAGATGATAAAGTGATCAAGAATGATCACAACGCTGACATATAAATAAAGCAGGTCGATATAAATAACTAACTTAGGTCAAGTCTTAGTATGATAGCTATAACACTTGTTGCAAGTAAACATAGAACAAAACTCTGTATGCTTCGGTTTGATCAGGACATCGTAAAAACACGTACTTTCTATTTTTAGAAAGTTTCTATTTTTGGCAGGTTTCCATTTCTGGAAAAATTCTATTTTTGTAAAGTTTCTATTTTAGGAAAGTTTCTATTTTAGAAAAGTTTCTATATTTAGAAAGTTTCTATTTTTGAAAAGTTTTTAACTTAGGAAAGTTTCCCTTATTAGAAAGTCAACAAATGTCAACTAAAAGTCAAAGTCAACAGAAGTCAACTCAAAAGTCAACCTTGGTCAAACATAGTCAACATTAATTTTTAAAGTATAAGTTATAGTAATAATATAAGTTATAATGTTATTTAAAGTCATATATGTATAATTATGTCATAACATAAGTTTAATTAAATTAAATTGAATTAATAATGTTAACATAAGTTTAAATGATATAATTAATATAACATAAGTATTTAATTAATTAATTAAATATTAGTCATAACATAAGTATTATTAATTAATAATAGATTTTTAATCATATCATAAGTATTATTAATTAATATAGAATTATTAATTATATCATAAGTATTTAATTATAATTATTAAACCATAAGTATTTACTAATTAAATTATAATTAAATAATAACTAAGCCTTATAATAATTTAATAATTAATTAATCTTTATTATAAGTCTTATTATAATAATCTCATAACATAAGTTTAGTACTTATCATAAGTATTTTTCATTAATAATAAAAGTATTATTAATCATAAGTTTAATTAAATCATAATGTAATTAATAAATGATATAATAGATATATATATAAAATAAGTCTTAAATTAAAATAATTACTTTTATATCATAAGTAATTTAATAATAATGAAAATCAGTATTTATATCATAAGTTAAATTTTATAACCATAAGTTTAATTAAAACGTTCGCCGAGTCATAACTTGAGCCTCGGGTGTCGGTTTTCGACGAGTCTTATATATATCCTCGTCTAACCAAACCACCTGACACATTAGTGTACTCAAAAACACCCTAAAATCAGTCCCCAAGTCGTGACCTATAGCCATGAATCAACTTAGAACTTTAATCCGTTCAAAAACATGTTTTAGTCATTCCGGGTGATCCGTGGCTAGGATTTCGATAACCCGAACATGAATGTTCATCCAATCATCAATCCTAACACACTAGTACACCCTAGAGACTCCAAAAATGGTCACAAAGTCGGACCAAAACTGAACACATTCGTTTTTATATTTTAATTTCATGAAAACACCATTTTAATCATAACTTAAGTTTCGGGAATCGAAATAACATGAATCCGGAGTCTAAAATCAATGTCTTGATGAGAGAAACACATCTAAACACTTTAATTTGACAAAAACATCAGTTAAATGTACTGAAATGATCAAATAGTCCGCTGTCCAAAATTTTCAAACCGAAAACATACACAATCGAGCATTTCTACGCATATAATCAACAATACAACAATACACAAGTGATATACTATCATAATAACATTCAAAATCAGTAAAAATAAATAGAAATCAAAAAGTTAGAGTTAGGGTTTATACCCTAATCAAGAATCGAGAAGAAGAGGATGAAAGAACGCGAAAATAGCAACCCGATTATGTAATAAGCCTTGAGAAATGATGAAGAATCCTTGATATGATGATGTTGGCTGATTATGATGATGAAGATGGAGGTGTGGGTCGTTCAAGGAGAGGAGAGAGAAAAAAAATAAGGTGCTAGGTTAAAATGAGAAGTATTTTAGTGATTTTGATCAAATAAATCCCAAGATTGAAAAGTTGACAACCTAACCCCCTCCCCATTGGGTTTCAGCCGAGTTTGCATAGGGTGGGCCCCATTAGTGGGCCATATTGAAGTGTAGACTAATAGCTTGTGGCCCGAACGCCCGAACGAAGCCCGAAACCCGAAAATACCGTTACACGATTAAATATTCGGAGAGATAACATATACGCGACAAATAAATTATATAAACACTATATATAAACATATGACATCAAAATATCATATTTAAAATAATTTGGATTTAAAAATCCCAAAAGTTTAACCGTTAGTTTGAAAACCGAAAAGATTCGCCGGATAGAAATCCACGACACGTAGAAACGTACAACTTTAATTATGAATACAAATATTCACTTAACACATACTAATTAATATATTATTATAAAAATAATAATATAGGTCATAGAAATGACGTGGCACGAATAACAATTAACGGGCGTTAAATAATAAACGGTAAAAGATAACGGAAAAAAGTAGGGTCGTGACACCAACATGACTAACTATACGCGAAACGGTCACTTCTCAAAAAACACTAAACACCTCGGGCTATCTTCAATACATATATACATACACTTATAATAAACAACCCAAACTACCTACATCATATCGATGGTGATGTTTCCATTTTTTACACAATCTTCCTGACGTTAAAAATGCATATGCCATTAGGTATATTAGGTACTAACGACGTGTATCCAAAAACACCCGTAGCAAAGCGTTTTTATTTCCGTAAATACATAACGTTACGTTGAATATGATTATGTAACCCGAAAGGCACCGCGACATCGCGCGGGCCACTTTTCTAGTTATGTCAAAAAAAAAAAAGGTTTTAAGCCCAGTTTTGATAAACGCTACAAACCATATGGACCAATCGTGTAATTTTGTCTAGATTTTAATATATATATATATATATATATATATATATATATATATATATATATATATATATATATATATATATATGTATATATATATGTATGTATGTATGTATATATTCGTGTGTGTTTTAATCAAGAGGGAAACACTTTTCTGGGGGAATTCATTTTTTTTGTTTTTTTTCAAATATTAAGATCATATGAAAATATGAACATTTAAAAAAGGCACTTTATGATAAATGTTATTATTTTGACGGAAAAACCCTAATTTCTAAACCCAAAACCCTAGTTTATAAACCTTAATAGCTAAACCCTAATTTTTAACCCCCTAATTTCTAACCCCTTAAAAAAAACTCAGAAACAAAACATTCATTGCAATGAATGTTATCATTTATTTCTTCGAGCGTTTTTTCGCCAAAATAATAACATTTATCACAAAGTGTCTTTTTTAAATATTCATATTTTCATGTGATCTTAATGTCTGAAAAAAAAAGTTTCAAAAAGAAAAGAAAAAAATCACTTCCCTCTAGAAAAGTGCTCCCTTCTTGATTAAAACATTATCTATCTATACATATATATAAATCAAAAAGGTTTTTGCTTATGTGGTATTTCGTGATTAAATTGAATTAATTATTCATTATAATTTAATATATACTTATAGATATAGAATAACATATATATGTTTACATTACAATTAATATCTATATATCTATATAAAAGAGAGATTTGATTAAGTTAAATGTCATTAGCTCCTTAAATATTGCATATTAAGCTAAGTATAATTTTTATATGTCACAATTTTTCATATATACCCTCATCAATCTTTAAAATCACATATTTATCCATGTAAATCATATAATATCATACATATACTCAATTTAAATATTAAAACTATCATATCTACCCATTTAATTAAAAAAATTCACTAAACTCAATTTTACACAATTTAATTTCTATTTGATCCCTACTCCTATATACTACGATCATTCGAAAAACTACGGACATTTGTTCATACACATATGTCCTATTATTAAAGTATATTCATACAGCCATTTATACATATAAAATCATAAGAAAAACTACCGAACAATTTTTAATACTAATTTTGAGGGAATGGTAACGTATTACTATGTATTAATAAAATTATACCATTACATAATTAGATTCAACCGATTTCTTAAATCTGATAGAACTCGAGAAATTTTTTGTTGTTGCAACTATACGCAATATGAAATATATATGTATATTATAGTCCCGTTCTGTCAACGAAACATACTAACATACTAACATACTAGAAATACGTCATTTTTTTTAAGAGCTTTCGGCGATCGTCGGCGATCGTCGGAGCATTTGAAAACGGTGACACATGGACGGTTTTGTTTCTAAGAACAACCATTAACTAAAAATTTGTTAATTTGTTTCTTGTAATTAAAATGAAAAGAATTGAGACGGAGGGAGTACATAATTTGTTTATGGAGATATAATGTCAAAGAAGAAAATTGACACAAAATTTGTTTGTTGGAGAGAAGGTTGAAAAGAGTGGTTTATAAATCTGCATCGTAAAATATATGTATGTTCGTTCTCTAAACTTTAAAGTATGAACTTGGTGGAAGCTATAACTGATTCTGAGATCTGGACCGACTGTACGTCTCTAACCTCTAAATTATGAACTTAGTTTCAACACTTTTTGTCCATTTCATTTTAGTCTTATTGATTCTTCTGTGTTATTTGTGGTAGTCAAAATATGATGTAACATATTATTTGAAAGATACACATTTAAAATATTTCAATGCATCAATAACAAAATGAGTAAATTTTGACCCTTTTGATCTGGTCAAATAATCAAACTTATTACCATTTTATCTAAATTTTTAAATACTATCTGCTATGACCTATTGAAAATAGAGTACGACATCAAATTAACTACATTTAAGCTATTGGGTCGACATGTCCCCCTTAAACGCAACCACAAATATTGTTTGAAAATGTAGATCAAGCATCATAAAATTAAAATAAATGACTTATTTAAAACGGATTTTGAGTAGCCGTGCAACGTACGGGCTCAAAACCTAGTTTAATATATAAATAGAATAGATATATAGATAAGAGAGTTGTAATCCTTTGAATCCAATAATTTGCTTGAAATTCAACGGATAAATCAGAGCGCGGCATGTGGCGCGACAATCACATATGATTGAAAAAAAAGAAATTTCAAATTTTTTTTTTCAAAAAATAAATTTAAAAAGGTTTTTTTGAAAAAAAATTTTCAATTTTTTTAAATTTTTTTTTTTAATTTAGCATGTTAAATCAAATTACATGTGATTCTGCATGTAAAATTCAATCACATGTGGTTCAATATTTTTTAATCACATGTGATTGAATTTAACATGCAGAATCACATGTGATTGGCATGCAAAATTACATGTGATTTAGTGCATGTCAAATCCAATCACATGTGATTGAAAAAAAAAATATTTCAGAAAAAAAAATTCGAATTTTTTTTAGAATTATTTTTTTTCAATCACATGTGATTATCGCGTCACATGTCGCACTCTGATTGGTCCCTTGAATCTCAACTTAAATGTTGGATTCATTTGAATATTCGTCATAGATAAGAAGGTCCGTAGATTGAAGAGTATATTTTAAAAAGATAACTATTTAAACAATTTTTTTTAAATAGTTTTATATTAGTTTATATATTACAAAAATGAAACTGAAGCTACTTGAATATATGTATAAATAATAAGATTGTTGTTATCAGTATATATTTTTAATATATTATGTGACTATATTAAGATACCAATATGATTGTTATACCAATAAGCTTAGCCAAGTGTCACGGACTTATCTCGATAAGCTCACGTGCGGCACTTAGTCTCTACTAAGTCAACCTTACTCGGACCTTATAACGATTCAAGTAACCAAAAGAGAAAATATTATAGAACAAGTGGAATTGAAGAAAATACTTATATTGCTTGAGAATGCTTTACAAGAGAGAATGTTTGAGATTTGAGGTGTGGTGTGTCAAATGAGACCACCCCTATTTATACTACTCCTAACACAAAATGGATGGCTAAGATTAATCTAAATCAATGGTTAGGATCTAAGTACTAGAAACTTCAAGTATATACATGGAGATAGATATTTTCATGAACATTCCATACCATTCCATGGAAGAACTCATGGGAAAGTTCTAGGGAGCAACCATGATGTTCTTGGGCCTTCCATGAGGTTCTTGGGTTAAAACTCTTAATTGAGTCATAATCTTAGTGGGTTGGGCAAACTTATTGGGTTGTGACATTCTCCCCCACCTAAGCTCGCGACGTCCTCGTCGTGTGATCCTCGTGATACTTCTTGATTTTGTCTGTGAACTGCCACAATAAGTCTTCAGCTTCCCAGCTTGCTTCACTATCGGGCAAGTTACGCCACTTAACTAGGTATTCTTTATAGCTCGGTACACCTCGTCTCTGTACCGTTCGATGCAACAAGATATCTTTCACTTCACGATCGAATGAAGTCGCAACTGCCATTGGTGCTCGTTTGGAAACTCCTCGTTCTGGGTCTTCCCCGTCCCCATGATAAGGTTTTAGAAAACTTACATGGAAGACTGGATGAATCTTTAATTTGGGCGGTAGTTGAACTCGATAAGATACATTCCCAACACGTCCAATTACCGGGAATGGGCCTTCATATCTCCCATATAAAATCATCAACCGCTCGGGCTTCCCGCTTCCCCACGAACGGTGACGGCTTGGGAACGTCCACCTTCAGAGCATTGCATCCAGTGTTGCCACCCCCACTAGCCATGAATCTTAAACAAGAGTTCATGTTGGTTTGTAAATCCACGAGGCGTTGGTGAATAGTGGAGACCTCCCCCTCCATTTCGCCTTGCAACTTCGTAATCTCACCCATGAGCATACCCCTTAAGTCATGGATCTCACGTCGCATGTCAACGTCTAGCACATTGATTGCACTCTTGCAATCATCTTTCAATTCGTCAAAGTCCCCGTCCAAACCATCCAAACGTTGGTGGACGTCTCCGACCTTTGCTTTCACGTCGTCCATGGATGTCTCTACATCCATGATCCTCTTGTCCAAGTTTGCGACAAAGTCTTTGGACGTACCTCAGTTATTCTTGGCTCCTTGGCGAGTCTCTACCCGACCACGAGTCTCATCACCCATCACACCACTTGTTGCGCTCACATTCTTCTCGGTCTCGGTTGCCATCTCCTTGAATCGACCTTGCTCTTGATACCAAATGTCACGGACTTATCTCGATAAGCTCACGTGCGGCACTTAGTCTCTACTAAGTCAACCTTACTCGGACCTTATAACGATTCAAGTAACCAAAAGAGAAAATATTATAGAACAAGTGGAATTGAAGAAAATACTTATATTGCTTGAGAATGCTTTACAAGAGAGAATGTTTGAGATTTGAGGTGTGGTGTGTCAAATGAGACCACCCCTATTTATACTACTCCTAACACAAAATGGATGGCTAAGATTAATCTAAATCAATGGTTAGGATCTAAGTACTAGAAACTTCAAGTATATACATGGAGATAGATATTTTCATGAACATTCCATACCATTCCATGGAAGAACTCATGGGAAAGTTCTAGGGAGCAACCATGATGTTCTTGGGCCTTCCATGAGGTTCTTGGGTTAAAACTCTTAATTGGGTCATAATCTTAGTGGGTTGGGCAAACTTATTGGGTTGTGACACAAGTCTTGTTTGATTGGTATTGGTAAAAACTTGGATCATGTCACGGCTACAGCTTCCTTAATTGGATGCGCTGCAAGTGATCTCCCATTTAAGTATTTGGGGTTTACTTGGGATGTAGTATGCGGAAGTCGTCGAATTGGAAAAACATTATTGACAAGTTTAAAAATTGTCTCTCTAATTGGAACGCCACGTTGCTTTCTATAGGTGGTCGTACTACTTTGATTAAATCGGTTCTTGGTAGTATTGGACTCTATCCGTTTTCGTTGTTTCGAGCACCTACAAAAGTTATTCGATCAATTGAGAGTCTTCGAGCTCGATTTTTTTGGGGTGGAAATATGGGGTCGCGCAAAATGATATAGGTAAACTGGGACTTAATTCACGCATCTCATGATAAAGGTGGGCTCGGAATAGGAAGTTTGAATTCTTTTAATCTCGCTCTACTCTTAAAATGGCATTGGCGTCTTGTTACCAACCCTACAGCTTTATGGGTCCGACTTATTAAGGAAATTCATGGATCGCACTCGGGTTTTGGTGGGCGTGGCTGTCTCACTAAAGGTCTTTGGTATGATATAGTCTATGCTATACTTTTGCTACACTCTCAGGATGTTATTAATCCTAATACCTTGAGACGTTGTATTGGTAATGACATGTCAACAAGATTCTGGCATGATGTGTGGATTGGAAACGAGTCGCTAGCTACTAGATTTAATAGACTTTATCGTCTTGATGCTAACCCGAACTGCATGGTAGCTGACAGGTTTAATGGTTCTTCTTTTTCTTGGGAGCGGCTTCGTAATCCTTCAATATCATGTCGTCTTCATCAGCTTATTTCTGAACTTGCTCCGGTTAACCTGCGCAATGAGGATGACGTGTGGCATTGGAATCTAGAACCTGGAGGGGTGTTTACCGTTGGGGGTACGAAAGCTATCCTGGACGATTTTTTCTGCCATCGACACACAACAACTCGTTGGTCTAAACATGTTCCGGGTAAAGTTAACATCTAAGTGTGGAGACTCATTCTTAATCGCCTTCCCAGTCGGTTGAACCTTTTCTCTCACGACATTCCCATTGATACTATTATTTGTCCGAGTTGTAGTATTGGTGGGGAATCACAGGACCATGTCTTCTTATTTTGTAACGTGGCCAAGGAGATTTGGCATGGTATTTCTATATGGTCTGATATTAGATGGCAGTCCTTCGAATTAGTTAATGACATTTTCGTGTGGCTTGACTCGCAACCACGAACGATCATGAAGAAATCGCGCATCTATTGCATCATTGTGTCTACTTTATGGTGGATATGGAGGCTCCGTAACGATACTCTCTTTGGTTCCAATACAATCAAGAAATGTTCTATTTTTGATTATATTCGTTTATTTTCTTTTTCCTGGTTAAAAGTTAGAAGCAAATATGCTCCTAGCTAGAACACTTGGGTTTCACGTCCTTTGTAATTGTCTTGTTGTTCTTTGTCTAGCTTCTGGCTAGCTTTTTATTAATAAAATCTCTTGCTGTTAAAAAAAATAAAAAATGATTGTTATACGAATAAGATATCATTAAAATATTAAGATTCCGTTATTAAGTTTAGTCCAAAGCATATATAAATTCAAGCGTGAATATTAATATATCTAAACTCTAAACCTCTTTATGATAAAAATATCATAAAACATATAAGAATGCTGTTATTGTTTTATGATATACGGATTCAGATATATGATATGTTTAAACCAAAATAACGATATAACATATATTTACTAATCATATATGTGTTATAATGCTAATCCGTTATTTTATGTTTATCACGTAACATGAGTATACTTACGGATAAAAAATGTTATCACTGCATGTTATTATATAACTTAGATTTTACTAACATTACATTCCATGACAAATTTTCAATGTACTCATATTTTTTAAATATTACGTACTATCTAATTTATATATAATTAAAAAAATATTAATGGTGAGAAAAATATTGTAGACATCAAGTTCTTAACATCACCCAAAATCAGTTTTAAAATTTATCAACATCACGGGTTCTTAAACTCAAAAGAATTATTAAAATTTGTCAAAACCACAGGCTCTTAAACTCCAAAAAATAATTGTTTGAAAAAATCAATTAATTTTGCATGATTATTTTACTCACCGTGCAATGCACAATTTCTAAAATTTGTCAACACCACGGGCTCTTAAATAATTCTTATATTTTTTCTATTTTTTTAGTATCGCTATTTACAAATCAATATGAACTGTAAATTATATTTTTTCACGGATTTTTACACACCCGTGCAACGCACGGGCTCAAAAAGCCTAGTGTGTGTGTGTGTATATATATATATATATATATATATATATATATATATATATATATATATATATATATATATATATATATATATAATCAAAAGGGAAACACTTTTTTGGGGGAAAGGAGATGTAACCCTTGTGGTCCAGTGGTTCACCCCTTTGCACTTGTGCATTGGGATGGGGGTGGGGGAGGTCTCAAGTTCGAGTCTCTCCCCTTAAAAATATTCGTGGGATTTATTTCCTGAAAGCCGAATTGCCCCGGAGAAGGTTTTACCGACTCGTATTCAGGACCCAGGTCCGACCGCCTGCCCCTCGGGATGGTATAAGGTTCGGATCCCTGTAATGCGGTTCGGGTTTCCTGCTCGAAAGCGCGTGCGTGCGTGGTAAATGAGAGTATTCGATGCCAACAACTTGCCTTTCAATTTTTTTTTATGTTTTCGTTTTTTTTAATTTTTTTCCCAGGCATTAACATCACATGGAAATATGAAGATTAAAAAAAAAAACATTTCGTGATGAATGTTATTATTTTGACGAAAATATGCTCGAAGAAATAAATGATAGCATTCATTGCAATGAATTTTTGCTTCTGAGTTTTTTTAGGGTTTAAAAAATAGGGTTTAAAAATTAGGGGTTAAAATTTAGAGTTTAGCTATTAGGGTTTAGAAATTAGGGGTTTGTGTTTAGAAATTAGGGTTTAGAAATTAGGGTTTAGATTGAATTTTTAACACGAACGGTTTAAAGTTTAGAGCTTAAGATTTAGGGTTTTGGGTTTAGGGACTAAATCCAAAACCCTAAGCCCTAAACCCTAAACTCTTAATCGGGTTAAATCATAAAAAAACTTCACATATGATTGAGAAAAAAATGCTCGAAAAATAACATCCACGATTAACATTATACATGATGCATGTTATCAATTTTTTCTTCGAGCGTGTTCCCGTCAAAATATAACATTTATCACAAAGTATTTTTTTAAATATTCATATTTTCGTGTGCTCTTAATGTTGAATTTTTTTTCGAACTAAACGAAAAAAATAAAAAAATTAATATTTACTTTCCAATTCTCCTCAAAAAAATGTTTCCCTTTTTTACTTTCTAGTCATTTTTAATCCACCATGTTGGCTAGAATTTTAAGTTAGACTAGTTCTTGTTAGCACTTGTTTATGCTTTGTTTTGATTTTATTTTGTTTTGAGTGTACTTGTTGATTCTTAGATTCGTTATATATATTATTTGTAACACCCCGTCAAATCCCTTTAACGGAATGTTAACTCTGGCCCCAGTGCTTGGCTTGACTTCTACGTAACAGCAATATTCTACAACGGAAGCAATTAATACCTGAGAATAAAACACGCAAAACGGATCAACAATAATGTTGAGTGAATCTACAGGTTTTAGGTAAACAATACAGTATGTTTAAGAAATAACATTTCGAAAACGTTTACTGGTGAAAGACCACCAAAGTTTAATGTTAAAGTTTTTAGACAACACCGCTTCTCGTTTCAAAAGTTTGTTGACACTACCATGTCAAATTTCAATCATTTGTAGACAACACCCTGTCAAGTTTTATCTCATTTGCTCGTAAACCACAGTTTAAATATCGTTGTATAGTATCTGAAAAACAGTTATCAGAAAAATAGTTTAATTTCATTGACCACAAGATTCTATCGCAAGCATAAACCGAGCACCTGAATACTAGCAAAGACCCGAGTATAGCCACTATACCCACCTTACCTCGTAAAATGTTATACATTGTTCAGATGTATTAAATATTCAAAGTAAATGCACCACTCCTTTTATAGTGGGTGAGGTTGTCAACCTAACGGATCCGTCCATCTAAATTGTGCCTACCAAATGGTATTAAAAGTATTCAAGCTTAGAGGCTTTTTGAAAAACTCAATATGCATATGTGTAGTACTCATGTCAATATAAAGCATATGAAAATGTAAATATAACAACGTGTATTCTCATCCCTGAAAACATGTAAAAAGCGGGACTGTAGACTCACCTTCGAATAAGCTCGGAATGAAAGACAAATGACTTGTACGGTTTAGACCCGAGTAATGTAACCTAAGTATATGTATGTAGGTTGGTCAATATATATATCTTAAATAAGTATGGTTCCATAGTGTACGTTGTCTTATTGCTCGACTCGACGCGTTTCAAAGTAAAAGTCAACTATATCATGCAAGTCAAACAAAGTCAACCGAAGTCAAACCAAAAGTCAACTTGGTCAAAGTAGTCAACTAAAGTCAACATCAGTAGGTTCATGTCAAATATTGGTCAATAAGTCAAACCTAAGTCAAACAATACGTTTTAGGTCATGAATGATCATTTTCACAATTTCAGTTTATCGTCATGCACAAAATTTATGAACACGTAGCATACTTAGCACATTATCTCATAGTACAAAATTCAAGTAAATATGACAAACTCCAGATCATAAATAGACTTAATATCAATTCCAAAAAGTCCAGCCAGGGACTCATACGACAATTAAAAGTCAGGAATCAGAAGGGATACATTTGGGGTTTGCCAAGTCAGTTTCTGACCTCGTACTGATTTCATTTTGGCTATAACCGGAGTTAGGAACATGAAATTGATACAAGACCAGTGGCCATAGTTCAAGGACAAATCAAAGTAACACATATAAAAAATCTAGCAACTTTTGTTTAGCCAATTTGTACAGTTTATTCGTGCAAATTGATTATTCAGTTTTCAGCTCAAATCAGAATTTACATAAAGTATGGCTCTATTGTGCCCAATACATAAGGTTTCAGAGGTTGAAATAAACTGAGCATATACCACACAACATATAAAGATTCATATTACAGAAGGCCAATGTCTCAAAACATGCACACGTCATCTTATATAGCAAAAGGTGCATACGTTACAGATTTGATCAGCATAAAGGTTACCATTTTGACACGCACATAACACAAGCTTCACAAACCCGAATGGTGCAAGGCCTAGATGAAACGTTAACTAAAAATTATGAAATTTTCAGATATGTAAAGACTTCAAACAATATCATACTTCAAATCAACTAAAAAGTCAGTTTCATCATACCGAGCAAATCAGTTTTTCGCATACGATCAAACAAGCATAACGGGAGCAATACAAATCCAAATCGCATGATATCCTAGTCTAACTTGAGTGTTTTTAAGTCTTCTATCCATTTATGATCAGTATGTAATTCAATTTCATGTACAATTTTCCTGAATTCGAAATATTCACAGATTAATCAACAAAACATCAATCGATCATAACTTAAGCATACGGAAACGAAAATACGCGAATCCAAAGCCTAAAATTATTAGTTTTTCGAGAGGATTTCAAATATGCAATAATATTTGACATTCAAGAAATTCAAGTGTCTGTAATCACACAAAACAAATTCGGGATTAACCCTAATCACATCAAACGATAAAATTAACGACAACAATTAACATGTACTCGTATAGACTTGTGCAATTGACAACATAAACTATGAAACTTTACAAAAATCAGATTTTTAGAATTAGGGTTCATGTGATTATACCTTTGATCACAAAATTGTTTATACCAACGAGTAGAGGATAACACGAATTGCAACTTTTGTTCTTGAGGTTTTATCAAAAATTGAAAATTGAAGGTTATGGTGTGGTGATGGTGATCGACGAATGAGACAGAGGGGAGGGAGAAGTCGACTGCTAATAGGGTTTGGAAAATAATGAGCAGTTTAGGTTTACTAGTCCATATATAGTTAGGCCAAGTATCACAAAATAACAAATAAGTCCCTCAAGTAGTCAAAAAGTAACAAAATAAGGGGAGGGGGAGGGGGTTCGGCCGTGGCCCACTTGGGTTGGGTTCCCGGGCTCTCGTTTTGCAAAAGCGCGTATTCGTGGTCCGTTTTAAGTGTCATTTAATAGTACCGAAAGCCCGAAACTCTAACCCGATCGTTAAACGCAACCAATCGTTTAATTTATTAAAAACCCAATAAATTAAATATTTTAAAAAGTTAATAATTAATAAAATTAATTATTAAAATTAACACGAGCATTTCGTTGCTCAAAAAGCTATTATCAAAATCGTATCGTTTTTATCGTATTTCATTACCCGAAATATTTATTTGAATTAATATCAACCCATATCAATTATTAAAACCCTCCGAAGATCAAGTACGCATTTAATACACGTAAACACATAAAAATTAAATAATCGCCGTTAAATAAACTAACGGAAGGTTAACGAAAGTAACGGAAAAAATCAGGGTTGTTACATTACCTACCTGTTATTGAAAATTTCGTCCCGAAATTTTAGTGATCGTCCGCTGAAGTAGTTTCCTCGGGAAACAATTGCGGATACTCCAGCCTTATCTGGTCTTCACGCTCCCACGTGAACTCTGGTCCTCTTCTCGCGTTCCATCGAACTTTAACGATAGGAATTCTGCTTTGCTTCAAATGTTTGACCTCACGGCCTAAGATTTCAACAGGTTCCTCAATGAAATGAAGTTTGTCGTCGATACATAGTTCCTCTAAAGGGATAATCAAATTATCATCGGCTAGACACTTCTTCAGATTGGATACATGGAAAACGTCATGAATACCACTGAGTGCTTGTGGTAGTTCCATTCTGTAAGCTACTGGTCCAACTCTTTCAATTATCTCAAACAGTCCAACATATCTAGGACTCAGTTTACCTCGTTTCCCAAATCGTACAACACCCTTCCAAGGTGATACTTTAAGCATAACCCTGTCACCAACTTGGAACTCTATGTCCTTTCGCCTAACATCGACGTAACTCTTTTGACGACTTCGAGCCATTCTCAATCGTTCCTGAATCTGTAGAACTTTCTCAGTTGTCTCCTGAATAATCTCAGGACCTGTCAACTCACTATCTCCCAACTCGTTCCAACAAACGGGAGATCTGCACTTCCTTCCATACAGTGCTTCGAAAGGTGCAGCTTTAATACTCGCATAGTAGCTGTTATTGTATGAGAACTCAGCTAGTGGTAAATACTTATCCCATTCATTTCCGAAATCAATGACATACGCTCTCAACATGTCCTCAAAAGTCTGAATAGTTCGTTCGCTCTGGCCATCCGTCTGGGGGTGATATGCTCTACTCATATCTAAACGAGTCCCCATTGCTTTCTGCAATGATTGCCAAAACCTGGGAGTAAATCTGCTGTCGCGGTCGGATATAATAGATATAGGCACTCCATGCCTAGAGACGACTTCCTTAATGTAAATCTGAGCCAACTTCTCCATCTTATCAGTTTCCCTTATCGGTAAGAAGTGTGCGGACTTAGTGAGACGATCCACGATAACCCAAATAGTATCGTGACCTCCCGCCGTTCTCGGCAGTTTCGTAATGAAGTCCATGGAAATACCTTCCCACTTCCACTGGGGAATCTCTGGTTGAATTAATAATCCTGATGGCTTCTGATGTTCAGCCTTGACTTTGACGCAAGTCAAGCATTTCCCGACATAAGTGGCAATGTCAGCTTTCAAATTCGGCCACCAATAAAACGCCTTCAAATCCTGATACATCTTATTTAATCCCGGATGAATTGAGTATCTTGACTTGTGTGCTTCCTCCAACACTAGTTCTCTCAATCCACCAAACTTTGGTACCCAAATCCGGTTAGCAAAATACCGTGTTCCATCCTCCTTGGTGTCGAACTTCTTATCCATCCCTTTGAGAAATTCAACATCAACATTCTCTTGTTTCATGGCTTCTTGTTGCGCTTCGCGGATTTGTGATGTGAGATTTGTACATACAACTATGTTAAGCGCTTTAACCCTAAGAGGTTTCTCTCGCTCCTTTCTGCTTAAGGCATCCGCCACAACATTCGCCTTGCCCGGATGGTATTGAAGTTCGCAGTTATAATCGTTAAGTAGTTCCATCCAACGTCGTTCTCTCATGTTGAGCTGTTTCTGATCGAATATGTGCTGTAAACTCTTATGGCCAGTGAAGATAGTGAACTTGGTTCCAAACAGGTAGTGTCTCCACATTTTGAGTGCAAAGACAACAGCTCCTAACTCAAGGTCGTGCGTAGTGTAGTTCTGCTCGTGAATCTTTAACTGAAGCGATCCATAAGCAATAACCTTGTTTCATTGCATAAGCACGCAACCCATTCCTTGACGTGAGGCATCACAATAAACCACAAAATATTCACTTCTCTCGGGTAGAGACAATACTGGTGCAGTTGTTAACTTCTCTTGTAACAACTTAAATGCAGTCTCTTGCGGTTCTGACCACTCAAACTTCTTGCACTTATGAGTCAACGTGGTTAATGGTCGGGCGATCTTAGAGAATCCTTCAATGAATCTCCGGTAGTAACCAGCTAGACCCAAAAATTGCCTAATTTGCGTTGGCGTCCTTGGAGTTTCCCAAATCTTAACCGACTCAATCTTTGCTGGATCGACCTGTATTCCATTGGCCCCTACAACATGGCCAAGAAATTGTACTTCTGGTAACCAAAAGTCACACTTAGAGAACTTTGCATACAACTGCTCTTCTCTAAGCATAGTCAATATTGAACGTAGATGCTGTTCGTGCTCTTCTCTGTTCTTGGAGTACACCAATATGTCATCAATGAACATAATGACGAATTTATCTAGGTATGGCTTACACACACGGTTCATGAGATCCATGAACACTGCTGGTGCGTTCGTCAAACCAAATGACATCACTGTAAACTCATAATGTCCATAACGTGTTCTAAACACTGTCTTCGGGACATCAGCTTCTTTGACTCTCAATTGGTGATACCCGAATCCCAAATCAATCTTCGAATAACAACTGGATCCTTGTAGCTGATCAAATAAGTCATCAATCCTCGGTAGCGGATATTGATTCTTGATCGTTAGCTTGTTCAATTCTCTATAGTCGATACACAATCTCATCGGCCCATCCTTCTTCTTAACAAACAAGACTGGAGCTCCAACTTGGGAATTCGTGGTTATGTGACACACCTTCTAGTACATGTCATAATTTAGGGCATTACAACCCTCATGTTCTTCACTATAGGAAGCTCTTGTAGCTCTAAAGGTGCAGATGTGTATATTGTACGCATAACGGGTACAGCTGCTGGCACCAAATCAATCAGAAATTCGACTTCACGGTGGGGTGGACGTGTAACCTCAGGACAATCTCTAATAGTTGGGAAATATTCGGGTTTCTTAAATGTAGACTCATCTTTACTCGCATGTGCCAGAATTGCGAGACATTCTCATCTCCTGTACTACTGGACCTTCGAGTAATTAGTGTAACATGACGGTGTACTGATCTCTTCCTCGTACACTATTATCGTCAGTGAAAGAAATTCGAATAGTCTTCTGGTCGTAGCTGCCTCGGTTGTATCGTCAAATAACCAGTTTGTTTCAACCACTAAGTTAAAACTTCACAGTTTAATAGTTTTATAGAGTACACGTTGTCTAAGGAAGGTACAGGTTTATAAACGTCGTGACCAGTTTCTCTAGCGTTAAAGCTTCTCTCAGCACCGGTGTTGACAGCATATATAAACATTATGGTTGATGAGCGAGAACGTGATGATTTTCATGGAAAACGAAAATGAATAAGGTGTAATGGCAACTCAAACAAAATCTGATATTTAATCGAAAAGGGTTGGTACAAACTCCCAGACGGGTGTGTCTCGCAGGAACAGATGAAGTGTAGTTCGCGTCGATGTGTTCAAAGTTGGTTGGTAATGTTTGTGGGTATAATGAAAATGATTGTCGCTTAAGAATAGTATGTTGGAACAAAATGATGAGGGATATGGTAACGGGTAGTATTACTAGTATAAATGAGTGGTGGCGTTAGCGATAAGTAGCGATGGGTTGTGATAAGCAGTGATGATAGTAGTGACGTATAAGTTGTTAGATAGCATGCTCACATCATAAGTATATGCACATGTACCCTAATGCACCCAATAAGGCATAATGGCCTTCAGTCGATAGGCTCGTGTTGGAAAACAAAATCATGGATGGCGGATGGCTAACTGATAGGTAAGTTAGTAATCGAGTGGGCAATATATACTACGTATTGTGCGGGCGGTTATCAGGAACTTCTCATCTAAAGGCGTATCAGAAATGAGTTGTGATGCACATTAGCGAGTAGTAAAGCGCGGAGGTGTTGGTAGTGTCGAGTATTACTTAGTAGTGGTAAGCAGTAATGAGTAGTATTGAGTAGTAGCAAGTAGCAAGGGGTAGTAGTAAGTAGTATTTAGTAATGACAAGCAGTGAGAAGCAGTGATTAGTCGTGACTACCAGTGAGAGGCGGCGTTGAGTAGTAGTTAGCAGCAATAAACAGTACTGAGTAGTGGTATGAGATGACGAGTAGGTTTAAGTAGTGTCTTTGTAGTGATGGGTGGTGATTGGTGGTTGCAGGAAGTGTTGAGCGGTGAGGAGTGGTGTCATGCTTACAAGTTACTTATAAGTTATAATAACAATTAGTTTGCACAGTGTATGTCTCTACTTCTATTTAAGGTTATACAGTTTGTGTTCACAACAGTGTTTATCCAAGTAACCTACTTGACTCACTCTCAATTCTTATTTTGCGATGTTGGAACTTCTATATGAGTCACCGTAATGTAATCCCGGTCATTACATTACGCTATCTCACATATCCATTCGACATCACTCCATAAGTTCAAGATAGCGTAGTCAACTTAATTTAGTTAAATCTGGCTTCGTGTGTACGCATGTGTTTCGTGATATAGTATATTTAGTCCAAGTCCATGTTGTATGGTATAAGGCATATATGTATGTGGTGTAATGTGTAGCCCTACATGTAGCATTGTGAAGCAAATAGTGCAGGTATGGTGTGTAAAAGTCATCCAAGACACACAGCTATAGACTAGACTTCACTAATGCGCCCTACGGTTAGACACACTAATGTATCCTAGTTCCCTATAGCCAAAGCTCTGATACCAAATGTAATACCTTACATTTGGGGTAAAACCCACCCAGTGCCTTTCCTGCGAGCAGGGTGACCACTGAGCGTACCTCAGACACTGATTTTACGGCCCGCATCTCTGCCAAGCCGGCCAACCCTTAACTGCAAGGGATCGCAAGGGGTAAGAGCCAATGCTTCGTCACAGGTTACACTGTGAGTACCCCCTCTACGACTAACCCGCCCAAAATCGTTGCCGTTAACCGAAACCGAATCCGAATCCTCAGAACGTTAACCGGTCATGCTTTGGACGCAGTTAAATCAGCTCTGATACCAAATGTAACACCCCATCAAATCCCTTTAACGGAATGTTAACTCTGGCCCCAGTGCTTGGCTTGACTTCTACGTAACAGCAATATTCTACAGCGGAAGCAATTAATACCTGAGAATAAAACACGCAAAACGGATCAACAATAATGTTGAGTGAATCTACAGGTTTTAGGTAAACAATACAGTATGTTTAAGAAATAACATTTCGAAAATGTTTACTGGTGAAAGACCACCAAAGTTTAATGTTAAAGTTTTTAGACAACACCGCTTCTCGTTTCAAAAGTTTGATGACACTACCATGTCAAATTTCAATCATTTGTAGACAACACTCTGTCAAGTTTTATCTCATTTTCTCGTAAACCACAGTTTAAATATCGTTGTATAGTATCTGAAAAACAGATATCAGAAAACTAGTTTAATTTCATTGACCACAAGATTCTATCGCAATCATAAACCGAGCACCTGAATACTAGCAAAGACCCGAGTATAGCCACTATACCCACCTTACCTCGTAAAATGTTATACATTGTTCAGATGTATTAAATGTTCAAAGTAAATGCATAACTGCTTTTATAGTGGGTGAGGTTGTCAACCTAACGGATCCGTCCATCTAAATTGTGCCTACCAAATGGTATTAAAAGTATTCAAGCTAGAGGCTTTTTGAACAAACTCAATATGCATATGTGTAGTACTCATGTCAATATAAAGCATTTGAAAATGTAAATATAATAGCGTGTATTCTCATCCCTGAAAACATGTAAAAAGCGGGACTGTAGACTCACCTTCGAATAAGCTCGGAATGAAAGACAAATGACTTGTACGGTTTAGACCCGAGTAATGTAACCTAAGTATATGTATGTAGGTTGGTCAATATATATATCTTAAATAAGTATGGTTCCATAGTGTACGTTGTCTTATTGCTCGACTCGACGCGTTTCAAAGTAAAAGTCAACTATATCATGCAGGTCAAACAAAGTCAAACGAAGTCAAACCGAAAGTTAACTTGGTCAAAGTAGTCAACTAAAGTCAACATCAGTAGGTTCATGTCAAATATTGGTCAATAAGTCAAACCTAAGTCAAACAATACGTTTTAGGTCATGAATGATCATTTTCACAATTTCAGTTTATCGTCATGCATAAAATTTATGAACACGTAGTATACTTAGCACATTATCTCATAGTAAAAAATTCAAGTAAATATGAAAAACTCCAGATCATAAATAGAC
This sequence comes from Rutidosis leptorrhynchoides, assembly GCF_046630445.1. NCBI lineage: Eukaryota > Viridiplantae > Streptophyta > Magnoliopsida > Asterales > Asteraceae > Rutidosis > Rutidosis leptorrhynchoides. Next base: position 659,158,304 of record NC_092335.1, read on the forward strand.
TTAAAATCGATTCCAAAAAGTCTGGCCAGGGACTCATACGACAATTAAAAGTCAGGAATCAGAAGGGATACATTTGGGGTTTGCCAAGTCAGTTTCTGACCGCGCACTGATTTCATTTTGGCTATAACCGGAGTTAGGAACATGAAATTGATACAAGACCAGTGGCCATAGTTCAAGAACAAATCAAAGTAACACATATCAAAAATCTAGCAACTTTTGTTTAGCCAATTTGTACAGTTTATTCGTGCAAGTTGATTATTCAGTTTTCAGCACAAATCAGAATTTACATAAAGTATGGCTCTATTGTGCCCAATGCATAAGGTTTAAGAGGTTGAAATAAACTGAGCATATACCACACAACATATAAAGATTCATATTACAGAAGGCCAATGTCTCAAAACATGCACAAGTCATCTTATATAGCAAAAGGTGCATACGTTACAGATTTGATCAGCATAAAGGTTACCATTTTGACACGCACATAACACAAGCTTCACAAACCCGAATGGTGCAAGGCCTAGATGAAACGTTAACTAAAAATTATGAAATTTTCAGATATGTAAAGACTTCAAACAATATCATAATTCAAATCAACTAAAAAGTCAGTTTCATCATACCGAGCAAATCAGTTTTTCGCATACGATCAAACAAGCATAACGGGAGCAATACAAATCCAAATCGCATGATATCCTAGTCTAACTTGAGTGTTTTTAAGTCTTCTATCCATTTATGATCAGTATGTAATTCAATTTCATGTACAATTTTCCAGAATTCGAAATATTCACAGATTCATCAACAAAACATCAATCGATCATAACTTAAGCATACGGAAACGAAAATACGCGAATCCAAAGCCTAAAATTATTAGTTTTTCGAGAGGATTTCAAATATGCAATAATATTTAACATTCAAGAAATTCAAGTTTCTGTAATCACACAAAACAAATTCGGGATTAACCCTAATCACATCAAACGATAAAATTAACGACAACAATTAACATGTACGCGTATAGACTTGTGCAATTGACAACATAAACTATGAAACTTTACAAAAATCAGATTTTTAGAATTAGGGTTCATGTGATTATACCTTTGATCACAAAATTGTTTATACCAACGCGTAGAGGATAACACGAATTGCAACTTTTGTTCTTGAGGTTTTATCAAAAATTGAAAATTGAAGGTTATGGTGTGGTGATGGTGATCGACGAATGGGACAGAGGGGAGGGAGAAGTCGACTGCTAATAGGGTTTGGAAAATAATGAGCAGTTTAGGTTTACTAGTCCATATATAGTTAGGCCAAGTATCACAAAATAACAAATAAGTCTCTCAAGTAGTCAAAAAGTAACAAAATAAGGGGGGGGGGGGGGGGGGGAGGGGGTTCGGCCGTGGCCCACTTGGGTTGGGTTCCCGGGCTCTCGTTTTGAAAAAGCGCGTATTCGTGGTCCGTTTTAAGTGTCGTTTAATCGTACCGAAGGCCCGGAACTCTAACCCGATCGTTAAACGCAACCAATCGTTTAATTTATTAAAAACCCAATAAATTAAATATTTTAAAAAGTTAATAATTAATAAAATTAATTATTAATATTAACACGAGCATTTCGTTGCTCAAAAAGCTATTATCAAAATCGTATCGTTTTTATCGTATTTCATTACCCGAAATATTTATTTGAATTAATATCAACCCATATCAATTATTAAAACCCTCCGAAGATCAAGTACGCATTTAATACACGTAAACACATAAAAATTAAATAATTACCGTTAAATAAACTAACGGAAGGTTAACGAAAGTAACGAAAAAAATCAGGGTTGTTACATTATTGTACCTTTTTAAAGTATGGAGAATAACGTTTAATTATATCATATTTAAATTTTAAAACTCTGTTGAATTAATTGCAAAATATAAATATTATCTTTTTAATATCAAATTTTCTTATATAATTTGAGTATTAGTATTATTCGTGACAATGATTAATTATAAATATGAAATTAATAATATTTAAACGTAGGTTATTTTTTTAAAATAATTAACAAATTATAAATAAATTATAAAATCTGAATTAATTAAATTACGAAATTAAGGGGCAAAAACTGAGACGGGCCCATGTCCCTCTCAACGCGAATAGCAGAAAGAGGTTACCAGTATTAAACACAAAAAAACTTTTATTCCTTCCCTAATTCTTTAGGCCGTACAGGTCAGTCATCTTTGCAAATTATTGTTTCTGATTTACATACAATTATTTTGTAACTATTGATTGATTTGGTTCTACATATACATATATAAACGTATTAACTGTTGATTTATATACCAGATCTCGGTCAATAATACTATTATAACAACAATAATGGTGAGAAGATTGTTTAACAAGCTCGCATCTAAATCGCTTAATGTTGCCGGAAAATGGCAACAACAGCAGCTCCGTCGTCTCAACATCCATGAATATCAGGTTCCGATTCTGTATATTTTTGTTGAATTAGGTATATGTATTGCTCGTATTCGTAGAAATGGTATGTATATACATATATATGCTTAGCTGAATTACTGTTATGCTAGAATCGTATGCTTGCATAATTCATAGCCTAAGATGATTGGTTCAAAGGTTGGCAACTGCCACCTGTTTTGAATACTTGAGTGAGTTACATGCTATGGTTCATATTTGATTGTTTACTGAATACTGAGACAATAAGTTGTGAAACCAGGGAGCTGAATTGATGAGCAAATTTGGTATTAACGTTCCGAAAGGTGTTTCCGTTTCTTCCGTCGAGGAAGTCAGAAAGGCTATACAAACAACGTTTCCAAATGATAAGGAGGTAACCAACCGTACTTCGTTTTTTTTTTTTTTGTTTTCTTTTCTAATTACTTGCTCAAAGAACATTTATTAGGAGTAAAACAAAGCCTGACACTTGTTATTTGTTAAGATCAAGAAGTGAAGCAATCCACTTTATGGTTGAGATCTGGTTATGGCCGATAGGCTTCTTTATAATTGTTATTTAATGTATGTATGTAATCTTTATCTGCTAATAAAGACTTTCTTTATAACAATATTATAACCATCACAAGATAGCCCAGTGGTTGGGGCCCCGAGTTCTTTGCAAGAGGTCTCAGGTTCGAATTGAATATTTAGTGGTGGCCGGGGATGGGTTGGAAACAGCCAGGGAGTAATCCTGTTGGGCTGCGTACACCAGAGTATGAGGTCGGATTACTCGCCCTCCCGGGTAGCCCGAACAGGGAAAACCTTCTACCTTTTTTTTTTAATAATAATAACATAATATAATATAATTGACATATTGAATCAGTGGTGTACTGATTTTGTTGGTCCAGTTGGTAGTGAAGAGCCAAATCCTTGCTGGTGGAAGGGGCCTAGGGAAGTTCACAAGTGGTCTTCAGGGTGGAGTTCACATTGTCAATGCTGAACAGGCCGGAGAGATAGCCAGTATGACACTTTTGTTATCGTTTAACCTTCACCAATTTAAATTTAGGTGACGATGTATTATGCAATAGTTTGGACATATTGTACGAGTTTAAAATATAAAACAGTTTGTCATCGTTACAACTTACATCCAAGTGGTCGATTTTGACAACCCTGGTGAAAGGTCATCCTCAGGTCTACACATTTTTTTTTCTCTTTGAGGGTTGATTTTATAAGACATTTTATTTTGTTTAATTTTTGTAGGGAAGATGCTTGGACAGACTCTTGTCACTAAACAAACTGGCCCACAAGGAAAAGTTGTCAACAAGGTTGAAATTATTTGCATTCTCTTTTATATTATGTTACAACTTACTTTCAGTTACTTGTTTATGTAAATGTTCTGATGGGATAATAAAGCATCGTTTTCCCAATTAGATCGAATATGGCGATATCAGAGCTCAACTGTTGTCATCGAGCTATTGTTTATAGTTCTTTAATTGATTTCTGTATTAGAGTTGCAAATAAGACATAGGATTTAAGGCATGTCTTGAGTTATGCAGGTTTACTTGTGTGAAAAGGTTTCGCTTGTGAATGAGATGTACTTTGCAATCACTCTTGATCGTATAACTGCTGGTCCTGTAAGCTTTTTGTTACGTGTCTTCTTAATACATTTCTAACTTCACTATTAACACATCTATCTGCAATCATTCATATGACTTTTTAACTGTCCATTGGTAACAATTGTAGTTTTTCTGTACCTTAATTTCAACCAAATAGCCAAGTATAGATATTGATACTTAAAATCTTATGTTTTATAGCTTATAATCGCTTGCCGAGAGGGTGGTACCAGCATTGAAGACCTTGCAGAAAAATTCCCTGACATGATTGTAAAGGTATTACTTTGGTTTTAAATATTAGTATATGTTATAACTAGGTGCAAAAATATTTACTCAATCGTGTCATATATTTATCCGTTAAAGTTTCATATATACAGGTTCCAATTGATGTTTTTAAGGGAATTACGGACGAAGATGCTGCTAAGGTTGTAGATGGTCTTGCTCCTAAAGTAGCTGACAGAAATGCTTCAATAGAACAAGTAAAGAAGTTATATAACCTTTTTCGTGAATCGGATTGCACCCAATTGGAGGTGAGCATTAAAAATTACAAAAGTTTTTATTTTTTTATTTTTTATTATTGAATTCCCAATTCTTGATGTTTCTTTCAATTGTCTTTCAGATCAATCCAATTGCAGAGACTTCAGATAACAGGTTGGTTGCTGCTGATGCTAAGTTAAACTTTGATGATAATGCAGCTTATCGTCAAAAAGAAACCTTCGCTCTTCGTGATCCAACACAGGAGGATCCTCGTGAGGTTTGTTATGTTTTTTATTTTATTTTATTCTTTTTAATAATAATAGAGCAATGCGGATGTTCTGGTGCTGTTTGATTTTTAAGATGTTTTTGTCTGAAGACCTGCGGACCACGTCCGTAAAGAAGATGTGGCGTGAAGGTCTGTATGCTGAATACTGAAGACTGTTCGTTTTAATGTCTGCAAAATAACTTAATCATGTCTACAGCAGTTAGAAGCACATTTCTAAGTCTGCGAGGTTGCAGACAGAATAAGACATTATTTTATCTTATGTCTTCAGACAAACAAACAGTTTGCAGTAGAAACATCTGCGGGCGCGCATACATACTACATAATAAGATCTACAGACTGAAAAACAAACGGCACCCGAGTTTTACTACAAAATAAACCTCAACCTTACACTTTTTTATTCAAATAAAACAATCACATCTGCATCATTCAAGTTGTAACTGAAATCTGAATTTAAACACAAAGTTCAAAACTTTCTACACAATTATATAGCATGCTACAACACTGGTAACTTGAACCAACACTAACTTCTTTCTTTGATTTTGAATGTACTCTATTACTAAGTATTTGTGTGTATCAAACAAAATCAAGCAAATCATATGAACCAGCAATTTTTAGTCTGTCAGAAACTCAGAATATTATCTCAAGTAGTTGTTGTTTCCAACAGGTTGCAGCTGCAAAAGCCGACTTGAATTACATTGGTTTAGATGGTGAAATCGGGTGCATGGTAAATGGGGCTGGATTAGCAATGGCCACCATGGATATCATTAAGTTACATGGAGGAACTCCAGCTAATTTTCTCGATGTCGGTGGCAATGCGTCTGAAGGACAAGTAAGTATATATCTTATAAGTTTTAACTTTTATAGTTAGAAGTTATTAGGAACTATGCCTGGCAAACGGGTCGGGTTGGTTCAAGACCCAAATGGTTTAGGTCGAAACGGGTCAGAATCTAAATGGGTCAAATGGGTTGTGACGGGACCCGGGTTGGGTTGGGTCTGAGTGGGTCGAGATCCAAACGGGTTGGGTCGGGTCGAGAACCATTTTGTTCAATAAAATTTTAGTTTTAAATATTTTTTTATCATTTCTATTATTTTTTATTTATATTTTGAAAAATTACATCGTGCAACTAAAATTAAAAAATTTACAGCTCGACTCGTTGGACCCATATACAAGACCCGTTGGACCCGTCACTATTTGTTGGACTTGGTGGATATGAACCCGATCGACCCATTTCTTATTTTTGGTCTAACACTCAATATGTTTTAAAAAAGCTCATTGGACCAACTTTTAGGGATGCGAATCTCAAAAACTGGAAACTTTACAGCTCGACCCATTTGACCCATATGCAAGACCCATTAGACCCAAATTGAGCACTGTAGGTTTGGTTTGCCAGGTATATTAGGAACCGATATTGGTGAGTTTTAAGTACTAAAATGAAATTTAACAGGTTGTGGAGGCTTTCAAAATCTTGACATCAGATGACAAAGTTAAAGCAATTTTGGTCAATATATTTGGAGGCATAATGAAATGTGACGTTATAGCTAGTGGGATTGTTAACGCTGCTAAACATGTGAGTTCATTAGCATCGTTCATTTTTTGACTTGTTAAGTACTTCATTTGAATGGTTTATTAGTCAATTAGTCCATATTAAAAATAATGAACTGTTTTCTCCTTATGTCTGTGCTGTTTGAGAAATCTATTTCAATTCTGATCAAATTTTGTTCACAGGTTGCATTGAAAGTGCCTGTTGTTGTTCGTCTCGAAGGTACAAATGTTGATCAAGGAAAAAGGATTCTTAAGGTAAATATTCAATCATTACGTCCCAAATTTGACTTGTTTATTTAACTATATCAGAGGTGGCAACATAGGCAGGACTGGTAACAAGTAAAAAATGGTAATGATTAGGTTCAGGTCAAACTGGTTAACCTGTAAGCATCTATATATGATTGTAAAGGCTATATGGTTGAAATAATGAGTATTTATTTTTTTATGAAAAAAAAAGACAAATCTGTCTAGATGGTTGTAAGTGTTTTAGGTGATTTGACCTGCCCATGTTCTTCCTAGGTTGTTTTATTCTTCTTGTAGTTGTATGTTATTGTATTTGTTTGAGCGGTTATATCATATAACGTGTTGCTATGCCACCTTTGGTAAATATAATGCTTGTTACATAGAGCAAAATATTAACAATCGAAAGGTGTTGATGATACAGGAGAGTGGGATGACGTTGATTACCGCTGAAGATCTTGATGATGCAGCTGAGAAAGCAGTTAAAGCACTCAAATCAACATAAAATGTTAACTTAATTTCTACAATTTTGAATTCTTTCATAGATCCAAAAATTAGTTTTGGGAATAAGCACTACGAAAGCTAGAAATTGTTGTTGGTAATAGCTTGGTACTGGGCTACTGGCAACTACATTCATTATTTCATGATCACCGTGTAAAATGATCAAACTACCCTTTTTAGTACTCCACTAGTAGCATTTATTTATTTATTTATTTATTTGTGGGTAGCAAGGAAACCTCTCTTCGAACAAGCACAATGAACAAGCACATTGGCTCCCTCATAGATGGCATTCAAGCCCCTCGAGCGCGAGACCTGGTACCGGGTGAATTGCGCATTATCCGCACCATCTGGTCACACTTCTTTTTTGAACAATTTGACCTAGTAAGGAATTGAACCCGGATGACGTGCTTCATTGGTCAACTTAGTGACCACTCAGGCAAGCCTGCGTGGTTCACTAGTAGTATTCTTCACTAGTTCCTTTTCTAGTAGTATATTTGTGTTAAACATGGTCGGATGGTTGCATGCACATAAGTAAATAGAGTTAAATGTAAAAGGCACCAATTAAGTTAAAAAAGCAGCGGGGTTGGTGGGTCAGGTTCAGCCGTGGCAAATTTGTCCGAGTTTCGGGCAGTTGGGTGTTGTGTACGTGTTTATCGAAACTGTTACTCCTAATCGTAAGAATGAGAGGGTAGACACCTTGAAATTGGCACGTGCAAGGTTGGAATCTAAGTTTGGTTATACGAGGTTGATGATCAGGATGTAGTTGAAAGCTGTCTAAGGTGTTTGTTTTTCTTTGTACATGGTTGTACGTTCCAACAAGAAGGTTTTAGTTGGTGGCCCTTCGATGCAAAATGTTGTCGTAGGATCTACTCGTTCGGTTTTGGAAAGGGAGTGTGGTTCCAAATCTGCTCCTGTTTGGAGGTATCCGCGAATCAAATCGATATGATTCAGGAAGCTTTGGCCGCCGTTTAGGATAAGGAAAGGGGTACTTGTGTTGTAAACGATTCAGGGGGTCCCTGTTTCGAAGGTGGCTACTAATATTGATCGCCCGGTTTTATCTCCGGGTGTTGAAAAATAGGTTGATGTTGATGATGTTGACAATGCTCGGTTGGAAAAACAAGAGGTTGGTGTAGTTGGTAATTTAATTGCTCAAGCTGGAACAAGTTTAGTAGTTGGTGTTGGCATGGCTAGATTGGAGAAATGGGTTGATGTTGATGATGTTAATACGGATGGGGTGGAAATGCACGAGGCTAGTGTGTTGGTGGAAAGCTATTTGCATAAGTTGGAACAAGCTTAGGGGTTGGTGCCAGTAACGATTCGTTGGATGGTCATGTTGATCAAGGTATTGGTCCGTGCTTAAAGAATGTTTATTCGTGTTGCGACTCCTATAGGTGCAGGTTCGCAATGCTCAGGCTCATAATGCTCGTGTTCAGAGGTTGCTGGTATGGTTGAAGGGGGTAGCCGTTTTCGAGTTTTAAAGTTTTGTTAGAGAAAAAAAAATAAAGCTAAGATGAAGACGTCGGTTCAAAAATGATTCTTTTGTTTTGCGTGATCTTGGGGATGATGAAGGTGTGGTGGATCTGGGTGGTGCGAGTGGTTTATTTGGTTTGGACGGATCAATTGTCGATTCGGATGCTTGTTAGTCTTTGTGGTAGATCCTTTGTATTTCTTTTATTGGGTTTAAATTTGTTGCAGGCGTTACGTTTGTTTCTTGTGTTCTCGTTTTGTGCTATGTGTTGTTCCTTGTCTTGTTACCTTGTTTGGTTTGGCTCTTTTAACTCTTAGTTTTCAATTCTCTTATTTAGGTTGCGCTCGAGTCTTGCCTCCTTGCTTGTATGCTTTGTTGGAAGGCCTTCATCCTATATTTTTTTTAACAGCACATCGGGATCACCTAGGGAGACTAAACCACCAACGCGTTCATCTCCCGTAGGTGTATAACCCGCCCCCAAATGCTGCCCATGAGGAAATCCGGCCCAATCCGAGGGCATTGGTGGTAAAACCCCCATCTCCCATTTCCTCCGTAACGCAATATGATGTGTGGAAGACACCCTAGAGTAAAATTTAAGGGTTAAGGGACAACTTTGTCTACATTGCTCCACCCCACGGAAGTCGAACTCATGACTAATCGCTTAGAGATGCAATCCACTATAAAATGTGTTGGAAAAACTTAATAAAAACGTGTGTTTTCACCAAACTTTGGACAAAAATAATTATATGTTCGAGTGACATATAATAGTAACTATTTAGTGAGTTTTGTAGTCCTTGACGAGAGCTTTAATATGAGTTAAAGAGTGTCCAAAACGGATTAAAGGTGAATGAGATATCGAATCTCAAAGTTTCTAGTTTGGTGCAAAATTTAGAAGTATTAGTATTTTGTCCCACATCGGTTATGGGAACAAACCTAAGGCTATAGTCTCCACTATAAATAAAGGCCTTAAGCTTCGAAGAAAGACACACCAAAAATCATATAAGCATTCTTATATGATTAGAGTTTCCTCTCAGCCGCAACAAGGTCTTCCCGTTTCGATTTCCTTTCGGGCAATTGGTCAAGTCCGACAGTACGCTGCTTCGGACCAGTGTACACTGGGAACAGACGTTGAATCTGTTTAAGGGAATTGTGTCAAACACAAGCCCGGTTCATTCTATTAGCGTCTATTCGGTTAGATCATTCTTATCTTTTAGTTCTTATTATGAGTATTTCTTATACATATTTTCTATCTGATTATTATGTTTGTGATAATTTGTATAATTGTTTCAGTTTCGTATACAATTTTCTTACAAACTTAAACAGATTTCTTGTTCCACGAAACTGATGTTTTAATAATCGGATTATATTTTTACATAAACTCTAAAACGTGTATAACCTGATATACATGCTAGTGTTCGTTTAACCCTATTATTAAAGTAATCTTGTAAATAGTTCGGATTAGTTTTTTTTATTGTTGAAGTTTTTATGTAAACTGCTATGCGTTATTGTTAGCTGATAAGTTGCCTAAGCCCTTGTTCTTTATTGGGCTAATATTATAGCCCACTTGATCTATGTGTTACGTTAGGTCTATTGTTATTTGCTATATATATGTACGCTTTTTGGATTAGCAATAGTATATGCTAAGAAGTAAGAACAAGATCTGTTTACAACATTTTTGATTAAAACCTTGTATGAATGAATATATAAAAGATAATATGGTATCTTGATTATATAATTGTTTAATTGATGTTGTTACTTATGTAGAATAATATATACTGTGCGAACAATCTTTTGAGCAGATTTGTTTAGTATGTATTTATGTGTTGATAAAATCTCATGTGGTTACATACCTATTTGCGGATACTTTTATAATTGATATTTGGTTATAATTTTACAATATGCTATTATCACCGATTAGTTAATACGGACTAATATACAGAGTAATATTCTGGCTAATTTTCTATGTGATTTTTGGTCACTTTTAATAGAGAGTAGAAGTGTAGAACAAATACTGGTACGTGTTTTACTAAATTATTGTATTGTATGCTTGAGAATTGAGATGGTAGGCATGTGTTGACCAAGTGTCCAAGTGTTTGCTTTGTGATTTAGAGTATATATTTGGACGATATTGTAGAATAAAATTATGTCTTTATTAGTTGCTATATTTTGATGTGAAATAATTTGTGATTAATCAAATTATTTAGTTATCAATATGTTTTGATATACATGATTAATATAATCGTTAATTCCATTATATGAACTAGATATATTCTATATATGGAATGGATACCGATGACGATCATGACGTTTTAAAACGTGAAATATATAATTGATATATGCATCGTAATTATATGATTACGGACCATTGGATTTTGGATATAGATATTGTTAATGATATATTTAATCAGCCATTATAATTATTGTTGTTATCATAACGTAAACGTTTACCATTATCTTAAACTTGAACGTTTGCTGCTACTGTTGATAAAATAAATATGGTCTTTTTGTCTCGAGACAAATTGGGTTTATTCATGCCTCATCCCATGTGTGGGTATTGCCCCATTTTATTAATATTTTGATTAATATATGCTATGTGATTATAAAAGGTTATATCTGCATATTTAATATTAATAAAAGAACGAAACTTTTCTTGAATTGACGCTGAAGTTATATGCATATAATATCTTGGGGAATGCACATCAACATACCTTAAATTCGATTAAATCTTGATGTATACGAGATCTTATATTTAAGGTATATAATGGATGTTTACATTATAATTATGATTAGATTTACTTAACTGTTGATCTTGAATAATTAATTGTGTGAAGTTCGTTTTTTTAGTTGTTCCCTCTTGGAGCACGTGTACAAGGTTCTTTCATGCTGAAAGACCCGAAAAGTTCATAGATGTGAACATTATGAGTTGACAGTAAAAGATGTTCTTTTACCTAACAACGTTGAATCTTGCGAGGTTCTTAACTGAAACAGCTCCCTAAGTTGATGAAAGGGAGCATGATGGGGTTCTTTCGCAGACTGAAAGACCCGAGAAGTTCACAGGTCGTTGGCAGTAAAAGATGTTCTTTTAGCTGATCACGTTGAACCTTGCGAGGTTCTTGACCGAACCTTGCGAGGTTCTTGACCGAACCTTGCGAAACGTTGAGAGGTTCTTGACCGAACCTTGCGAGGTTCTTGACTAAAACCGCTCCCCGACTTTGTTGATGGAGAAGAGAATGCTCAAATTGTAAGCGCGGTTTTGGCTTGGAATCATTCGGATTTCTTATGTTGAAACTATGTCTTGAATGACATGGTCGATTCGTTCTATAACGTGTATTCTGGACGGTTTTTGGATTGTTTTCGAACACGGTTTTAAAAAGTTTTTCGAACTATTTTCAGACAGTATTCTGGACTGTTTTCAGACTGTTTCCATATAGTATTTGAAATTGGTTTTGGATTGTCTTCGAGACAGTATTGGAACAGTTTTAGACTGTTATTGGACTGGTTTAAACCTGTTTATTTAGCAGGTAAGCTTAAACGTTTTGGTTTGACCGGTTGTGTTGAACGATTTAGTTTAACCTATTTGGTTGAAACTTAGTCTAAGCAGTTGAAACATGTTTTGTTTAAATCAGTTTGTTCAAGCTAAACTGGAACCTTTAATTTGGGTTGAAAACTCAAATTAGTTCAATTTGCGTGGTACCGACTCTTTTGTTAAAACGGCTTAACAACTGCGACCTTCCATTTTGCTAAAACAATTTAGTTCAGTTTATATTTCAGATGATGATCTCTGAAAGTAATGTGGTTGGTTCGAATACCAAGGATTGATGAATTGATATAGGAGTTATCCGTCATGTATGTATAATGGAGAAAATCTCTTCATGGATAAATCTGCCTTTGATGATATCAATGGCAAAGGGATTGAAATCCTTGAAAATGAACTCCGGAAAATGAACTCCGAAAAGGAACTCGCATTGATCAATGTGTTGTATGTTCGTGAGATTCGCAAGAATCTTGTGTCCGGATGGTTGTAAAATAAGTTTGGCTTAATAATAATAATAATAATAATAATAATAATAATAATAATAATAATAATAATAATTTAAAAGGTCATGTTGACCAAGAGTGAAATGTATGTTCAAAAGAGTTATACCCTATAAATATGAAACTTGTGTTGAAGCCAAATTAACGAGATCATCTTTCTTATCGGTTTTTCGAACAACCGAAACCCTTGGTATTATCCACACTGATGTGTGTGATTTTAGATCCATTCTAACGATGAATGGAAACATATACTTTATTTCATTTATCGATGATAGACGAAGTATTGTTATATTTACTTGTTGAAAAGTAAAGATGGAGTAATAGATTCGTTTATTGCTGATAAAAATGAAGTTGAGAATCAATTTGAACGGAAAATCAAGGTTGTTTTCAGTAATAGAGGTGGTGAATATGTTGCACATTTTGCTGAATTGTGTTCACAAAATGGCATTGAACATAAATTCACTGCACCTTACTTAACCCAATTGAATGAGACTACTGAATACAAGAATATAACCTTGAAAGAAATGGTGAATGCCATGTTGGTGAGTTCTGGTGTAAGCCAGTCAATGTGGGGGGATGTCATCCTATTGGAAAATTATCTTTTAAATAAGATACCCTATATGAAAATGGATGAAATCACATATGAGTTATGGTGGAAAAGGAAACCATCCTATGAATATCTTAAAATGTGGGATTGCCTGGCAAAGGTAGTTGTTCCATTACGTAAGGCACAAAAGTTAAGATCCAAGAATGGCATATGTGTTATGCTTATAGAGGAACTAATACAGAATGTATATGAAGTCAATTTTATCTTGATACAAGGGATATCGTATAACATTCCTTGTGAGAAAAGCTATGGAGAATATTAATGATGCGTCTTCTATTCTCATGCTTTGGACTTGAAGTCTATAGAATACTAGACTTAGACTTGTTAATAATGATCATCTGCAGAGATCAATTAACAACTAATATTTCTCTGTGTTGAATTTATTTAAAGATAAAATCGCTTTCATTCACTAATAGAAGCAATTGGAATATTGTGAACATCATTGATGATGTGAATTATTCACATATTATGTGAATTATGATATTGAAGATAATTATAAATATAAAGATGTCAATCTTTATTACTTTATTATCTTGAGACTTTGAATCACCTAATCATATTCAGATGCAAATATAATTTGAGTGCGAAACTTTTGTTAAGTTTTCTAAATTCGACGTCTCTAGGTCAAACCTAGAATATGACTAAGAATTGCTGAAATGTGCTATCATATGGATCACAAAAGATGCAAATCTTATGTGTGGGCTTTTGAACACCTGATTGATTAGAATCATATTAGATATATATGATTATGAAATCAAGTTACAAGACATGTGAGGGAAGCTTTGAAACGATAAGCACTAACCCTAGTTAGTTGTGTAAAATGAACACAATAGCTTGAAAATGTAGGGGTGTCTTGTATTTTGATATCAAGAACATGATTCATGTAACGAACCAACCCGATAACCAACCATTAACGTACATTTTTTTTATTACAGTGTAAGCCGCGGCGCGACATTTGTTGGCGCGACGCGCCACTATCTGATTTCCAACTTCCACGTTTTGCAAATGCTACTGACCCCATTTTACACTATGGACCGCGGCGCGTGGGCATTTATCCGCGGCGCGTCCCACCCTGGTTCATCATTTCTCTTTTCTTTTAAATTGCACAAGTTTTCCCCAATTATAAATCATAACAAATACGTTCAACCCAAGACGTGATTAAAACGTTATAATACATAATTTTAGTTAGTTTAAGTCAACAATATAAGTTCCAAAACCCCGGGACCACATTGACCCGTTTATATCTTAAAAGTAGTAATTTCGACCCATTGAGTTTAATTTCCAAACAAACTACGAGCATGATGTTTGGGGATAAACTACCCATTCCTAGGTCGAATCCAAAAGTAATCCAACAAGCAACAACAGAGAAATCATCTAAATCCCGAGCATACCCTTGCCACGTCCGCTTTCGAACATAAAAATGTAAACAACGAGAGGGTAAACTAATTGCTTAGTGAATGCAATACTTATACGCATACATACATAATTCAGTCACTTGCATACACCTACATAAACAACACATATCATTAGCAAATCGCAATAATCAAATAATCAAACGTACCAGGCTAATAAAGCTCACACAACCCAATATACACAATGTTGACATTCGACTCGATGGTGGCCGACGAAGAGTGGTAGGTCAAATACGTTAAACACTCGCCACCCATCGCAACGTGTACGTGGCTGACGAAGAGCGGTAGGTTAAATACATTAACCACTCACCACTACGCACCAAGAGGCCGTCGAAAAGTGTAACCGAAACGTTAACACTTACCTCATTCACAAGGATGGCCGACGAAAAGTGAAACCACGAGATATACACTTACCATCCTCCGATAAGTGGCCAACGAAGAGAGTATCCTAACGGATAACACTCACCACTTACCCCAACACACATGTGGCCGACGAAGAGCGGTAGGTCAAACGTTAACCACTCACCACATGACTCAACACAAATGTGGCTGACAAAGAGTTAATCCTTCCGGATATCACTCGCCACCTAACGCAAACCAAAATTGGCCAACGAAGAGCTATCCACCCGGATATCACTCACCATATTTCACAAACCAATTGTGGCCCACGAAAAGCGTATCCTATCGGATAACACTTGCTACGTTGCACACAAGCAACCAAATTATATACATACACGTATAAATATTCCACTCACCTCGGTTACTTGAAAAGCAAGTCCCGCTTGAGCTCCTAATCGTCCAAATGTAAATCACCTAAGTAATTCACAAACAAATAAGCTAAACACTCTAGCTTATACCCAAAACACCATAAGTGAAATTTTGACCAATTTGCACCTACTTCCATTTTAAATAAGTCAAATCTCGCCCAAAACACCCATAATCACAATTAACTAGTGATTATGTTCCAACACCACATTTTACTCGATGTTTAATCATCAAAACACTTACTTGCATTATTTTGACATAAAACTCATTTTGACCTAATCTCAAGTCAAAACACCAAATTGCAAGTTTACACACCCAATCACTAACAATCCAAGTCAACAAGTGATTTCATCAAAAAATTAAGTTCACAAGCTAACAATATCATCATCTAACCCTAAACCCACCAATATTAGGGTTCTTACACAAAAACTTGACCATTTACCCCAAACTTCCAAGAAATGGGGTTTACACTCACTTTAACACAAACCCTAGCATCATAAACGAATTAACACAACTAAATTCGAATTAGGGTTTTACCTTTTGAAGAAAAGGAAGCTAGCACCACAACGACACAAGAAATGGGCTTCAATTTGATGAAGACAAGCTTCTTCTTCCCCAATCTAAGCTTTCTCACTCTAGCTTCTCTCTCTAAGGTTAGAGGTTGAAGATGAGAGGATGAGGATAAGTGGATGTGAATGAGTCCACCAATCTGCCTTTTGTGGCCTAAAACCATCCCCATGTGAAATTACCAAATGCCCCTTTTTATCTTTTAATTAAAAAGAAAAAATGCTGATCAGTCGATACCCGCGGCGCGGCCCACACCCCCGCGGCGCGTGTGACGATTCGGAGATTTCCGACCAAATTTAAACTTAATTTTCTTATGATTTCGACACGATAAACAAAGTCTGTAATATTAAGTCTCAGAATTTTTGAACTGTTTTATGAAAACATTTAACCTTGACTATTTCCGACGATTCACGAACCATTATTTGTAAATAGATAGGTATATATAAAAATAGGTAAACATAAATAATTACATATAATAAACTGTTATATGCAATTGTTATTATAAATAATATGTAAATTAATGTAAGATATAATAAAATTTATTATTAAAATAAATAAATAAATATATATATATATATATATATATATATATATATATATATATATATATATATATATATATATATATATATATATATATATATATATATATATATGATTTCGAATTTATTTATTGAACGACGGTGACACTCATTTATCATTCGATCAATATTAAACAAGTTAAATTCGAACTTATGTAATTTTAAAATAAACGATGATCCGAAAATGAGTTTTACAAATTATAGACTTATTAAAAATGTATTTAGGAACTATTTGTTGAATTTTAAAACTTTTTATATTTTACTTGGGGTTGGGAGTGAATAATTAATGTAATTTTTATTTAATAGTTAATGACTGAATTTTATACCATAATGACTGAAATAAATAAAGGAAGTTAATTTAAAAATTTGGTATTTTTTCTGAAGACTTTTATTCGCCACAATTTATCAACGGAGCACGATACACACTCCGAAAAATTCTGTCGATAGAATGATACAAATTCATGGCTGCTAATATTTCTCTATTATTACTTTTTGGATGCACGTTTAAATAAATTTGATTGTGTTTTCTTTTATGTTTGTCCACTACCTAAATATTTTATACATACAATGAATGATTGAAAACAAACACCCACTTGCTTATTCTTTTCATCTGTAATTGAAGTTGTGAATGTTATTGATTTCTAATTTATTTTGATTACTAAATATCTTACCCATATTATATACACATACTCACTTACATAATAGATAAAACCAACACTTGCTCAATCATTCTGTTTTGATCACAAAATGATCACCAACACCTGCCACTTGTGTTAGCGGTTCTACCTTAAACATTCTTGATACCAACTTATATAAACTATCTATCCTTTACATATACATTTACATACATGACCATCTTATGATATCGCCACCCTCACTATGGACGACACCCTCAAACTCCGTTGAAATCACCTCCATCAACCCCACAGCTTCATCATCAACCTTTCACCCTCATACATCCATCGGTAATCATCTACTAACCAAGACCAAGAACATCATCGAACACTCATTCGATCATCAACCTATTAAACCACCATGATTGATCTTTTCACTATTTCCGGTTACTATCCGATTAAACCCACGATCATCATCACCTATGACTGCATACTTCATGTTCTATATTCGAAATCTAAACAAGCTCACGTGTATATTCGAACAACCCTAAATCCACACCATCACCTCTACGCCGTACGTTATTTTTTTTTTTTTCCTTTTCCTCTTCTAACTCCAATTCGTGAAAGCTACAACCATCATTATGCTACTACAAACGATGCTTGTTGCATCTGTTTTTCTGCTTCTGTAACACCATCAACACCTACAATAAAACCCCAACGAAACCCAGTACTATTTCTTCTTATTATTCACTATTGCACAGTGCGATTCCAATCTATTTTATGCTTTTTGGAAACTGCTATTGCTATCGGTATAGACCCACATGTTTCTTGAGTGTCGACTGCAATTATTTGGTGTATGATTACTGTAACCGAAAGTGACCTACTGATGTACCCCGAATAATGTTAAGTTGGGCTTAGATAATCTAGTTATTTGGGCTGTGTTCTTATTGATGAAATTGGGCCGAATTATAATAACAAACCTGTTGCAGTTTAATCTTGTTCCTGTCAACATCAACATCCACAACATCTGCATTCTAATTCAGGTTCATATAATAAAGGCTAAATCATATTGGGCTTATCTTAAGGTTGGGTCTTGTCATGTCTAATATTATTATTGGACTAGTAGTCTTCGTTTAGGCCTTGATTCAAACATAGTTAATATTAGGCCGTTAGTATTAGACCAAGCTCAATAGTCAATGGACCGACTCTTTCTCTGCTACTGATCATGAACTGGTATTACATTTATTCTATTTCTGTCTCCATAACATAAATGATGATGATTAGTACGGTTGATTAGGATGATCAGTAATGAACGATCATAATGATATGCATATATACTATGATATACGTTAATGATGATGAGGTTATGATCGTGATGTTGTGTTGATTATGATCATGATGGTATTAATTATGGAGCGATGATTATGATTATGATACGTATTAAGTTAATGATGATGAACGTGATAAGTATGATGATGAGGATGATAAATAGCGAGCGATGTTGATGAGTGTGATATATTATGATAATAAAGACGATTAGATGATGATGGTGTTATGTGTCACGTACGATTTCATGATCAAGATGATGAAGTTAGATTATTAATATAATCTCAGGTGATGTTAAAATGGTGGATGATGATTTGAATGATGATGATAATCATAGTGTTCGAATATCATTTTGATGATCATTGAGATGATGATGATATATGGATGAGGAATATAGATGATGATGATGGACCATAAGGATGACGATAAGGGTTAGGTTAATAATGATAAGTGTAGATGATGGTAGGAATTCACGGTCGATTTAATGTTGATAAAGGAGATGAATACGGAAATTAAGGTTAAAAATAATTATGTACGAATAATAATTAGAAAAGTAGAAACAGCGGAATGGTTTACAGGAGTTTTCGGGTTAGCGGGACGTCGCGGGTTCAAAACCGGACTTGGGCATTTTTTTAGGACTAATTCCTTGAGGTAGTTTATTTATTACTCATTACTATTACTATTATTATTATTATTATTATTATTATTATTATTATTATTATTATTATTATTATTACTTTTATATTAACAATATTATTATAACAAATAAATATTTTCTATATAAGAGTATATATATTACAACTACCATAATATTACATATAATTATATATATTAAGATTATTTATATAAATATTTACATATAACAAATTATTGATTTTAAATATAATATGAAACTATCTAAATATTAACTATTTTAAATATATACAAATTAAATATATAAGATACATAATTTAAGATATAATATATGAATTTATTTGATTACAATTATATGTGTTAATATATATATATATATATATATATATATATATATATATATATATATATATATATATATATATATATATATATATATATATATATATATATATATATATATATATATATATATATATATATATATATATATATATATAAATGATATAGGTTCGTGAATCCGAGGCCAACCTTGCACTTGTTCAATGCCATCATATGTATTTCTACTATGAAATACAGTATTGTGAGTTTCATTACTCCATTTTATTATATTTTTGGGACTGAGAATACATGCGCTGCTTTTATAAATATTTTACGAAATAGACACAAGTAATCGAAACTACATTCTATGGTTGGATTATCTAAATCGAATATGTCCCTTTTTAGCTTGATAACTTAAGAAATGGTGTTTATGATAATTGCCACCAATTGACGCGAATCCTAAAGTTAGATCTATGGACCTCGACACGTCCCATTCGGGTTACGAATGCTTTAGTACTTCGATTATCATGTCCGATGAGAGTCCCGGAATGATGGGGATATTCTATATGCATCATGTTAGTTCGGTTATCAAGCGTTCACCATATGAATGATTTTTAATTCGCGGGTTACGCGTGTTATTTTGTACTCGGGTTACGTGTACAATTAAATATCTGGAAATCTTGTGGTCTATTAAAATGATGAAAATGATTGTTTATGATAAAATAATGAACTCACCAACCTTTTGGTTGACACTTGAAAGCATGTTTATTCTCAGGTATTAAAAAAATCTTCCGCTGTGCATTTGCTCATTTTAAAGATATTACTTGGAGTCATTCAGGGCATATTTCAAAAGACGTTGCATTCAAGTCGCTGAGTTCAATAAAGATTATTATTAAGTAAATGAGAGATTAGGTCATGTATAGTTTGGATATTATGAAATGGTATGCATGTCTGTCATCTTTCGATGTAATGAAACTTGTCTTTTAAAAACGAATGCAATGTTTGTAGAATGTATCATTTAGAGGTCAAATACCTTGCAATGTAATCATATGTTATTGTATTCGTCCTTATGGATTAGGATGGGTCGTTTCATGTGGTATCAGAGCAGTGGTCTTAGCGAACCAGGTCTTGCATTAGTGTGTCTAACTGATAGTTGTTTAGATGCATTTGTGGGTCTGGACTTCGACCGTGTCTGCATGTCAAAAGTTTTGCTTATCATTTCTTGTCGAAAATTACCTACTTATCATTCTTAGTCTAGACACATTTTACTGCATTGACTGCCTGAATAGTGTATAGACAAAATTCATATCTTAGCATATCTGTTACTGTAGACTTGCCTGACATATGCCGTAAATTCCTTCGTAGTCTACGAAATCTTTAGTACTATATATATAGATATTCTATGTAGTTAGAATATCATCCATTATTCGAAAATCATTTCATATAGAAAAATCTTTTATTCGAAAGTACGAAATGGAACTCGTCACTAGTTCAAGTTCCTCGGATTCCGACAGCTATTCCGATATGGAAACACACTTGAGCTCCGAAAGCAGTATAACCAGAATGGATCAACAAATCAGTCATCTCCAATTCTGGATGAATTGGGGATGGGTTCGTAGTCGACTTAATTAATGGAGATGAGAAGAAGGCGATCCTTTCAACCAACCGAATTCACCTCTTGGTGAAGAACCTGAAGCACTTACCGGCGAACCTGTCCGAAATACCATATTCACCCTCATTGCCAGGATATCTCACAACGATTATATGATATCCCAAATTCTCAACCTTATTCATCCGCTTGTTCCAATCGTCAATCATCCCGGAGTAATCGAAGAAGGCAACTAACTTCGCGCCCGAGCAATGATTTTGGAGAATATGGTGCAAAACTTACCAGCTTCATCAACATCACCGTCACCAACAGTACCACCAACAACATTCGCATTTCAAGCCTCAACATCGAACGCCTCAATCTCTCAATCGGTACCCCGATCATAATCTACGTTTGATATGGCAACTATGTAATTTCTAAACTTTTAAAGATTAGGTATTCTAGTTCTAACGATAAATCAGATGATATTAATATCATATTAATTCATCAAATCCAAGATTACATCTGAAGAAAATATATATGTAAATATATTTTCATAAAGATTGTAATTAAAAATTCTTTTGTACAAAGTGTTAATGGTAAAAATATTTTAACGGGTAGGTAAAACCCGATGAATATTTAGATTTCACATTAATAAGTTACACTGTACATTCCTCGAATCTGATTCAACACTCATTTACTATCCTACTTACATCCACAGATATACTAATCCGTTCACCACAGAATAACCAATTTCATTCAATTTCATATTTGAATTTTGACTTATCAGAATCTAACAAGTGGCATAATGAAGAAAACATTGGACAAAATAAAATTTGTTAGAAACAAACAAATTAACTATGAGAAATTCTGTTAAGAATCCACGCTAACTATTCCTAGCTAACTGTTCCTAATTCCCTATTACATTTTAATTATCGCAATTTAATTATCGCAATTTTTCTATCGCAATTTATTTATCGCAATTTTAATTCTCGCAATTTTATTTATCGTCATTTTATTTCTGTTATTTATTTTACGCACTTTAATTATCGTCATTTAAATACTGTTATTTACGCATTTTTAATATCGGGACACGTATACAATGTTTTGACATATCATATCGATGTCATATATATATTATTTGAAATAACCATAGACACTCTATATGCGGTAATGATCGAGTTAGCTATACAGGGTTGAGGTTGATTCCAAAATAATATATATACTTTAAGTTGTGATCGAGTCTGAGACATGTATACAATGGGTCACGATAAGTATTAATTAATTCGAATATTATATATTAAACTATATATGAATTATTGAACTACAAACTGTGGACTACTAATATTGGACAATTAAAATAAATTAAAATATTGATTATAATATATGAAACTAAACAATTCTTCAAGTTTGCCACTTGATTTCATCTTAAACCTCATTTGTATCTTGACAATTACAATCTACGTTCAAACCTTTCATGATTCTTGAAAACAGCTCAATCGAGAGGATGAACCAACCGCACTTCATCAACGGAAGAAAAGATTGATGCATATAGTTATGCACCTGAAAACACTCGGAACCTGAGTAAATTTTTAACACGTATCTATGCTAGCTCCTTTGGCGTTGTTATTACCGAAAATAACTTTGCAATCCCTTTCCAAAGTAGCCAATTTTGTCACAGCTTCAGCAAATCAATTTCAACTTTTCATTCAAATAAACTCTATTATAACTTTGATATATAAGTTTACCTTTCGTCATCGTTACCGGGAAACCGTTTACACCCCATCACATTAGCAGAAAACTTACCAGCAACTTCATTACTCATTGGCTTAAGTCTCTCCGAAAAACCATTATATCTGTCCATTAAAACCTTATCATATACTCATCCGCATCTTATAACGAGAATTGCCATACCAATTACCGAGAACTAGCAATCAGTATTTTGAAATCTCGCAGCGTTTCTACATCAACAGTTATATGTATACATATAACATTTATCTCTTAGAATTATGATCTTCCGTCCTAAAATTCTAAAAAGCACCCAGTCTACGAATCAAAACTCGGAATGTTAATAAAGCTGAAAGAAGCAACAAAAACTCTAAATGACTGTAACAGTAGGAAGTTTGATGATAAAGAATAGTATGTCGGCAAAGCTCAGAAAATTTGGAACTGGAAAACGGATTGGGCAAACTATGATGGAGGCTGTAGACAAATCACAAAAGCTAAACCTGCCATCAAAGAATCTAAATGATTCAGTATCTGCTGAAGGCATTAACGAATACCTTGCTACTGATTCTACACTCTTACGGACAAATCTTCATCATCATCCATCGATATTAGAAATTCTAAGATATCATCGTATCTTTCATTATTAATATCCTCAATATTCCTGAAGATATCTTCATAAATATTCTTGTCCGATATTAATTATCTCTCCATGCTATCTGTATTACATCAGAAAGGAAACTGTTTTAGTTTCTAAATTCTGAAAAATTCGAATGTAGATTATGAATATTTTTGAAGTAGTGTTAAAAATTGATGCATGAGTTAGTATAATATAATGACACTTGATCAACGTGATTATATTACAGTAAGTCATGCTGAGTTTCTAATGGAACGTGATGATTCACAGACCCTACCGTCATCATGTGCCATGTTACACGACTCTTACATTCTACTAAATCTCTAAACAAAATCAAGAATATATTTTCTTGAAAATTCTATCTTCTCCAGTGACTTCTGATAATTTGGCAAATGTTTCGGAAATGTGAATTGAAGTATAAAAGATAAGAGTTATGGAAATAATGGGACGAAAGAAGTTCATTTATAGTGAAATATCTGACAGAGCAATCGAAACAGATTATTGCATTTAATCAAAGAAGATCCTAATTTTCTTAACTACCGAAGAATCAAATCTTATTACGAAGATTTTCTCTAAGTCCCTTGAATTCCGGGGATTCAACAGTGACTACGTCAAAAGTTAAATCTCTATCTCAATCTTTTGTGATAGTTTCACTCATACTCTTTGAGTAATTGAATCATTTTATCCATATTACTCATCAATGATAAAAACCTAATTTCCAACTCATATGAGTCATGAAAACATACTTATTGTTAGCCATGACAATCTCAATCAAATTTCGGGACGAAATTTCTTTAACGGGTAGGTACTGTGATGACCCGGAGATTTCCGACCAAATTTAAACTTAATTTTCTTATGATTTCGACACGATAAGCAAAGTCTGTAATATTAAGTCTCAAAATTTTTGAAATGTTTTATGAAAACATTTAACCTTGACTATTCCCAACGATTCACGAACCATTATTTGTAAATAGATAGGTATATATATAAATAGGTAAACATAAATAATTATATATAAGAAACTGTTATATGCAATTGTTATTATAAATAATATGTAAATTAATATAAGATATAATAAAATTTATTATTAAAATAAATATATAAAGTATAATATATATATATATATATATATATATATATATATATATATATATATATATATATATATATATATATATATATATATATATATATATATATATATATATATATATATATATATATATATATATATATATATATATATATATATATATATATATGATTTTGAGTTTATTTAGTGAATGACGGTGACACTCATTTATCATTCGATCAATATTAAACAAGTTAAATTCGAACTTATGTGATTTTAAAATAAACGATGATCCAAAAATGAGTTTTACAAATTATAGACTTATTAAAAATGTATTTAGGAACTATTTGTTGAATTTTAAAACTTTTTATATTTTACTTAGGGTTGGGAGTGAATAATTAATGTAATTTTTATTTAATAGTTAATGACTGAATTTTATACCATAATGACTGAAATAAAGAAAGAAAGTTAATTTAAAAATTTGGTATTTTTTCTGAAGACTTTTATTCGCCACAATTTATCAACGGAGCACGATACACACTCCGAGAAATTCTGTCGATAGAATGATACAAATTCATGGCTGCTAATATTTCTCTATTATTACTTTTTGGATGCACGTTTAAATAAATTTGATTGTGTTTTCTTTTATGTTTGTCCACTACCTAAATATTTTATACATACAATGAATGATTGAAAACAAACACCCACTTGCTTATTCTTTTCATCCGTAATTGAAGTTGTGAATGTGATTGATTTCTAATTTATTTTGATTACTAAATATCTTACCCATATTATATACACATACACACTTACAAAATAGATAAAACCAACACTTGCTCAATCATTCTGTTTTGATCACAAAATGATCACCAACACCTGCCACTTGTGTTAGTGGTTCCACCTTAAACATTCATGATACCCACTTACATAAACTATCTATCCTTTACATATACATTTACATACGTGACCATCTTATGATATTGCCACCCTCACTATGGACGACACCCTTAAAATCCGTTGAAATCACCTCCATCAACCCCACAGCTTCATCATCAACCTTTCACCCTCATACATCCATCGGTAATCATCTGCTAACCAAGGCCAAGAACATCATCGAACACCCATTCGATCATCAACCCATTTAACCACCATGATTGATCTTTTCACTATTTCCGGTTACTATCCGATTAAACCCACGATCATCATCACCTATGACTGCATACTTCATGTTCTATATTTGAAATCCAAACAAGCTCACGTGTATATTTGAACAACCCTAAATCCACACCATCACCTCTACGCCGTACGTTTTTTTCTTCCTTTTCCTCTTCTAACTCCAATTCGTGAAAACTACAACCATCATTATGCTACTGCAAACGATGCTTGTTGCATCTGTTTTTCTGCTTCTGTAACACCATCAACACCTACAATAAAACCCCAACGAAACCCATTACTTTCTTCTTATTATTCACTATTGCACAGTACGATTCCAATCTATTTTCTGCTTTTTGGAAACTGCTATTGCTATCGGTATAGACCCACATGTTTCTTGAGTGTCGACTGTAATTATTTGGTGTATGATTACTGTAAACCAAAGCGACCTACTGATGTACCCCGAATAATGTTAAGTTGGGCTTAGATAATATAGTTATTTGGGCCGTGTTCCCATTGATGAAATTGGGCCAAATTATAATAACAAACCTGCTACAGTTTAATCTTGTTCCTGTCGACGTCAACATCCACAACATCTGCATTCTAATTCAGGTTCATATAATAAAGGCTAAATCATATTGGGCTTATCATAAGGTTGGGTCTTGTCATGTCTAATATTATTATTGGACTAGTAGTGTTCGTTTAGGCCTTGATTCAAACATAGTTAATGTAATGACCCGAACTTTTCCATGATTATATATATTAAATGAAAACTATATTTGCATGATTAAATGTTTCCAACATGTTAAGCAATCAAACTTGTTAAGACTTGATTATTTGAAATGAGTTTCATGTAGACAATTGACCACCCAAGTTGACCGGCGATTCACGAACGTTAAAACTTGTAAAAATTATATGATATATATATATATATATATATATATATATATATATATATATATATATATATATATATATAGTTAACATGATATTATGATAAGAAAGTATCTCACTAGGTATATTAACAATGAGTTATATACATAAAATAAGGCTATTGAATTAAGAAAACTCGAAACGATATATATAACGATTATCGTTATAACAACGTCTTACTAAATACATATGTATCATATTAAGATATTAATACACTATGTTTAACCTCATGAAATGATAATTACATATATCATTAAGCGTATTAACAATGAACTACACGAGTAAGATGAGACTACTAATTTAAGGATTTCGAAACAATACATATATGTAACGATTATCGTTGTAATAGTATTTTACACACACACACACACACACACACACACACACACACACACACACACACACACATATATATATATATATATATATATATATATATATATATATATATATATATATATATATATATATATATATATATATATATATATGATATTAAGATATATTAATACACCATGTTAACATAACAATTTAACATCTCATTTAAGTGTAATAACAATGGATCAATTACATTTAACAAGATCGTTAACTTAAAGGTTCCGAAACAACACTTACATGTAACGACTAACGATGACTTAACGACTTAGTTAAAATGTATATACATATAGTATATTAAGATGTATTAGTACACTTTTGAAAGATTTCATGACATATATCAAAGTACTTCTACTTAACAAAAATACTTACAATTGCATTCTCATTCATTTTCATCAACAATTCTACTCGTATGCACCCGTATTCGTACTCGTACAATACCCAGCTCCTAGACGTATATACTATTGGTATATACATATAATAATTCAGCTCTTAGCAGCCCTTGTGAGTCACCTAATTATGTGGGAACCATCATTTGGTAACAAGCATGAAATATCTCACAAAATTACAAACTAATGTGACCTTAAATGGACATGCATGATCACATTTTCAACATCACCATTATCACTTTCATTTTTCAACTTTCATGCATCAAATTGATCTCTCTATTGTTCTCTCATATTGTTCTAAGTGTTCTTCATCATTTCCTTCATAATCTATATCAATCTAGCTCATAAATACTAACCTATATCAACTTATAAAAGAACTACTCAAGAAAACTTCAAGAACACTTTCATGTTTGCAAGTCTACTTCCAAGCTTTCTAATCCATTCCAAGTAATCATATAAGCTCAAGAAATCTTTCTTATTTACAGTCAGATATCTTTATAATACAAGGTAATACTCATATTCAAACTTTGATTCAATTTCTATAGCTATAACTATCTTATTTCGATTGCATAGTTGACTTGTAATTTTTGGTCCGTTGCGTCGGGCGTTGATAGTTGACTCATGTCCCGGTTCCGGATTTTCGAACGTCCTTGCGTACAATTTAATATCTTGTACTTTGCATTTTGTAACTTGTACTCTTGTCATTTTTAGACGTTTCTCATCAATAAATTGAACCTTTTGAATTGTATCTTGTACATTTGAACTTTTTGGACGTTTGTGTCTTCAAATCTTCGTTTTCGCCTTTTGTCTTCGCACTTATTTATTTAAACAATTACAATGAAAATATAATACAATTACATATGAAAACCTATTATTTAGGAGGGATATTGCTATGAAATATATGTTCCTTTTTAGCCTTATCAAATATCCCCACACTTGAGCGTTGCTTGTCCTCAAGCAATACAGAACTTGAAATAAAAACATACATGAATCACTTTTTTATTCATCACACTTTGTACATCAGTGATTTTGATATGGTGGTATAAACAATGATAGTAACGATAGAACCATGGTTAAAGGTGGGTGTGTCATCCACAGTTGCCTCGGGTTTAGGTCAACGACACTTGCAATCAAATAGCCGATTTACTTTCGGTTTCCAAAGCAAAGTGCACATTTGAAAGGCGGTTTACAGTCCCACATGACTATGAAAATGTAGATCCTTAAGGAAATTGGATCTTTATGAAAACATTTGATCTTTTTGAAAATTTAATCTAGCTTTTACCCTAGATAAGTTTTTCGGAATAACCCTTTACCGGTGTTCGCAAAATGATTTTTTTGTGGGTTTTGTGGGTTTCAGATTTGAAAATTTTAGCTCAAAACTTGCGGTTTTGTGTTACCCACTTGCTAACCTTGTATTAGGAAAGCAACACGTCCAGTATACTTGCTTCGTATATTACCTTTCGGTAAACTACCGTCCGGTTGTAAAGGAAAGCGATGAACAAGAAACTGTTAAGGCAATGTCTAATGACATGCATTTGATTATGGTCCACAAATGTGTCGAATGCTATTACTATCCTTTGTAGGAGCAATAGTAAAGCTCACCCTTATAATTTTTTGGTCTGGCACAAGGTCCTGTCTTCGACCATGCTATGCAACCACCGTTCTTATGGTTGACACCCGATTTGGTTCAGGTGACCTAATGAATTCCAGGTGAATTCCTAGGATTTTACATTCAATGGTAGTGAACGCATTGAAAATAGGTTTTCAGAAAACAAATCGGTTTTGATTTGATCAAAATATTTTCTCGTTCAAGCTCGAGTTTAGATATCATCGAATTCCATGAGTTTGTAATTCTCAATCTTTAAGGTCAATCTCAAGGATTGAGTAATATCAGTCTTAAAAGCTGATTTTTAATCTTTAAGGAGATTATCCTTTCTGTGGATCTGATTCATTAGTCTTATCAAGCTAATTTGCACGGTGCCCCCATTGTACGAGATAAATCCTTCTCATGGTTAGGATAAATCTGACCACCTGGCGACCCTGTTTGATGCTGAGGTCCGTGGATTTCCTGCTGATTTTAGAGATGACTTTTCTAGATTTTTCGTCAACCTACAGCTGGTCTGGATGACAACTTATTGACCTAAATCAAGAAGCGCGTGTCTTTTTCGGAAGACTTTACTTCCTTTTAATGATGGAATTGATTCATCGTGTAGATCCATCTTTCATTACAGTAAATCGGGTAAAACAGTTAATTTAGTCCAAAACAAAAGCACCTGCAATAAACTTTACAGAAACATGTGATAGATAATTTTTTATTGAATAACTTGGTATATTCTCCCCACACTTGGCTTTTTTCATGCGTCTTTTTATATCCTAATAAATAAATTCAAGCGTTTTAGTTGTTTCTCAATTTATGTCCTTTCCGAGGTAACGATAATTTCGGTATTAACACCTAGTTTTCATCGTTCATAAATATGTATAAACATGATTTTGAATTCATTTAGTTAAAAATTTTTCAAATTTTCACAAAATTTGGCAAATAAAATAAGTGCAAACCCGAGAGAATTTATAACTCTTCCCCACACTTGAGATCATGCAATGCCCTCAATTGCATGAAATCAGACTATAATTATAAATTCATGAGGGTGATTAGTGTAGAAAGTAGTTAAAGATACCATAAAATTGAAGGATGATAGATGGTGCACCTCATCGTTCATTCCTTCTTGTTTTATCACACATGTTTTCCTTCAAAAACGGTTGCTTTTCTGAACTGTTTGATAATTTTTAAAAATGCGTCTTTTACCCTAATTTATTATCCATGTTTATTAACGAGTTATGTACTAACCCGAACCCCTAATTTAACGTTAAGTGGGGTTAGACTTCCCCACACTTAGCTGACGTCATGTGAAGTCGGTAGAATAAGTTCCAAGAATTAAAATAGTGAGCCAGTTATTTACATCTCGGGTGGTATAAAATATATCAATGGGTTTAAAGTTTAGACCCACCCGATCGTCACTACCTAATTCTTTTTTAAGTGTAGCTTTTAGTAAATGGATATGTCTCTTTTCTGGTTCTTGGTCAAATGGATCGATATATACCGACATACTTATTTCTATAGGGTGGACAATTCCTAATATTTTCTTCCTTTTATTCTCGTGATCAAAGTTTTCACCTCTATTACCCGATTGGGTGAAATCTGAGGTGTCATTATCTATAACGGCTCGTAGTTCATCTTTGGTAGATGACTCATCTATTGAGAATATTGGGTTGGAAGGTTGTGGAATGGTGAATTTCGGGATTGGAGTAGATTCTTCTTCATTAACGGTACTTATCGGTCCCACCACTTTGGTCTCGGGGGTAAAATTTTCAACGTTATCGTTTTTCCAAGAGTACCAATTTGTCACCCTTACTTCTTCTTCATCCATAGAGGCTAATGTGTTGATATGTTGTGAAATTGGTAAAACTGAATAAAAAGTATCATCGGGATAGTTGGTGATTTCGGAGCTCTCGAATTCATCAAAATTCGATGATATGAGATTTTCTTGCACAATACTCCTCAGATCAACAGGTGTGTAGTCTGATAGAGTTTCAGCTTGCCGGTTTACAAACTCTCTCATTTGTTCATTTTGAGCATTGAGTTCTTCGAGTTTGATTTTCATATTGTCTAATAAATTTTCAGACACGTAATTTTCCTCGTCTACTGGTTGTTGAGTTTGGAAATATTCTTGGAAATAATCCCAATTTGAATTGTATTCTTCATAATCATTCCGTTCAGGTTCCGTGGGTGCATAATTTTCCATAGGAACGTAATAATAACATTCCCATGTTGAGTGATAATCTCCACAGATTTCACAACCAGTTATTGTTTCGTCATTCGTGATCCAAGATTGACCGAACGAATTGTCATCAACACCCGTTTGAGAGTATTGATTTAATTGATTTTGGATATCAAAAAGAGTTTCCATAGCCTTGTTTTCAAAATTTTCCATTTTATTGCGATGGCCAAATTTTAGCTACAATGTGGTGCATTTACTAATTATCCTATTAGTTATAAAAATAGAAAAACTTATATAAGTTGTCCAATTGATAGACTTTTCTGCTTTTGCCCACGTTTCGAATAGCCAAAAGATGCAGCAGGGAGGCAGAACCCTTTAAATCGGAAGCTCACAACTCAGCCACTAACAAATCCAACTATTACTACGAAGCAGAAAATTGTCAACGTCCATTAATTTAACCACTTAAATAATTTTTCTTTCCGTTTGAGATATTAGATAAGAAATAGAGAAAATTTCTAAGTCCTAAAAACTAAAGCGTCGAGAAATAAGAAAGAAAAAGAATGCGCGTCGAAAAACGTCAAAAAATAAAAATAAGAAAGATAGCGCGAAAAAATGGCGTCGCAAAATTCTAAAGCACCTAAATCTTAGTCTAAGGAATAAGCACTTAAGGAATTTTACGGCAAAGCCTAAAAATCTAGAAATAAAAATAAGCTACGGCAAAATACTAAGCTTAAAACTAGATATGAACGAATAAACGATAAAAATACAAATTATAATTAAAATGATAAAAATACAAATTTTATAAAAATATTATTTTTATATTATATTTTATAAAAGTATTAATTTAAATATATATTTAATAATACTAATTAATATTTAAAATACAAATTAATTTAAAAACTAAAACTAAATATTAATATTAAATATAAACCTAATTAAGTTTTAATAATAATAATTAAATTATACTCGTAATAAATGCCAAATTAGGGTTCTGGGTGCGTCTGTCAGGGCGGCTCCGCGAGTCGCGGTGCCACGTGCCCTAAAATTCCGCAAGTCACGGAGTTTGCATTTTCGATTTTTTTTTAAATTTTATATTGTTTTTCTAAAAATATATATAAATATATTTATACAAAAATAAATTAAAAATATAGCGTTTCGCCGAGTCCCCGGCAGAGGCGCCAAAAAATTGATGTTAAAGCGAAGGGGTATGAAATAGTATTATATTTTTGATACGAAAAGCGATACATATTACACAAGTTTTAATTATTTATTTACAAATGGGATATACCTAACCCTTGCTACAACACTATAGGCAGTGTACCTAATCGTAGAGTAGTATAGTTTTTAGTAAGTCCGGTTCGTTCCACAGGGAGCGGGCTTATTGCACACTATATTTTTAAACAACTGTATTTGTACAAAATATATATAATTATATATAATAATATATAAAAGGGGGTTTACCGTTTAATGACCGGTTTGTCGATTTATATTTTAAACGAAGCGTATAGTAAATGACGATATTTAAATAACAATATAAAATAAATAACAATAATTAAAATGACAATAAATAAAAGTACGAGGAAAAATAAAATAAAATATATTATGCTTATTTAAGCTTCCGTAACCATGATGTTTGACGTTTTGATTATTTATTACCCTGGGTTAATTGTCCTTTGTCCTGGATTATTTGATAAGTCCATCTGGTTTTTGTCCATAACGGTCCATCAGTCATAAATATAAAGTGCGAGTGTCCTCGTCAAATTATCCTTATGTCCGAAGTCAAATATTCCAACTAATTAGGGACTTAAACTGTAACAAGATTTTAATACTTTGTTTAATAATTACACCAGGTTATCGAGTGCGTGTAACCCAAGATTTTAATACTTTGTTATCAATTATGTCAAGTGTCCTTGTACATAATTTCACCCCTGTTTTAATAATTCTAGTGACTATTAATCCATTTCCGTGTCCGGTTAAATGAACTATTATTCGTACATATAAATACCCCGCCCATCGTGTCCGATCGAGTGTATATGGTTATTTATAGGGACGTCCAATTGTAAATCTTTATATTAAAATTAACAAACTATCATTTAGTTAAACAAATATAAAGCCCATTAATAGCCCATAGTCTAATTTCCACAAGTGTCGTTCTTTTGTCCAAACCCCAATTATGGTACAAAGCCCAATTACCCCGTTTTTAATATTTAGTCCAACATCATGATTACTTTGGCTCAAATAAGCATAATAATAACTTAAGTACGAGACATTAATTTAAAAAGGAGAACATAACTTACCTTGAGTATTTATCG
Source organism: Rutidosis leptorrhynchoides (assembly GCF_046630445.1). NCBI lineage: Eukaryota > Viridiplantae > Streptophyta > Magnoliopsida > Asterales > Asteraceae > Rutidosis > Rutidosis leptorrhynchoides. The sequence goes on from NC_092335.1 coordinate 659,191,668, forward strand.
CGTAGTGTTACACGGACAGAATTTCGACTTCAAAAACCCGTAAAATAACCTTTACATAACCCGAACTAATCTAATATAAAACTACCCTATACTATATATATATATATATATATATATATATATATATATATATATATATATATATATATATATATATATATATATATATATATTATATTTATTTATTTATTACAGAGTATTATTATTATTTATTATTTTATATTTTTACTCGGCAGAATGCATGGCCTTTTATAGGAGTTTTGATTTCTGACAGCTCCGCGAGTCGTGGAGTTTTTGGCCTTCAAACTCCGCGAGTCTTGGAGTTTGAAAATCCAGCTCAGGATCATTTGTCTCATAGCTTGTCGACATAATTTTTAAATATATATAATATATAAATAATTTATATAATTATTTAAATATTATATTATATTCTTGTGCATAGTTGACTTGTAATTTTTGGTCCGTTGCGTCGGGCGTTGATAGTTGACTCATGTCCCGGTTCCGGATTTTTGAACTTCCTTGCGTACAATTTAATATCTTGTACTTTGCGTTTTGTAACTTGTACTCTTGTCATTTTTAGACGTTTCTCATCAATAAATTGAACCTTTTGAATTGTATCTTGTACATTTTAACTTTTTGGACGTTTGTGTCTTCAAATCTTCGTTTTCGCCTTTTGTCTTCGCACTTATTTATTTAAACAATTACAATAAAAATATAATACAATTACATATGAAAACCTATTATTTAGGAGGGATATTGCTATGAAATATATGTTCCTTTTTAGCCTTATCAACAATGTTTTGACATATCATATCGACCCATCTATATATATTATTTGGAACAACCATAGACACTCTATATGCAGTAATGTTTGAGTTAGCTATACAGGGTTGAGGTTGATTCCAAAAATATATATACTTTGAGTTGTGATCTAGCCTGAAACATGTATACACTAGGTCGTGGATTGATTCAAGGTATATATATATTGATTTATTTCTGTACATCTAACTGTGGACAACTAGTTGTAGGTTACTAAAGAGGACTGCTAACTTAACAAACTTAAATCATAAAAACGTAATAAAAATATTGTGAATATATTCCGATCATAATTTGATATATATGTACATATTTGTTATAGGTTCGTGAATCGACCAGTGGCCAAGTCTTACTTCTCGACGAAGTAAAAATCTGTGAAAGTGAGTTATAGTCCCATTTTTTTAAAATTTAATATTTTTGAGATGAGAATACATGCAGTTTTATAAATGTTTTACAAAATAGACACAAGTATGTGAAACTATATTCTATGGTTGAATTATTAAACCAAATATGCCCCTTTTTAGTCTGGTAATCTAAGAATTAGGGAACAGACACCCTAATTGACGCGAATCCTAAAGATAGATCTATTGGGCTCAACAAACCCCATCCAAAGTACCGGATGCTTTAGTACTTCGAATTTACCATGTCCGAAGGGAGTCCCGGAATGATAGGGATATTCTATATGCATCTTGTTAAGGTCGGTTACCAGGTGTTCACAATATGAATGATTTTTATCTCTATGCAGTTTGCGAAATGCCTGATGCGAGATGCGTATTTATGAGAAATGAAATCTTGTGGTCTATTATTACAATTTGATAAATATATAGGTTAAACCTATAACTCACCAACATTTTTTGTTGACATTTTAAGCATGTTTATTCTCAGGTGATTGTTAAGAGCTTCCGCTGTTGCATACTAAATTAAGGACAAGATTTGGAGTCCATGCTTGTATAATATTGTTTAAAAACTGCATTCGAAGGCATATATTGATGTGTAATATTATTGTAAACCATTATGTAATGGTCGTGTGAAAACGCTATATTTTAGATTATCATTATTTGATAATCGTTGTAATATTTTAAAAGTTATGGTTTGTTTTAAAATCGAATGCAGCATTTGAAAAACGTCTCATATAGAGGTCAAAACCTCGCAACGAAATCAATTAATATGGAACGTTTATAATCAATATGAACGGGACATTTCAGTTGGTATTCGAGCGTTGGTCTTAGAGAACCATAAATTTGCATTAGTGTGTCTAACCGAATTTGTTAGGATGCATTAGTGAGTCTGGACTTCGATTGTGTTTTCTTTAAAAACGATTGCTTAACATTTTGTTGTTGTTGGAAACTATATATTATTAACATGTAAATATTATGTGATATATTAATCTCTTAATGTGTTTGATATTGTGTGATAGATGTCTACTTCTAGTACAAATTCTCTTGACTCACCTAATAATAATGAAGAGTCGAATATATATTGGGAAGAGTCACAAATTCCCGAAGAGGAACCGGAAGAAGAGGAACCGGAAGAAGAGGAACCGGAAGAAGAAGAGGTTCCAGAGGAGGAAATATTAGAAACCACTGAAAAATATATAAATAAAAGAAAACCCTCAACCAATGGACCAAAATTAATAATGGTCAATGGTGTTTCCGCCGAGGAAGCAAAATATTGGGAAGATTACCAATTTTCCGATGAATCGGATCCCGATGAGGATTCCGATGATGTTATAGAAATTACCCTGACACAATTTGAAAAGACAAAATAAAATAATAAGGGAAAAGGCATAAAAATTGAAAAACTCGAGTCCAACCCCGATGATCTATATGTTAAAATGAAATGTCCCGATGGAAAATACCGTCAACACCTGTATTTCTTAAGTTTTAGCTATAACTCGGGAACATCTAAGCCACCGGGTCCTTCTAGACCATTTGTGAAAAGAACGGATCGTATTAGGGGAGCACCATATATTCCTAGGAAATTAGCGAAACAAACCAAGTCCGAAGAAGAAGAAACAAGTGAGTTGGAATAAAGAGTTGTAATCATGCGGTGTAATATATGTAATATAAGTGTGCTTGTACTTTCTTGTTGTATGTAAAAATTGCTTGTATTATTTGATAATTATCTTTTACGAATCTAATTCTCGTCTGTTTTACAGTATAAAAACTCAATGGACGTTAAAGATAGACAACCAAAAATTTTAGAAGACCTACCCGGGGACATGATTGATGAAATCTTGTCTAAAGTCGGTCAGAATTCGTCGGCACAATTATTTACGGCAAAATTAGTTTGTAGAACATTTGAAGAACGTTCCAGGCATGCCTTAGTTTATAAAAGGCTTTCATTTTAAAGATGGGGTATATCACATTGGGGACACCGTAAGTTACGCCATGTTTTCTTTAAAGCGTTAAATGTGGGGAACCCAAATGCCATTTTACGCTACGGGTTAAGAGCCTATTTTGACTCAACATATCCCAATGTAGGACTTCGTGAGTTAAAATGATCTTCTAACATGCAACATAAAGAAGCATGTTATGCTTACGGGTTAGTATGTTCGCTTCTCACCAAAGTGAGAAAAAGAACATTGGATTACAACTTTTAAATAAAACCTTCCCACAAGTGACGGATTCAGTAGTTGGGGTAAGAAACAAGGTTTTTAGATTATTACGGGGCTGTTGGGCATTACGAAACCCTCGTCCCTTTGATGACGTTACAACATGCTGTCTTGTTAACGGCCACAACGGTTATGTTCCACAAGACCAAGGATGGGAAGTAGTCTTAGTAAAACCAGAATGCATAACTTGTTTCTGGACTTATGAATTACGTGTTTTTATTGCCTTTACTGAACGACTTGCGTATGAACTAGGATTGTTGTCACAACTGTTTTGTATCAAAGTTATTGTGTGCTATATTTCATGCTATATGTATAATAGCGGTATTGTAAGTTTGTAAAATATTGTATAAAAATTTGAACGCGAAATATTATTATAATCAGTTTTTCATATAGAATTGTAGTAGTTAAATGGTATATTAGCTACTAAGTATGAACTTAACGGGTAGGTATTACCCGAATTAAAACTATAAAAAGCTAATATGAAGAAAAAGCTTTTATAAATGAGTTCATATTATGCTACGAAATACTATTGACTACTCTTAATATTCTATATGATTAACTTAATTCTTTTGGGCTATTTTTGAAGGAAATAGCACCGACGAATCATCAGAATTTGAACATGAGCGAGGAAGACTTTCGTGTTTTCCTTGCAGCAAACATAGCCGCAGTACAGGCTGCAATGCAAAACAACAACAATAACTCTAAATCTAGGAATGCAAATAACGCCACAAGAAATCGTGTAGGATGCTCCTACAAAGAATTCATTGCCTGTAAAGCTCTAGAATTCGATGGAATTGAGGGTCCAATCGGATTGAAACGGTGGACCGAAAAGGTTGAATCGGTGTTTGCCATAAGTAAGTGTACTGAAGAAGACAAAGTAAAGTACGCTACGCATACCTTCATAGGTACTGCGTTAACATGGTGGAATACCTATCTAGAGCAAGTGGGACAAGATGCTGCGTACGCACTACCGTGGTCAGCATTCAAACATCTGATGACTGAGCAGTATCGTCCCAGAAACGAGGTCAATAAGCTCAAAGTAGAGCTTAAGGGATTGCGAACACAAGGATTCGATATTTCCACATACGAACGACAATTAACGGAGTTGTGTTTATTGTGCCCAAGAGCGTTCGAAGATGAAGAGGAGAAAATTGACGCATTTGTAAAAGGGTTACCAGAAAGGATCCAAGAAGATATAAGTTCACACGAGCCCGCCTCCATACAAAAGGCGAGTCGAATGGCTCATATACTCATAAATCAGATTGAGGAAAGAATTAAAGAGCAGGCAGCCGAAGAAGCCAACACGAAACAAATCAAGAGAAAGTGGGAAGAAACCAGTGACAAGGGTCACAATTTTAACAATCAACACAACAATCACAACTTCAATCGCACCAAATTTCGCAACAACAACCGCAATAACAACCATCTCAACAACAATAACCATTACAACCACCGTCCCAACAATAATAATAATCGCAACAACAACCATTTCAATAACAACAAACAACAGAAACAACTATGCTTCAGGTGTGTAGAGTACCATCCGAATGTGTTTTGCACAACATTTTTCACCAAGTGTAAGAGAAGTGGTCATGGCGCAGCAAAATGTGAGGTTTACGGACCAAAGAACAACAAAAATAAAGAAACAAATAATGTCAGAACAAATAATGCCAACGTAGTCTGTTATAAATGTGAAAAATCGGGCCACATTATTAGAAATTGCCCAAACCAAGGGAATACTAATGGGCAAGGCCGCGAAAGAGTTTTCAATATTAATGCGGCAGAAGCGCAGGAAGACCCGGAGCTTGTTACGGGTACGTTTCTTATTGACAATACATCTGCTTATGTTTTATTTGATTCGGGTGCGGATAGAAGCTATATGAGTAGAGATTTTTGTGCTAAATTAAGTTGTCCCCTGACGCCTTTGGATAATAAATTTTTACTCGAATTAGCAAACGGTAAATTAATTACAGCAGATAATATATGTCGAAATCGAGAAATTAAGCTGGTTAGTGAAACATTTAAGATTGATTTGATACCAGTAGAGTTAACAAGTTTTGATGTGATAATTGGCATGGACTGGTTGAAAAAGGAGAGAGCAGAGATCGTATGTTACAAAAATGCAATTCGCATTGTACGGGAAAAAGGAAAACCCTTAATGGTGTACGGAGAAAAGAGCAATGCAAAGCTAAATCTTATTAGTAATTTGAAGGCACGAAAGCTAATAAGAAAAGGTTGCTATGCTATTTTAGCACATGTCGAGAAAGTACAAACCGAAGAAAAGAACATCAATGATGTTATCGTCGCAAAAGAATTTCCCGATGTATTTTCGAAAGAATTACTGGGACTACCTCCACACCGATCCGTTGAATTTCAAATAGATCTTGTACCAGGAGCTGCACCAATAGCTCGTGCTACATACAGACTCGCACCCAGCGAAATGAAGGAACTCCAAAGCAAATTACAAGAACTTTTAGAGCATGGTTTCATTCGACCAAGCACATCACCATTGGGAGCTCCTGTTTTGTTTGTCAAAAAGAAGGATGGTACATTCAGGTTGTGTATCGACTACCGAGAGTTGAACAAACATACCATCAAGAACCGTTATCCACTACCGAGAATCGACGAATTATTTGATCAACTACAAGGCTCGTCGGTTTATTCGAAGATCGATTTATGTTCTGGATATCATCTAATGCGGGTGAAGGAGGATGATATTCTGAAAACAGCTTTTAGGACGTGTTACGGTCATTACGAGTTTATGGTTATGCCATTTGGTTGGACTAACGCACCAGCTGTGTTCATGGACCTTATGAATCGAGTGTGTGGACCATATCTTGAAAAGTTTGTCATTGTTTTCATCGATGACATACTTATCTACTCAAAGAATGATCAAGAGCACGAAGAACATTTGAGAAAAGTGCTAGAGTTCTTGAGGAAAGAAAAACTGTACGCTAAGTTTTCAAATTGTGCATTTTGGTTGGAAGAAGTTCAATTCCTCGGCCACAAAGTGAACAAAGAAGGTATTCAGGTGGATCCGGCAAAGATTGAAACCGTTGAAAAATGGGAAACCCCGAAAACTCCGAAACACATACGCCAATTTTTAGGATTAGCTGGTTACTACAGAAGATTCATCCAAGATTTTTCCAAAATAGCAAAACCCTTGACTGCATTAACGCATAAAGGGAAGAAATTTGAATGGAAGGATGAACAAGAAAAAGCGTTTCAATTGTTGAAGAAAAAGTTTACAACGGCACCTATATTGTCATTGCCTGAAGGGAATGATGATTTTGTGATATATTGTGACGCCTCAAAGCAAGGTCTCGGTTGTGTATTAATGCAACGAACGAAGGTAATTGCTTATGCGTCTAGACAATTGAAGATTCACGAGCAGAATTATATGACGAATGATTTGGAATTAGGCGCGGTTGTTTTTGCATTAAAGACTTGGAGGCACTACTTATATGGGGTCAAAAGTATTATATATACCGATCACAAAAGTCTCCAACACATATTTAATTAGAAACAACTGAACATGAGGCAGCGTAGGTGGATTGAGTTATTGAATGATTACGATTTCGAAATTCGTTACCATCCGGGGAAGGCGAATGTGGTAGCCGACGCTTTGAGTAGAAAGGACAGAGAACCTATACGGGTAAAAGCTATGAATATAATTATTTGCACTAACCTTACTACTCAATTAAAGGAGGCGCAACAGGGTGTTGTAAAAGAAGGGAATTTGAAGAATGAAATACCCAAAGGATCGGAGAAACACCTTAATATTCGAGAAGACGGAACCCGGTATAGAGCCGAAAGAATTTGGGTACCAAAGTTTGGAGATGTGAGAGAAATGGTACATGGGGAAGCATGTAACAACCCAACCCGTATTAAAACCAGCCCATAAAAATTTTCCTTTTAATACACGTTAAATAATACTTTAGTTCCCATTATACAGTTTCCAAAACATATTTTGATCAAAGTAAGTTCAACGAACTTAAAGACGTACGACAATAATTTAAACTTCTTAATACAATAATACGTTAGCTAAATCATAAACCGGTTATAATCATTATGACCCAACTAGTTACATTTACACAAAGCCGAGCATGGTGATTTGGGACTACGTTACCCAAATCCTAATCGAGTACAAAAGCAAGATCTTCAAAAGCAACCTAGCCAAGATCTCTAATCCCCGTGCTTACCCGAGCCGCCAAGCATGCGAACCTATAAAAATATCAACAACGAGAGGGTAAGCTAATGCTTAGTGAATGTAAAGATACTACACACATACATATGCATAAAATGGCTACGCATCACCAAGCATCAAAATAACACATATACCGTATTCGCATGGCAAAACAACTACAGAAGGGTACATACACAAAGTAGCTACACGCTACGAAATCACCAAGCTAACGCCACAAGATTAGCTACAACACAACAATAAGTATATACGCGTATATAACAAATATAATCAACAATAACGATAAGGTTAACCCCTTAACCCAAACCACATGAAGGTCGGCCGAACTACCCGAGCCTTAGTCGCACTACCCGAGATTCACTTCCTTCACCACTTCTACAACCGAGGTTGGCCGAACTACCCGAGCCTTAGTGAATTCGCACAACCCGAAATTCACCACCTCATCACCAAGATGACCGAAACAACCCGAGTTATCATGAATCCGCACTAACCGAGATTCATTTCCTCAACAACAAATGCTAGCAACCCATCGCCAAAAGGGTTATCCAAAACGCTAGCCAATTCACAACACCAAGGGTAAAAACCCACAACGCATAAGCGTATCACATGGACCCGAAGCATAAGGCTCATTCTCCCATACGAACATAGAGTAAACCCGAACAAGGGTCACCCTACACACACGCACCCATTTTACACATACACATGTGCATAGTAAATTTACACTCACCTTAACGCCTCGATGAAGTGCAATCCAATTCCGCAATTCGCCAAAGGAAAGTACCTATTCCATTAATCACAAATACAACAACACAATTAGGGTGGATTTTCAAATCAACCCAAATTGACAATTAGTGCAATTTCGACCCAAATTGCACTTCCAAGCTCAAACCGCACCAAAACTAACCAATAATCACTAACACAAGTGAGAATGACCCTAATAAGCCAATTAAACCTGAACACAAGTGTTAAACACTTGTCTTGCCTAATTTGACACCAAAACCCTAATCTTGACCCATTTCAAAATTAGTCAACCGAATGAACCCTAAAGGCTTCCAATACCTCAATAATCACTAAATACTAGTGATTACACCCATTTGCAAGTCTTACAAACTTACACTTGTTCACCAAACCCAAAACCCTCCAATAACAACAATAAACCCGAATCTTGGTGTTAATCTTCAATTAACAACTAAATGGGTTCCATGTAGGAACATACAATCAAAAGCCCTAAATTTGAATGATGAACACAAAAACGAATTTCAGAGTTAGGACTTACCGCTAGTATCACCATGTAGCTAAGAACAAGGAGAACAAACTTGTCTCATACAACCCTCTTCTTCCTGTCCAAAAATCCCTTTGAATCAATTGGGGTGTTTGAGTTTTTGAGAGAAAATGAAGAAGAAAAGGAAAAAGATAAAAGGAAAAGAGATGAGTGGATGGGATTTAAGATCCCAAATCTGGCACATACACGAAATGACTAAAATGCCCTCGAACATCCTTTAAAATTGCAAATCTGGTACCAGCTCGCCCAGAATGCCGCGCCGCGGCCCTCATCGTCGCGTCGCGACATATAACGTGGTCTGGTGGTTGCCTTGACATGCCTCCTGACTTTGAAACTAGTTAATCGCCGCGCCGCGACCCTTTCTGTCGCGCCACGACCTTCTGCAGAGTCTGATTCTGACTCTGAATTTCAGGGACTGAACTTGCCTAACTCTGATTCTGATGTAAATTCTGAAAATGCATAAGTGTTAGGTTCACTTTTAGTGTCGCTTTCTGCTGCGCACATTTACTGACACTTTCAGGAACATTTTCTGATACACTAAAATCTGGGGTGTTACAACTCTCCCCCACTTAGATTCGATCACGTCCTCGTGATCCTAGTCACTTAACCAATCCGAACCTACACTCGATGGTTTTCAAACAACGTTCCAATTCGACTTCCACCACACTTATCGTTAATCCGAAGGTTAATCCATTAACTAAATACACACTTGCATGCATTCCGAGACATGCAATACACACAACATTCGAAGTCTATAACGATCACTTAGAATACGCGAAATCGCCACGTATTCTTCCAACTTCTCTAGGAAATTCTTCTCAAGAGTTACACTTAACAACTAAATCGTCATCCGTGACTTATTAAGAATCTACAGATCCGAGCACTACAACTTGCTCAATCCCTCAAATCGGGAAAAACTCCACCAATCTCGTACCGAGATATCAACCCTTTAGCGTACCATACCAAGTACAATGCTAAAAGTAACCACGTCCCACACTAAAGTCAACCATCTAACCGATGAAGACCAAATAAAAGTGAAGTCTGACGGATAACACTTACCACTTAACATCCCTTGTAGTGCGCAAACACATATAATACGCAACTACCGCATACACGTGAGCAAAATACGACTATTGCATCACTATTCACACCAAAATGGTCCTTACGACCCCACCATTGGCGTATAAAACAACCAATAGATCACACAACATGGTCCTTACGACCCCACCATTGGCGTATAAAACAACCAATAGATCACACAACATGGCCGAAACAACCCGGGCCTAAACACATATGGAGGATGGTCGAAACAACCAGAACCTTAGTGAATTCGCAACAACTCGAAATTCACCAACCCAATCCATATTTCCCACAACAAAATGACCGCACAACCCGAGTCATTGTGAATATGCGCAAACCGATATTCACTACCTCCGCCACATAGTATAACCGAGGATGGCTGTACAACCCGAGCCTTAGTGAATCCGAACTACACGACATTCACTACCTCAAACTATGAGTCCAACCAACAGGGACAATCGTACTACCCGAAATATTGTGAATACGAACAACCCGATATTCACGTCCCACAACACAACACGTGAATGGTACTCCTATTCCGATAACGTTATACCATACCGATATAACACTAAACCCATGATGAAGTCAGCGGACCCCGAAGGTCATGCTCCACCAATCAACAATATCATGATGAAGTCAGCGGACCCCGAAGGTCATGCTTCACCAATCAACAATACCATGGTGAAGTCAGCGGACCCCGAAGGTCATGCTTCACCAATCTCATACGCACTTTTGGCCTCAAACAACGAGTAGTGCAACATCGCGCTCTGCTACACTATGGTGAACCCTAACGGGTACCACTAACCATCCACACAATCGAGCAAGAACCACCTATACCGAACATAGGCACAAAACAATAATTCTCTATAAGAGAATTCACCACGCACATCCCTTAGTCGAGGGATTTCACCTCGCTCGTCAAACACGCCCATTATCTCTCAACGAGATTACCACATTATCACCTCGGTGATAATTTACATCCCAAAATCATAAGTGCAATTTAACCGAAATTGTACTCTACCACAAATCGACCAAAACTAGGTCCCAACGCAAACTTCCAGATCTACCAAAAGCATTATCCGAAGTCTCACACTAAAACTTCCTCGTGCGGGAGTGTAACTCCCCCACTTGGAACTACGTTCCATAACCGCCTCTCGTACAACCGTACAATGCTACCAAAGGTAGACTTTACCAACAATTGGGTTCACACGACCCATTACCATATCTTGCTCCAAACCTTGAGCATACGAAGGATTTTAACGAATCCTTAAACACTTGAACGAAAAGTGTACCACGATTACACAAACCATACTCTCGCAATCATCCAATTGCTCTAGGTTGTCAAATTTCACCCAGTCACTCATGTACCTAAGGGTTTCTCTCCGGTACCCTAAGCACAATGTAACCGCAACACCATCGGAGTCGAACACTACACTAGTAGGTATGAAAGAGGCACCTAATGTCGCGTCATGTAGACTCCATTACCAACATACATCGAGATCCAAAACACTCGATCTCAAAGGTTCCAACCACCCGACGAACCTCACGGTTCATCAATTTCAACACGAGAGCGAACACGCTCTACATCCGAACACCAAAGCCCATTCCCAAGGCTTGGTAGAACATTTCTCAAATACCAAGGAATGCTTGGTTGCACCAAGTCTTATGCCCTTCGTCCGCCAATCAAAACGTCACCATAGGGTACTTCCATTAGGAACGTCACCCATAACAATATCATGCACAACACAATGCATTTAACAAACCCAACGCATAGGCACATAAATAAATATTCAGAGGACATATTTATTAAAACAAAACGTACCTTAACGTCTCCTTGCGGCATTCGCCGCCGCCAACTCGGGACAATCCGGCTTGCGATGTCCCTCTTTATGACAATAGTAGCACATCCATCATCACTTCTCGGCATTGTGCATTCCCATAACTTGTGGCCCCTAACACCACAATTGAAACATCTAAGCACATGAGAACTCGTCGAACCTTTCTCCACGTTACCCATACTCGCACTCGCGCCCTTAGTTTTCTTACTTGGAGCACCATACGAATCAACCCTTCTCTTACTTGAAAGCTCCCTAACCTTCGATCGCGAATAAGATCCGAAACCCCTAGCCATGTTAAATAACTCCACAAACGAGTTCACTTGGCCAACGCTAATTTTGCCCTGCAACTCATCATTCAAAGTCCGATAGAAATCTTCCATCAACATCCGATCATTCCCAATATACTCCGGGCAAAAACGAGCCTTCGACATAAAGGTCGTCTTTAGAGTATTCAAGTCCATCGATCCTTGTTGTAAATTTCGCAACTCACTTCGCATTTCCGACAAATCGGCTGAAGTCCGGAACTCCTCGAAGAATTCCTTCTTAAAATCGTCCCACGACAACGCCATAAATGGTTCACCACCAACAAGATCGATCTTACCATCCAACCAATCCTTTGCCCTACCCCGCAACAAGCTAGTAGCGAGTCTTATATATATATATATATATATATATATATATATATATATATATATATATATATATATATATATATATATATATATATATATCGTCTTCTTGGGAGGGCATTCAATCGTGCGAAAACACCCTTCGACATCCGAGATCCAAGTTGTGCTTACCAAAGGATCCGGTTTCCCATTGTACATCGGAGGTTTAGTCCTCATGAAGCTCTTAAGACAACGCTCCATTTCACTGCTACCCCAAAATTCGGAATACTTTCTATCCATTTCTTCTCGAAACGTACCCATTTGCTCTGCAACGGCGGCCGCAACTCTAGTATTAAACTCCTCGTCATTCGTCTCGATCTCGTTTCGCGTCGCCATTCTAAAGAATGCAAAATGATTAGTCCACTAACGTATAAAACCACACGCACAACACTGCCCCATCTTGCTCAACACCCGTCAAACATCACTTGTTCGACACGATTTGCACCCGTAATAAGGTTTGCAAGTCCTTATTACGCACACACGCCGTATCGACTCGTTAGTACAACGACCGCCTCGCTCGATGATATAAACCAACACAACGCAATAATATATTAATAGAATCCACATATTAACATAAACGTTAGTCCACCTACAAATAAGGCACTAACTATAACCCGTTCCGACCCGTTCACCTACAAGTCCCGCAACAAATAAGCACACACAAAAGTCTAAGTCTAGGCACCTATCTCAAGTTGCCTAAATCCCTTAGACCATGCTCTGATACCACTTGTAACAACCCAACCCGTATTAAAACCGGCCCATAAAAATTTTCCTTTTAATACACGTTAAATAATACTTTAGGTCACATTACACAGTTTCCAAAACATATTTTGATCAAAGTAAGTTCAACGAACTTAAAGATGTACGACAATAATTTAAACTTCTTAATACAATAATACGTTAGCTAAATCATAAACTGGTTATAATCATTATGACCCAACTAGTTACATTTATACAAAACCGAGCATGGTGATTTGGGACTACGTTACCCAAATCCTAATCGAGTACAAAAGCAAGATCTTCTAAAGCAACCTAGCCAAGATCTCTAATCCTCGTGCTTACCCGAGCCACCAAGCATGCGAACCTATAAAAATATCAACAACTAGAGGGTAAGCTAATGCTTAGTGAATGTAAAGATACTACACACATACATATGCATAAAATGGCTACGCATCACCAAGCATCAAAATAACACATACCGTATTCGCATGGCAAAACAACTACAGAAGGGTACATACACAAAGTAGCTACACGCTACGAAATCACCAAGCTAATGCCACAAGATTAGCTACAACACACCAATAAGTATATACGCGTATATAACAAATATAATCAACAATAACGATAAGGTTAACCCCTTAACCTAAACCACATGAAGGTCGGCCGAACTACCCGAGCCTTAGTGAATTCGCACTACCCGAGATTCACTTCCTTCACCACTTCTACAACCGAGGTTGGCCGAACTACCCGAGCCTTAGTGAATTCGCACAACCCGAAATTCACCACCTCATCACCAAGATGACCGAAACAACCTGAGTTATCATGAATTCGCACTAACCGAGATTCATTTCCTCAACAACAAATGCTAGCAACCCATCGCCAAAAGGGTTATCCAAAACGCTAGCCAATTCACAACACCAAGGGTAAAAACCCCCAACACATAAGCGTATCACATGGACCCGAAGCACAAGGCTCATTCTCCCACACGAACATAGAGTAAACCCGAACAAGGGTCACCCTACACACACGCACCCATTTTACACATACACATGTGCATAGTAAATTTACACTCACCTTAACGCCTCGATGAAGTTCAATCTAATTCCGCAACTCGCCAAAGGAAAGTACCTATTCCATTAATCACAAATACAACAACACAATTAGGGTGGAATTACAAATCAACCCAAATTGACAATTAGTGCAATTTCGACCCAAATTGCACTTTCAAGCTCAAACCGCGCCAAAACTAACCAATAATCACTAACACAAGTGAGAATGGTCCTAATAAGCCAATTAAACCCGAACACAAGTGGTAAACACTTGTCTTGCCCAATTTGACACCAAAACCCTAATCTTGACCCATTTCAAAATTAGTCAACCGAATGAACCCTAAAGGCTTCCAATACCTCAATAATCACTAAATACTAGTGATTACACCCATTTGCAAGTCTTACAAACTTACACTTGTTCACCAAACCCAAAACCCGCCAATAACAACAATAAACCCAAATCTTGGTGTTAATCTTCAATTAACAACTAAATGGGTTCCATGTAGGAACATACAATCAAAAGCCCTAAATTTGAATGATGAACACAAAAACGAATTTCGGAATTAGAACTTACCGCTAGTATCACCTTGTAACTAGGAACGAGGAGAACAAACTTGTCTCATACGCTTTCGATCAAAACCCGCTTCTTCCTTTCTAAAAATCCCTTTGAATCAATTGGGGTGTTTGAGTTTTTGAGAGAAAATGAAGAAGAAAAGGAAAAAGATAAAAGGAAAAGAGATGAGTGGATGGGATTTAAGATCCCAAATCTGGCGCACACATGAAATGACCAAAATGCCCTCGAACATCCTTTAAAATTGCAAATCTGGTACCAGCTCGCCCAGAATGCAGCGCCGCGGCCCTCATCGTCGCGCCGCGACATAAAACGTGGTCTGGTGGTTGCCTTGACATGCCTCCTGACTTTGAAACTAGTTAATCGCCGCACCGCGACCCTTTCTGTCGCGCCGTGACCTTCTACAGAGTCTGATTCTGACTCTGAATTTTAGGGACTGAACTTTCCTAACTCTGATTCTGATGTAAATTCTGAAAATGCATAAGTGTTAGGTTCACTTTTAGTGGCGCTTTCTGCGGCGCACATTTACTGACACTTTCAGGAACATTTTCTGATACACTAAAATCCGGGGTGTTACAACTCTCCCCTACTTAGATTCGATCACGTCCTCGTGATCCTAGTCACTTAACCAATCCGAACCTACACTCGATGGTTTTCAAACAACGTTCCAATTTGACTTCCACCACACTTATCGTTAATCCGAAGGTTAATCCATTAACTAAATACACACTTGCACGCATTCCGAGACATGCAATACACACAACATCCGAAGTCTATAACGATCACTTAGAATACGCGAAATCGCCACGTATTCTTCCAACTTCTCTAGGAAATTCTTCTCAAGAGTTACACTTAACAACTAAATCGTCATCCGCGACTTATTAAGAATCCACAGATCCGAGCACTACAACTTGCTCAATCCCTCATATCGGGAAAAACTCCACCAATCTCGTACCGAGATATCAACCCTTTAGCGTACCATACCAAGTACAATGCTAAAAGTAACCATGTCCCACACTAAAGTCAACCATCTAACCGATAAAGACCAAATAAAAGTGAAGTCTGAAGGATAACACTTACCATTTAACATCCCTTGTAGTGCGCAAACACGTATAATATGCAACTACCGCAAACACGTGAGCAAAATACGACTATTGCATCACTATTTACACCAAAATGGTCCTTACGACCCCACCATTGGCATATAAAACAACCAATAGATCACACAACATGGTCCTTATGACCTCACCATTACCGTATAAAACAACCAATAGATCACACAACATGGCCGAAACAACCCGGGCCTTAACACATATGGAGGATGGTCGAAACAACCTGAACCTTAGTGAATTCGCAACAACCCGAAATTTACCAACCCAATCCATATTTCCCACAACAAAATGACCACACAACCCGAGTCATTATGAATATGCGCAAACCGATATTCACTACCTCCGCCACATAGTATAACCGAGGATGGCCGTACAACCCGAGCCTTAGTGAATCCGAACTACCCGACATTCACTACCTCAAACTATGAGTCCAACCAACAGGGACAATCGTACTACCCAAAATATTGTGAATACGAACAACCCGATATTCACGTCCCACAACACAACACGTGAATGGTACTCCTATTCCGATAACGTTATACCATACCGATATAACACTAAACCCATGATGAAGTCAGCGGACCCCGAAGGTCATGCTCCACCAATCAACAATATCATGATGAAGTCAGCGAACCCAAGGTCATGCTTCACCAATCAACAATACCATGATGAAGTCAGCGGACCCCGAAGGTCATGCTTCACCAATCTCATACGCACTTTTGGCCTCAAACAACGAGTAGTGCAACATCGCGCTCTGCAACACTATGGTGAACCCTAACGGGTACCACTAACCATCCACACAATCGAGCAAGAACTTACCACTAGTATCACCTTATAGCTAAGAACGAGGAGAAAAAACTTTTCTCATACGCTTTCGATCAAAACCCGCTTCTTCCTTTCCCAAAATCCCTTTGATTCAATTGGGGTGTTTGAGTTTTTGAGAGAAAATGAAGAAGAAAAGGAAAAACATAAAAGGAAAAGAGATGAGTGGATGGGATTTAAGATCTCAAATCTGGCACATACGCAAAATGACCAAAATGCCCTCGAACATCCTTTAAAATTGCAAATCTGGTACCAGCTCGCCCAGAATGCCGCGCCGCGGCCCTCATCGTCGCGCCGCGACATATAACGTAGTCTGGTGGTTGCCTTGACATGCCTCCTGACTTTGAAATTAGTTAATCGTCGCGCCGCGACCCTTCTGTCACGCCGCAACCTTCTGCAGCGTCTGATTCTGACTCTGAATTTCAGGGACTGAACTTTCCTAACTCGTATTCTGATGTAAATTCTGAAAATGCATGTGTTAGGTTCACTTTTAGTGGCGCTTTCTACTGCGCACATTTACTGACACTTTCAGGAACATTTTCTGATACACTAAAATCCGGGGTGTTACAAAGCACATAAAACCAGATACTCAATACATCCCAGAGCGGAAAAGATGTACAAGGACCTCAAGAAACATTTTTGGTGGCAGGGTATGAAAGCCGAAATTGCGAGATATGTAGGAGAATGTTTGACGTGTTCTAAGGTCAAAGCTGAACATCAGAAACCATCAGGTCTACTTCAACAACCTGAAATCCCGGAATGGAAATGGGAAAACTTTACCATGGATTTCATTACTAAATTGCCAAGGACTGCAAGTGGTTATGATACTATTTGGGTAATAGTCGATCGTCTCACCAAATCAGCACATTTTCTGCCAATGAGAGAAGATGATAAAATGGAGAAGTTAGCGCGATTATACTTGAAAGAAGTTGTCTCCAGACATGGAATACCAATCTCTATTATCTCTGATAGGGATGGCAGATTTGTTTCAAGGTTTTGGCAGACATTACAGCAAGCATTAGGAACTCTTCTAGATAAGAGTGCTGACTATCATCCACAAACCGATGGGCAGAGCGAAAGGACGATACAGACTCTTGAAGACATGCTACGAGCATGTGTTATTGATTTTGAAAACAGTTGGGATCGACATCTACCATTAGCAGAATTTTCCTACAACAACAGTTACCACTCGAGTATCGATATGGCACCGTTTGAAGCACTTTATGGTAGAAAATGCAGATCTCCGATTTGTTGGAATGAATTGGGGGATAGACAGATTACGGGTCCAGAGATAATCCAAGAAACTACCGAGAAAATCATCCAAATTCAAAAACGGTTGAAAACCGCTCAGAGTCGACAAAAGAGCAGCGCGGACCTTAAAAGGAAAGATATAGAATTTGAAATTGGAGAGATGGTCATGCTTAAGGTTTTGCCTTGGAAAGGCGTTGTTCGATTTGGTAAACGGGGGAAACTAAATCCAAGATACATTGGACCATTCAAGATTTTAGATCGTGTCGGACCAGTAGCCTACCGACTTGAATTACCTCAACAACTCGCCAATGTACATAATACCTTTCACGTCTCGAATATGAAGAAGTGCTTAGCTAAAGAATATCTCACTTATCCTTTAGACGAAATTAAAACAACGAAAAACTACAATTCGTTGAAGAACCCGTCGAGATAATGGATCGTGAGGTTAAATGGCTCAAGCAAAATAAGATACCGATCGTCAAGGTTTGATGGAATGCTCGTAGGGGACCCGAGTTCACCTGGGAGTGTGAAGATCAAATGAAGCTGAAATACCCCTACCTATTTCCTGAAGATTCATCAACACCTTCAACAACTTAAAATTTCGGGACGAAATTTATTTAACGGGTAGGTACTGTAGTGACCCGAACTTTTCCATGATTATATATATTAAATGAAAACTACATTTGCATGATTAAATGTTTCCAACATGTTAAGCAATCAAACTTGTTAAGACTTGATTATTTGAAATGAGTTTCATGTAGACAATTGACCACCCAAGTTGACCGGCGATTCACGAACGTTAAAAATTGTAAAAATTATATGATGATGATATATATATATATATATATATATATATATATATATATATATATATATATATATATATAGTTAACATGATATTATGATAAGAAAGTATCTCACTAGGTATATTAACAATGAGTTATATACATAAAATGAGGCTATTGAATTAAGAAAACTCGAAACGATATATATAACGATTATCGTTATAACAACGTCTTACTAAATACATATGTATCATATTAAAATATTAATACACTATGTTTAACATCATGAAATGATAATTACATATATCATTAAGCATATTAACAATGAACTACACGAGTAAGATGAGACTACTAACTTAAGGATTTCGAAACAATACATATATGTAACGATTATCGTTGTAATAGTATGTTACACACACACACACACACACACACACACACACACACACACACATATATATATATATATATATATATATATATATATATATATATATATATATATATATATATATATATATATGATGTTAAGATATATTAATACACCATGTTAACATAACAATTTAACATCTCATTTAAGTGTAATAACAATGTAACGACTACATGTAACAACTAACGATGACTTAACGACTCAGTTAAAATGTATATACATATAGTATATTAAGATGTATTAGTACACTTTTGAAAGATTTCATGACACATATCAAAGTACTTCTACTTAACAAAAATACTTACAATTGCATTCTCATTCATTTTCATCAACAATTCTACTCGTATGCACCCGTATTCGTACTCGTACAATACCCCGCTCCTAGACGTATATACTATTAATATATATATATAATAATTCAGCTCTTAGCAGCCCTTGTGAGACACCTAACCATGTGGGAACCATCATTTGGCAACTAGCATGAAATATCTCACAAAATAACAAACTAATGTGACCTTAAATGGACATGCATGATCACATTTTCAACATCACCATTATCACTTTCATTTTTCAACTTTCATGCATCAAATTGATCTCTCTCTTGTTCTCTCATATTGTTCTAAGTGTTCTTCATCATTTCCTTCATAATCTACATCAATCTAGCTCATAAATCCTAACCTATATCAACTTATAAAAGAACTACTCAAGAAAACTTCAAGAACACTTTCATGTTTGCAAGTCTACTTCCAAGCTTTCTAATCCATTTCAAGTAATCATCTAAGCTCAAGAAATCTTTCTTATTTACAGTAAGATATCTTTCTAATACAAGGTAATACTCATATTCATACTTTGATTCAATTTCTATAACTATAACTATCTTACTTCGAGTGGAAATCTTACTTGAACTTGTTTTCGTGTCATGATTCTACTTCAAGAACTTTCAAGCCATCCAAGAATCCTTTGAAGCTAGATCAATTTTTGTCACTTACAGTAGGTTTACCTACTAAAATTGAGGTAGTAATGATGTTCATAACATCATTAGATTCATATATATAAAACTATCTTATTCGAAGATTTGAACATGTAATCACTAGAACATAGTTTAGTTAATTCTAAACTTGTTCGCAAACAAAGTTAATCCTTCTAACTTGACTTTTAAAATGAACTAAACACATGTTATATATCTATATTATATGCTAACTTAATGATTTAAAACTTGGAAACACGAAGAACACCGTAAAACCGGACATACGCCGTCGTAGTGAAATCGGGGGCTGTTTTGGGTTAGAAAAATAAAAAGTATCTTAATCTTTGAATTGGAAGTTTGTTTTCTAAAAAAATGATATCACATATGAACATGATACTATATCCAAAAATTATGGTTAAACACAAAGTGAAAGTATGTTTTTCAAAATGGTCATCAAGATGTCGTTTTTTCGACGGAAATGACTACCTCTTTAAAAAATGACTTGTAACCTGTATTTCCAACTATAAACTTATACTTTTTCTATTTAGTTTCATAAATTTTAGTTCATTATGAAACCATAGCAACTTGTATCACTTAAAACGGATTTGAAACGAAGAAATTACGGGTAAAACAAAATTGGATAAACTTGCTAGTTTTAGCTACGAAAATTTTGTAACAAATCTAGACTAAACATATCCTAACTAATTTATATTGTATTATACATATTATGTAATCTTGGGATACCATAGACACGTATACAATGTTTTGACATATCATATCGACCCATCTATATATATTATTTGGAACAACCATAGACACTCTATATGCAGTAATGTTTGAGTTAGCTATACAAGGTTGAGGTTGATTTCAAAAATATATATACTTTGAGTTGTGATCTAGCCTGAGACGTGTATACGCTGGGTCGTGGATTGATTCAAGATATATATATATATATATATATATATATATATATATATATATATATATATATATATATATTAATTTATTTCTGTACATCTAACTGTGGACAACTAGTTGTAGGTTACTAACGATGACTGCTAACTTAACAAACTTAAATCATAAAAATGTAATAAAAAATGTTGTGAATATATTCCAATCATAATTTGATATATATGTACATATATGTTATAGGTTCGTCATTGACGATGCCGTTAACTTAGGTCCCGTTGCGTGGTCATAGTCCCTAAATGAGACACGTTTGAGCAAAATTATTTCGCATTCATTTGAAACGTATAAGACTTACAAAGTTTAGTTTACCAAACGGATCGACAACAAGTTTAAGTTTACAAAAGTAGTAATGTATAAATTAAATAACTTGCGACATAATTAGTTAAAAATCACGGTTGGTATAAATAGCGTAAGTATGTAAACATTTGATTGAATCCAAAGGTGCTATCACTAGCGTATGCATGTATGCTTAACTCCAAGTAAGTAATCAGAGTGTATGCATGTATGCTTGACCCCAAGCAAGTATGAGTGTACGCGGATGCATGTATCAAATAGTCATTCATGAACCTGAGAAACATATAGAAAACTGTCAACGAAAAAAAACGTTGGTGAAATCATAGGTGTTTATAAACGTTGTTTTTGAACCACAGGATTTTGTATAGTTGATTATCCAAATCGTTTGCATTCCAAAAGTATGTTCGCGAGCACCCAATTATCAAGTCTTAACTGTTTTGCACCCTGTTGCGTAGTGTTAGAACATACACTAAACCCGAAAATATATTTCATCCGATAACGGTAGCGAACCGTCCAAATGAGGCTCGTCAAGCCCATGTGATCACATAATATAAGTTCTCGTTTACACCCTGCAAGTGTAACTAATGATAATCGAATTGAGGCTTTTTGTTCAAACTCGCTGTGGAATGTTTGTTTCTTCATACTTGTGTTCAAAGCATAAAAGTATGTAGTATAAAACTGTATATGTTTCTCATCCCATGATTTAAAGTATAAAAGTTGTTGAAAGATGGGACTATGATCTCACCTCGGGTGTACGAGTATAAAATTACTTCACAAAGTAAACGTGTGCATGAAAGTTGCTTAGCCTTGACCTAAACAAGTAAGTTGTATCAATTAACCGGTTACGACACAAGGTTAGGTGAAATGTGTTCAATTAGTCATATGGCTCATTATGACTCGAATGTATAGCATGTGAATCACGTTGTCAAGTTTCATGCAAGAGTCAAGTATAAAATCATGTTAGAACGATTGCCTAATCGTTTAGTTAAGTTTGACTAAAAGTCAAACTTGGTCAAAGTCAAAGTCAACGAAAAAGTCAACACGTTCGGGTCGGGTCCCGAACTATTTTCCTAAGCTTAGAAATCATATATGAGCATGTTGGCCAAGTTTCATGTCAATCGGGGGTACGTAGCATAGTTATAATTAAACGAAAATCGAGATTTTTGGGCAATCAGCATCAGATGCGCCGCATCTGTCACTGATGCACCGCATCCAGAGGTGATGCGCCGCATCTGTGTCTGTTTCAGCAATTCTGGGCAGTTTTAAACATTAAACGATTTCAACTTCAAACAACCATAACTTATGAACCGTAAACATTCAAAACACGTATCTTATATCGTTGGAAAGGTATTTTGACGAGGAATACAACTAAACACTTTTCATCAATCAAGTTCATCATTTACAAAAACAAAAACCTCTTCGAATGATCGTTAAATGTTCAAAATCAAAGTTTCAAGTTCATAAAATGCATTTCTTGACTCGGGAATCCAATCCACACATATGATATGCCGTTTCGAAGGTAATTAAATATGCAATACAATTAAACACTTACTAACAAAATTTCAAAGTGTTCAACGCATCAAAAGTTCATTTTAAAAGCTATCAAACCCTAACCAAGAATCACAAAATCAATAATCATGTTAGTGATGTTTTCCAAATCAACCTACACATCAAATTGAAGCTAATGATGCTAGTAACACATTTAATACATGAACTTTAGCATTTAAACAACATTTAATCATCCAAAATTCAAGATTAAACAAACCCATTTCAAGTTCATGCTAGTTTATGCAAAACAACAAGATCGAGTAATTAAATCATATATTCATGCTAGACACGAGCCATAGACACTAACTAACACCATTTCAAGTCAAAAACACGAATTAGAGAAATCTAGAGTTTTAGAAATGTTACCCAAACGAGATGAATTTGGTACCAAAATATAGAGGATGATGAGAGGATCACGAATATGTAATTTGTTTTGATGTTTGCTTGCTTGAATTGATTTAGATGATGATTCTTTGAAGATGTTAAAAAGTGTGTTCTTGAGTTAGAGAGGAAAAAGGAGATGAGGAGGTGAAAGTATGAATGAATGGATGAGATGAGGTTGACTAGTTGACCTACTCAACTAGTTTGGCCCCTTGGCAACTTCGGTCCCTCGAGTTTCAAAGCGGGTGCGTGAATTAACCAAGCTAATATTTTAAAAATGCTAGAGTAACCGGGAGATGTTATAACCAAATAACGGAAATATTTAGAACGTTAGTCAACGAAAGGTACGAATTTAGATAACGGAAGATATTATCTAAAAAAAAAAGACGGGCTTTAAAATAATTTAACAAAAAAATGCGGGATGTTACACAGTGGCCAAGTCTTACTTCCCAATGAAGTAAAAAATCTGTGAAAGTGAGTTATAGTCCCATTTTTTTAAAATCTAATATTTTTGGGATGAGAATACATGCAGTTTTATAATTGTTTTATAAAATAGACACAAGTACGTGAAACTACATTCTATGGTTGAATTATTAAACCGAATATGCCCCTTTTTAGTCTGGTAATCTAAGAATTAGGGAACAGACACCCTAATGGACGCGAATCCTAAAGATTGATCTATTGGGCTCAACAAACCCCATCTAAAGTACCGAATGCTTTAGTACTTCGAATTTATCATGTCTGAAGGGAGTCCCAGAATGATAGGGGATATTCTATATGCATCTTGTTAAGGTCGGTTACCAGGTGTTCACCATATGAATGATTTTTATCTCTATGCAGTTTGCGAAATGCCTGATACGAGATGTGTATTTATGAGAAATGAAATCTTGTGGTCTATTATTACAATTTGATAAATATATAGGTTAAACCTATAACTCACCAACATTTTTTGTTGACGTTTTAAGCATGTTTATTCTCAGGTGATTGTTAAGAGCTTCCACTGTTGCATACTAAATTAAGGACAAGATTTGGAGTCCATGCTTATATAATATTGTTTAAAAACTGCATTCGAAGGCATATATTGATGTGTAATATTATTGTAAACCATTATGTAATGGTCGTGTGATAACGCTATATTTTAGATTATCATTATTTGATAATCGTTGTAATATTTTGAAAGTTACAGCTTGTTTTAAAATCGAATGCAGCCTTTGAAAAATGTCTCATATAGAGGTCAAAACCTCGTAACGAAATCAATTAATATGGAACGTTTATAATCAATATTAACGGGACATTTCAGTTAATATTGGGCCGTTAGTATTATACCAAGCCTAATAGTCAATGGACTGACTTTTTCTCTGCTACTGATCGTGAACTGGTATTACATTTATTCTGTTTCTGTCTCCATAACATAAGTGATGATGATTAGTACGATTGATTAGGATGATCAGTAATGAACGATCATAATGATATGTATATATACTATGATATACGTTAATGATGAGGTTATGATCATGATGTTGTGTTGATTATGATCATGATGGTATTAATTATGGAGCGATGATTATGATTATGATACGTATTAAGTTAATGATGATGAACGTGATAAGTATGATGATGAGGATGATAAATAGCGAGCGATGTTGATGAGTGTGATATATTATGATGATAAAGACTATTAGATGATGATGGTGTTATGAGTCACGTACGATTTCATGATCAAGATGATGAAGTTAGATTATTAATATGATCTCAGGTGATGTTAAAATGGTGGATGATGATTTGAATGATGATGATAATCATCGTGTTCGAATATCATTATGATGATTGTTGAGATGATGATGATATATGGATGAGGAATATAGATGATGATGATGGACCATAAGGATGACGATAAGGGTTAGGTTAATAATGATAAGTGTAGATGATGGTAGGAATTCACGGTCGATTTAATGTTGATAAAGGAGATGAATACGGAAATTAAGGTTAAAAATAATTATGTACGAATAATAATTAGAAAAGTAGAAACAGCGGAATGGTTTACGGGAGTTTTCGGGTTAGCGGGATGTCGCGAATTCAAACCCGGACTTGGGCATTTTTTTAGGACTACTTCCTTGAGGTAGTTTACTTATTATTATTATTATTATTATTATTATTATTATTATTATTATTATTATTATTATTATTATTATTATTATTATTATTATTATTATAATTATTATTATTATTAATAATAATAATAATAATAATAATATTATTATTATTATTATTATTATTATTATTATTATTATGATTATTAATTTTATATTAACAATATTATTATAACAAATAAATATTTTCTATATAAGAGTATATATATTATAACTACCATAATATTACATATAATTATATATTAAGATTATTTATATCAATATTTAAATATAACAAATTATTTATTTTAAATATAATATGAAACTATATAAATATTAACTATTTTAAATATATACAAATTAAATATATAAGATATATAATTTAAGATATAATATATGAATTTATTTGATTACAATTATATGTGTTAATATATATATATATATATATATATATATATATATATATATATATATATATATATATATATATATATATATATATATATATATAAATGATATAGGTTCGTGAATCCGAGGCCAACCTTGCACTTGTTCAATGCCATCATATGTATTTCTACTACGAAATACAGTATTGTGAATTTTATTACTCCCTTTTATTATATTTTTGGGACTGAGAATACATGCGATGCTTTTATAAATGTTTTACGAAATAGACACAAGTAATCGAAACTACATTCTATGATTGGATTATCGAAATCGAATATGCCCCTTTTTAGCTTGGTAGCCTAAGAATTGGTGTTTATGATAATTGCCACCAATTGACGCGAATCCTAAAGATAGATCTATGGACCTCGACACGTCCCATTCGGGTTACGAATGCTTTAGTACTTCGATTATCATGTCCGATGAGAGTCGCGGAATGATGGGGATATTCTATATGCATCCTGTTAGTTCAGTTATCAAGCGTTCACTATATGAATGATTTTTAATTCGCGGGTTATGCGTGTTATTTTGTACTCAGGTTACGTGTACAATTAAATATCTGGAAATCTTGTGGTCTAATAAAATGATGAAAATGATTTTTTATGATAAAATAATGAACTCACCAACCTTTTGGTTGACACTTGAAAGCGTGTTTATTCTCAGGTATTAAAGAAATCTTCCGCTGTGCATTTGCTCATTTTAAAGATATTACTTGGAGTCATTCATGGCATATTTCAAAAGACGCTGCATTCAAGTCATTGTGTTCAATAAATATTATTATTAAGTAAATGACAGATTAGGTCATTTATAGTTTTGATATTATGAAATGGTATGCATGCCTGTCATCTTTCGATGTAATGAAACTTGTTTTTTAAAAATGAATGCAATGTTTGTAGAATGTATCATTTAGAGGTCACATACCTCGCAATGTAATCATATGTTATTGTATTCGTCCTTATGGATTAGGACGGGTCATCTCAGCGCAGCTCCAAGGCCATTTCGAAATCAGAATATTTTTCAGCTTTGTAGTTCAGGGACTGAAGTTGTCTGATTCTGATTCTGATGTAAATTCTGAAAATGCATAAGTGTTAGGTTGGCTTTTAGTGGAACTTCTGAGAACACTCTCTGGTGACACTTTCTGATGTATTAAAATTCAGGGTCTTACAACTCTCCCCCACTTAAATTCGATCACGTCCCCGTGATCCTCGTCACTTAACCGACCGGACCCGTACCCTATGTTCCTCAAACATACGTCCAAACTCGATGTCCACAACAATTTCCATCAATTCGAAGTTTTCACACAACTTCTTTACGTGAGTTTACTCAAAATCACCTTTCCGATATAAATCATCATCCGCGATTTACCAAATTCATTAAACCCGAGTACTAAGTCTCACTTCATTCCCAAACTGAAACGGACCCATGCCTAGATCGCACAACATATACATGCTGAAATGTCCCGTTCATATCGATTTATAAACGTTCCATATTAATGGATTTCGTTGCTAGGTTTTGACCTCTATATGAGACGTTTTTCAAAGACTGCATTCGATTTTAAAACAAACCATAACCTTTATTTTATCGATAAAGGTTTAAAAATATTACGACGATTATCAAATAATGATAATCTAAAATATAGCGTTTTCACACGATTATTACATAATGGTTTACAATAATATTACACATCAATTTAAGTCTTCGAATGCAGTTTTTAAACAATATTATACAATCATGCTGACTCCAACTCTTGTCCATAAATTAGCATGCAATAGCGGAAGCTCTTAATAATCACATGAGAATAAACATGCTTTAAACGTCAACAAAAATGTTGGTGAGTTATAGGTTTAACCTATATATTTATCAAATCGTAATAATAGACCACAAGTTTTCATATTTCCATTTCTCATAAACAACATGTAATCTGCATAAAAATCATTCATATGATGAACACCTGGTAACCGACCTTAACAGAATGCATATAGAATATCCCCATCATTCCGGGACTCTCATCGGACATGATAAATCGAAGTACTAAAGCATCCATAACTCGGATGAGGCTTGTTGGGCCAAATAGATTTATCTTTAGGATTCGCGTCAATTGGTGGCAATTATAATAAACACCAATTCTTATGCTACCAAGCTAAAAAGGGGCATATTCGGTTCGATAATTCAACAAAGAATGTAATTTTGATCACTTGTGTCTATTTTGTAAAACATTTATAAAACTGCATGTATTCTCATTCCAAAAATAATAGATTTTAAAAGTGGAACTATAACACACTTTCACAGATTTTTCCTTCGTTGGAAATAAGACTTGGCCACTGGTCGATTCACGAACCTATAACAAATATATACATATATATCAAAGTATGATTTAAATATATTCACAACATTTTTTATTACGTTTTTATGATTTAAGTTTGTTAAGTTAGCAGTCCTCGTTAGTAATCTGTAACTAGTTGTCCACAGTTAGATGTGCTGAAATAAATAAATATATATTATCTCGAATCAATTCACGACCCAGTGTATACAAGTCTCAGGCTAGATCATAACTCAAAGTATATATATTATTTTGGAATTAACCTCAACCATGTATAGCTAACTCAAACATTACTGCATATAGAGTGTCTATGGTTGTTCCGAAATATATATATAGATGGGTCGATATGATATGTCAAAACATTGCATGCG
Source organism: Rutidosis leptorrhynchoides (assembly GCF_046630445.1). Classification (NCBI taxonomy): domain Eukaryota; kingdom Viridiplantae; phylum Streptophyta; class Magnoliopsida; order Asterales; family Asteraceae; genus Rutidosis; species Rutidosis leptorrhynchoides. The sequence goes on from NC_092335.1 coordinate 659,220,333, forward strand.
TGTCTATGGTATCCCAAGATTACATAATATGTATAATACAATATAAATTAGTTAGGATATGTTTAGTCTAGATTTGTTACAAAATTTTCGTAGATAAAACTAGCAAATTTATCCAATTTTGTTTTACCCGTCATTTCTTCGTTTCAAATCCGTTTTGAGTGATTCAAGTTGCCATGGTTTCATAATGAACTGAAATTTATGAAACTAAACAGAAAAAGTATAAGTTTATAGTCGGAAATACAGGTTACATGTCACTTTTTAAAGAGGTAGTCATTTCCGTCGAAAGAACGACATCTTGATAACCATTTTGAAAAACATACTTCCACTTTGTGTTTAACCATGATTTTTGGATATAGTATCATGTTCATATGTAATATCATTTTTCCAAAAAACAAACTTCCAATTCAAAGATTAAGATAGTTTTTATTTTTCTAACCCAAAACATCCCCCGGTTTCACTACGACGGCGTATATCCGGTTTTACGGTGTTCTTCGTGTTTCCAGGTTTTAAATCATTAAGTTAGCATATCATATATATATAGAACATGTATTTAGTTGATTTTAAAATTCAAGTTAGAAGGATTAACTTTATTTGCGAACAAGTTTAGAATTAACTAAACTATGTTCTAGTGATTACAAGTTTAAATCTTCGAATAAGATAGCTTTATATGTATGAATCGAATGATGTTATGAATATCATTACTACCTTAACTTTAGTAGGTAAACCTACTGGAAGTGACAAGAAATGATCTAGCTTCAAAATATTCTTGGATGGCTTGAAAGTTCTTGAAGTAGAATCATGACACGAAAACAAGTTCAAGTAAGATTTTTGCTTGAATTAAGATTGTTATAGTTGTAGAAATTGAATCAAAGTTTGAATATGAGTATTACCTTGAATTATAGAGATAACCTACTGTAAATAACAAAGGTTTCTTAATCTTGGATGATTACTTGGAATGGATTAGAAAGCTTGGAAGTAATCTTGCAAACTTGAAAGTGTTCTTGATTTTATGAAACTAGAACTTATAGAATTTATGAAGAACACTTAGAACTTGAAGATAGAACTTGAGAGAGATCAATTAGATGAAGAAAATTGAAGAATGAAAGTGTTTGTAAGTATTTTTGGTCGTTGGTATATGGATTAGATATAAAGGATGTGTAAGTTTGTTTTCATGTAAATAATTCATGAATGATTTATAATATTTTTTGTAATTTTGTGAGATATTTCATGCTAGTTGCCAAATGATGGTTCCCACATGTTTAATGACTCACATGGGCTGCTAAGGAGCTGATCATTAAAGTGTATATACCAATAGTATATACATCTAGAAGCTGTGTATTGTACGAGTACGAATACGGGTGCATACGAGTAGAATTGTTGATGAAAATGAATGAGGATGTAATTGTAAGCATTTTTGTTTAGTAGAAGTACTTTGATATGTGTCTTCAAGTCTTTAAAAGGTGTACAAATACATCTTAATACACTACATGTATATACATTTTAACTGAGTCGTTAAGTCATCGTTAGTCGTTACATGTAAGTGTTGTTTTGAAACCTTTAAGTTAACGATCTTGTTAAATGTAATTAATCCATTGTTATAATACTTAAATAAGATGTTAAATTGTTATGTTATCATAATAACATGGTGTATAAATATATCTTGACATCATATATATATATATATATATATATATATATATATATATATATATATATATATATATATATATATATGTTAAAATACTATTACAACGATAATCGTTACATATATGTCTCGTTTCGAAATCCTTAAGTTAGTAGTCTTGTTTTTACATATGTAGTTCATTGTTAACACACTTAATGATTTACTTAATTATCATTTTATTATGTTAAATATTGTGTAACAATATCTTAATATGATACATATGTATTTAGTAAGGCATTGTTATAACGATAATCGTTATATATATCATTTTCGAGTTTCTTAAATCAATAATCTCATTTGTTTGTATATAACTCATTGTTAACATATTTATGGAGATACTTACTTATCATAATCTCATGTTAACCATATATATATATATATATATATATATATATATATATATATATATATATATATATATATATATATATATATATATATATATATATATATATATATATATAATATATATATATAATATATATATATATATATATATATATATATATATATATATATATATATATATATATATCCATTTATATAACACCATGTAGTTTTTACAAGTTTTTAACGTTCGTGAATAGCCGGTCAACTTGGGTGGTCAATTGTCTATATGAAACTCATTTCAAATAATCAAGTCTTAATAAGTTTGATTGCTTATCATGTTGGAAACATTTAATCATGTAAATATCAATCTCATTTAATATATATAAACATGGAAAAGTTCGGGTCACTATAGTACCTACCCGTTAAAAAAATTTCGTCCCGAAATTTTAAACTGTTGAAGGTGTTGACGAATCTTCTGGAAATAGATGCTGGTATTTCTTCTACATCTGATCTTCACGTTTCTAGGTGAACTCGAGTCCTCTACTAACATTCCATCGCACCTTAATGATTGGTATTTTATTTTGCTTAAGTCTTTTAACCTCACGATCTATTATTTCGACGGGTTCTTCGATGAGTTGAAGTTTTTCATTGATTTGAATTTCGTTTAACAGAATAGTGAGATCTTCTTTAGCAAAAAATTTCTTCAAATTCAAGACGTGGAAAGTGTTATGTACAGCCACGAGTTGTTGTGGTAACTCAAGTCGGTAAGCTACCGATCCGATCCAACACGATCAATAATCTTGAATGGTCCAATGTACCTTGGATTTAGTTTCCCCCGTTTACCAAATCGAACAACGCCTTTCTAAGGTGAAACCTTAAGCATGACCATCTCTCCAACTTCAAATTCTATGTCTTTTCTTTTAATGTCCGCGTAACTCTTTTGTCGACTTTGGGCGGTTTTCAACCGTTGTTGAATTTGAATGATCTTCTCGGTAGATTCTTGAATTATCTCCGGACCCGTAATCTGTCTATCCCCCACTTCACTCCAACAAATTGGAGACCTGCACTTTCTACCATAGAGTGCTTCAAACGGCACTATCTCAATACTCGAATGGTAACTGTTGTTGAAGAAAAACTCTGCTAATGGTAGATGTCGATCCCAACTGTTTCCAAAATCAATAACACATGCTCGTAGCATGTATTCAAGCGTTTGTATTGTCCTTTCGCTCTGCCCATCAGTTTATGGATGATAGGCAGTACTCATGTCTAGATGAGTCCCTAATGCTTGTTGTAACGTCTGCCAGAATCTTGGAACAAATCTGCCATCCCTATCAGAGATAATAGAGACTGGTATTCCATTTCTGGAGACAACTTCCTTCAAGTATAGTCGTGCTAACTTCTCCATTTTATCATCTTCTCTCATTGGCAGAAAGTGTACTGACTTGGTGAGACGATCGACTATTACCCAAATAGTATCATAACCACTTGCAGTCCTTGGCAATTTAGTAATGAAATCCATGGTAATGTTTTCCCATTTCCATTCCGGGATTTCAGGTTGCTGAAGTAGAGCTGATGGTTTCTGATGTTCAACTTTGACCTTAGAACACGTCAAACATTCTCCTACGTATTTAGCAATATCGGCTTTCATACCCGGCCACCAAAAGTGTTTCTTGAGATCTTTGTACATCTTTCTCGCTCCGAGATGTATTGAATATCTGGTTTTATGTGTTCCTTAAGTACCTTTTCTCTCACATCTCCAAACCTTGGTACCCAAATTCTTTCAGCTCTATATCGAGTTCCGTCTTTCCGAGTATTAAGGTGTTTCTCTGACCCTTTGGGTATTTTATTTTTCAAATTCTCTTCTTTTACAACTCCCTGTTGCGCCTCCTTTATTTGAGTAGTAAGGTTAGTACGAATAATTATATTCATAGCTTTTACCCGTATAGGTTCTCTGTCCTTTCTACTCAAAGCGTCAGCTACCACATTCGCCTTCCCCGGACGGTAACGAATCTCAAAATTGTAATCATTCAATAACTCAATCCATCTACGCTGCCTCATGTTCAGTTGTTTCTGATTAAATATATGTTGAAGACTTTTGTGGTCGGTATATATAATACTTTTGACCCCATATAAATAGTGCCTCCAAGTCTTTAATGCAAAAACAACCGCGCCTAATTCCAAATCATGCGTCGTATAATTCTGCTCGTGAATCTTCAATTGTCTAGACGCATAAGCAATTACCTTCATTCGTTGCATTAATACACAACCGAGACCTTGCTTTGAGACGTTACAATATATCACAAAATCATCATTCCCTTCAGGAAATGACAATATAGGTGCCGTAGTTAACTTTTTTTTCAACAATTGAAACGCTTTCTCCTGCTCATCCTTCCATTCGAATTTCTTCCCTTTATGCGTTAATACAGTCAAGGGTTTTGCTATTTTAGAAAAATCTTGGATGAATCTTCTGTAGTAACCAGCTAGTCCTAAAAATTGGCGTATATGTTTCGGAGTTTTCGGGGTTTCCCATTTTTCAACAGTTTCAATCTTCGCTGGATCCACCTGAATACCTTCTTTATTCACTATGTGACCGAGGAATTGAACTTCTTCCAACCAAAATGCACACTTTGAAAATTTAGCGTACAGTTTTTCTTTCCTCAATAACTCTAGCACTTTTCTCAAATGTTCTTCGTGCTCTTGATCATTCTTTGAGTAAATAAGTATGTCATCGATGAAAACAATGACAAACTTGTCAAGGTATGGTCCACACACTCGGTTCATGAGGTCCATGAACACAGCTGGTGCGTTAGTCAACCCAAACGGCATAACCATAAACTTTTAATGACCGTAACGCGTTTTGAAAGCAGTCTTCGAAATATCATCCTACTTCACCCGCATTTGATGATACCCAGAACGTAAATCAATCTTCGAATAAACTGACGAGCCTTATAGTCGATCAAATAAGTCGTCGATTCTCGGTAGTGGATAACGGTTCTTGATGGTAAGTTTGTTCAACTCTCGGTAGTCGATACACAACCTGAATGTACCATCCTTCTTTTTGACAAACAAAATAGGAGCTCCCCATGGTAATGTACTTGGTCGTATGAAACCACGTTCTAAAAGTTCTTGTAGTTGGCTTTGGATTTCCTTCATTTCACTGGGTGTGAGTCTGTATGGAGCATGAGCTATTGGTGCAACTCCTGGTACAAGATCTATTTGACATTCCACATATCGGTGTGGAGGTAGTCCCGGTAATTCTTTCGGAAATACATCGGGAAATTCTTTTACGACGGAAACATCATTGATGTTCTTCTCTTCGGTTTGTATTTTCTCGACGTGTGCTAGAACGTCATAGCAACCTTTTCTTATTAGCTTTTGCGCCTTCAAGTTACTAATAAGGTTTAGCTTCGTGTTGCTCTTTTCTCCGTACACCATTAAGGGTTTTCCTTCTTCTCGTACAATGCGAATTGCATTTTTGTAACATACGATCTCTGCTCTCTCCTTTTTCAACCAGTCCATGTCAATTATCACATCAAAACTCCCTAACTCTACTGGTATCAAATCAATCTTAAACGTTTAGCTAACCAGTTTAATTTCTCGATTCTGACATATTTTATCTGCCGAAATTAATTTACCATTTGCTAATTTGAGTAAAAATTTATTATTCATAGACGTCAATGGATCACTTAATTTAGCACAAAAATCTCTACTCATATAGCTTCTATCCGCACCCGAATCAAATCAAACATAAGCAGGTTTTTCATCGATAAGAAACGTACCCGTAAAAAGCACCGGGTCTTCCTGCGCTTCTTTCGCATTAATGTTAAAAACTCTCCCACGGCTTTGCCCATTATTATTTCCCTGGTTTGGGCACGTAGTTTTGTAGTAGCCCTTCTTTCTGCATCCGAAACAAATAATGTGGGCAGTATTTGTTCTTTTAGTCACTGGTCTGAATGCTTCACACTTTGCTGCAGCATGACCCTTCCTATTACATTTGGTACATACTACTTCACAAAATTTACTCGAATGATATCCTTCACACCTATAGCATGGAATTTTCTGATTGTTGTTGTCATTGTTGTTATTGAGATTGCTATTGGGATTGATGTGGTTGTTATTGTTGTTGGGATGTTTGGTTAAGTTATTATTATTGGGACGCTTGTTGTAGTTGTTGTTGGGATTGCGATTGTTGTTGTTGCGATTGATGTTGCGGTTGTTGGGATAGTTCTTGCGATTGTGGTTGTGATTGTTGTTGTTGTTGTATTGGTAACTCATGTCATTGTTTTCCTCCCACTTTCTCTTGACTTGTTTCATGATGGCCTCTTCCGCCACCTGTTCTTTAATCCTTCCCTCAATCTGATTTATGAGTTTGTGAGCCATTCGACTTGCCTTATGTATGGAGGCGGGCTCGTGTGAACTCACATCTTCTTGAATCCTTTCTGGTAACCCTTTTACAAATGCGTCAATCTTCTCCTCTTCATCTTCGAACGCTCTTGGACACAATAGGCTCAACTCTGTGAATCGTCGTTCGTACGTGGTGATGTCGAAACCTTGCGTTCGTAATCCTCTAAGCTCTACCTTAAGCTTATTGACCTCGTTTCTGGGACGATACTGCTCGTTCATCAAGTGCTTGAATGCTGACCATGGTAGTGCGTAAGCATCATCTTGTCCCACCTGCTCGAGATAGGTGTTCCACCATGTTAACGCAGTACCTGTGAAGGTATGCGTAGCATACTTTACTTTTTCTTCTTCAGTACATTTACTTATGGAAAATACCGATTCAACCATTTCGGTCCACCGTTTTAATCCGATTGGACCCCTGGTTACATCGAATTCCAAAGGTTTACAGGCAGTGAATTCTTTGTAGGAGCATCCTACCTGATTTCTTGTGGAATTAGTTCCACTGCTAGAACCAGAGTTATTGTGGTTATTTTGCATTGCGGCCTGCACTGCGGCTATGTTCGCAGCAAGGAAAACACGGAAGTCTTCCTCACTCATGTTCAAGTTCTGACGAGTCGTCGGTGCCTTTTCCTTCAAAAATAGCTAAAAGAATTGAGTTAATCATATAGAATTTAAGAGTAGTCAATAGTATTTAGTAGCGTAATATGAACTCTTTTATAAAAGCTTTTTCTTCATATTAGCGTTTTATAAGTTTTAATTCGGGTAATACCTACCCGTTAAGTTCATACTTAGTAGCTACTATACAATTCAACTACTACGATTCTATATGAAAAACTAAATACAATAATATTTCGCGTTCAAAATTTTATACAATATTTTTACAAATTTACAATACCGCTATTATAGCATTAAAATATAGCACACAATAACTTTGATACAAAACAGTTGTGACAACAATCCTAGTTAATACGCAAGTCGTTCAGCAAAGGCAATAAAAACACGTAATTCATAAGTCCAGAAACAAGTCATGCATTCTGGTTTTACTAAGACTACTTCCCATCCTTGGTCTTGTGGAACATAACCGTTGTGGTCATTGACAAGACAGCATGTTGTAACGTCGTCAAAGGGACGAGGGTTTCGTAATGCCCAACAGCCCCGTAACAATCTAAAAACCTTGTTTCTCACCCCAACTACTGAATCCGTCACTTGTGGGAAGGTTTAATTTAAAAGTTGTAATCCGATGTTCTTTTTCTCACTTTGGTGAGAAGCGAACATCACTAACCCATAAGCATAACATGCTTCTTTATGTTGCATGTTAGAAGCTCTTTCTAACTCAGGAAGTCCTACGTTGGGATATGTTGAGTCAAAATAGGTTCTTAACCCGTAGTGTAAAATTGCATTTGGGTTTCCTGCATTTAACGCTTTAAAGAAAACACGGCGTAACTTACGGTGTCCCCAATGTGATATACCCTATCTTTCAAATAAAATCCTTTTATAAACTAAGGCATGCCTGGAACGTTCTTCAAATGTTCTACAAACTAATTTTGCCGTAAATAATTGTGCTGACGAATTCTAACCGACTTTAGACAAGATTTCATCAATCATGTCCCCGGGTAGGTCTTCTAAAATTTTTAGTTGTCTATCCTTAACGTCCATTGTGTTTTTATACTGTAAAACAGACGAGAATTAGATTCGTAAAAGATAATAATACAAGCAATTTTCACATACAACAAGAAAAGTACAAGCACACTTATTTTACATATTTTACACCTCTTGATTACAACTCATTATTCCGACTCACTAGTTTCTTCATCTTCGGACCTGTTTTGTTTTGCTAATTTTCTAGGGATATATGATGTTCCTCTAATACGAGCCGTTGTTTTCACAAATGGTTTTGAAAAACCTGGTGGCTTAGAGGTTCCCGGGTTATTGTTACAACTTAAGAAATACGGATGTTGACGATACATATAAAGTTCATCGGGGTTGGAATCAGGTTTCTCTATTTTGATTCCCTTTCCCTTATTATTTTCTTTTGCTTTTTCAAATTGGGTCGAGGTAATTTCTGAAACATCATCGGAATTCTCATCGGGATCCGATTCATCGGAAAATTGGTAATCTTCCCAATATTTTGCTTCCTCGGCGGAAACACCATTGACCATTATTAATTTTGGTCCATTAGTTGAGGGTTTTCTTTTATTTGTCTGTTTTTCAGTGGTTCCTAAAATTTCCCCCTCCAGAACCTCTTCTTCCGGTTCCTCTTCGGAAATTTGTGAAACTTCCCAAAATATATTCGACTCTTCATTATTATTAGGTGAGTCGATGGGATTTGTACTAGAGGTAGACATCTATCACACATTATCAAATACGTTAAGAGATTAATATATCACATAATATTTACATGTTAAATATATATAGTTTTCAACAAAAAGTTTTAAGCAATCCTTTTTAAAGAAAAATATAAAGTCGAAGTCCAGACTCACTAATGCATCCTACATACATGATAAGACACACTAATGTAAATTTCTGGTTCTCTAAGACCAACGCTCGGATACCAACTGAAATGTCCCGTTCATATCGATTTATAAACGTTCCATATTAATTGATTTCGTCGCGAGGTTTTGACCTCTATATGAGACGTTTTTCAAAGACTGCATTCGATTTTAAAACAAACCATAACCTTTATTTTATCGATAAAGGTTTAAAAATATTACGACAATTATCAAATAATGATAATCTAAAATATAGCGTTTTCACATGATTATTACATAATGGTTTACAATAATATTACACATCAATTTAATTCTTTGAATGCAGTTTTTAAACAATATTATACAATCATGCTGACTCCAACTCTTGTCCATAAATTAGCAAGCAACAGCGGAAGCTCTTAATAATCGCCTAAGAATAAACATGCTTTAAACGTCAACAAAAATGTTGGTGAGTTATAGGTTTAACCTATATATTTATCAAATCGTAATAATAGTCCACAAGTTTTCATATTTCCATTTCTCATAAACAACATGCAATCTGCATAAAAATCATTCATATGATGAACACCTGGTAACCGACCTTAACAGGATGCATATAGAATATCCCCATCATTCCGGGACTCTCATCGGACATGATAAATCGAAGTACTAAAGCATCCGTAACTCGAATGAGGCTTGTTGGGCCAAATAGATCTATCTTTAGGATTCGCGTCAATTGGTGGCAATTATAATAAACACCAATTCTTAGGCTACCAAGCTAAAATGAGCATATTCGGTTCGATAATTCAACATAGAATGTAATTTTGATCATTTGTGTCTATTTTGTAAAACATTTATAAAACTGCATGCATTCTCATCCCAAAAATAATAGACTCCGCTACCAACCTTCATCGCATCACATAGACTCCGCTACCAACCTTCATCAAGACAAAAAGGCTCGACTTTGAGGGTTCCATTCATCCGATGTCACCCATCTTACAACTAAAGTGACTTAAGTCATATATGCCCGATAAACGACACAAAAACGACTACGCGTTACCAAACAACACCAAGCCTATTCCCATGGCTTGGTAATAATCTCTTACCCAATGCTAAGTGATGCTTGGAAGCACCAAGTCTTACGCCCTTCGTTCATCAACCCGACCATCATCGTAGGGTAATTCCATAAGGAACGCTACCCTCCGTTACACTACGCACTAACACAATGCATCAAACCAAAAATCATAAATACGTTTCAATAGAAATATCGAAAAGTACCTGAACATCGTCATCCGGTCCTCATGCATCATCATTAATCATCACATAGTTGCGTACCCTGGCATCACCAACCAATTCAAGACACTCCGAATTTCAGTGTCCCTCCTTTCGAAAATTAAAACATGTAACCTTGTTAGAAGTCGCATTCGTACATTCACGCGACAAATGACCTCGTTATCCGCAATTATAACATGTGGTATAAAACCACCGGTACCACTCTTCTTCATGCTTCCGCTACCCTCGGAAGTACTCTTACCATTCTTGTTCGAATGCATCGTAATTTTGAACTTTCGCTTACTAACATCGGAACCACTTCCCTTCAGAACGATTGTCTCAAAACCCTTCGCCACTTCAAACAACTTCTTAAAAGAGTCCACCGACCTTCTTCTAATTTTGTTCTTCAAATCGTCGTTCAAAGCTCGATAAAAATATTCCATTAACATATGATCATTCCCGAAATACTCCGGGCAAACTTGGGTTTTCGATAAGAAAGTAGACTTGAGAGTGTTCAAATCCATCGACCCTTGCTTCAAAGCACGCAACTCATCCTTGAGTCTCGAAATATCGACCGAAGTTCGGTACTCCTTGAAGAATTTTGACTTGAACTCATCCCAAGTCAAATTCATACTTTGCTCCTCACCGTAAAGTTGAATTTTTGCGTCCTACCACAACTTTGCATCACCCCTCAACATGCTGCTTCCGTACCTCGTTTTCTTATCGAGAAGGCATTCACTAGTATGGAAGGCCCCCTCCATATCGGAGAGCCAACGAGCACTCTTGAGTGGGTCTCATTCACCATCGAAGGTGGGAGGTTGGACATCCTTGAAATTCTTATAGTAGAAGTCTCGCCTTCCAATATTATCATCGTGAACAATAGCCTTAACTTGTTCCTTGATTAGATCGGTTACTTGCTCGTCAACCGACTCTAGGAACATCTTCTTAATGTCCGCTAGAAAGGACACATGATGCCTTTTTATAATGGCCTCAACCTTGGTCGTGAACTCGGAGTCTTCTCCTTGATCATCGTTATCATGTCCGTCCTGGTCTTCATTCTAAGAAATGAACTCGGTTAGGAACGCAACACGAATAAATTACATACATCGCCACGATCTATATTTACGTGTGTGTGTATATATATATATATATATATATATATATATATATATATATATATATATATATCCGTACACCGTACACCCCATCTAGTTCAATACTTGTTGTACATCACTCGCTTGACTTGGTTTGCAACCGTAATAATGGTCGTGAATCATTATTACGCTCACACGCCATGCCGAGCTCATAAATACAACAACCATCTCGCTAGATGTTCAACACAAAACAACAAGGTTAGTAGCAACATGTGACGACCCGGGAATTTCTGACTAAATTTAAACTTAATCTTTATATGATTTCGATACGATAAGCAAAGTATGTAATGTTGAGTCTAGAAAATTTTGAAATGATGTTCATATATTCAATTGACATTCGACTGCTCTCGACGATTCACGAACAATTAAGTATAAATAGATTTGTGTTTGTATATATAAATAATAATTTGAAATATAATTTGAAGTATTATATGTTGTTGTTATTAAAAATTAATAAAATAAAAATAGGATATTATAATTATTATTATTTAAAATATATCTCTATATATAAATAAAGTATATTAAAATAAATATTAAATGATTGTAATACTCGTTTGATGTTTCGATTGATATTAAGCAAGTTAAATTCAAACTTATGTAATTTTAAAATAAACGGTGATACGAAAATGAGTTATATAAGTTATAGGCTTATTAAAAGTATATTTAGGATCTAATTATTTAATTTTAACATTTTTTATATTTTACCCATAAATGAGAGGGACAGTTGATGTAATTTTTATTTATTAGATTAATGATTGAATTTTATACCATAATAACCAAAATAATTAAATATATTTAATTTAAAAATTTAGGATTTTTTTTGAAGACTTTTATCCGTCACTAATTTTCAACGGGGTATGATTTGTTATCCGAATTAGAGTGTTGGCAGATAAATTAAAGGTGTGGCTGCTTTCCTATTTGTTAACTATTCGATAAATGGAATGATTGCATTATGTTACTGTTCCTTTTCTTGTTTCTTTGCCACAATCTGAAATATATATATATACATATACATAGAAGCTCTAAAATATAGATATATACATAGGATGCTTATTTATATTACATGCTCGATCCACCTAGTTAGTCACTAAAACCTTCATGACCAACCAGCCACCATCCTACGTGAAACATCATAACCATCAACAACCGTGAACCAACACTATCAACGGCCACCGTCTATCATCAACCTAACACCACACACCCTCCTTAAATTATCATACTCTTTCTTTTACATTCATCATCAACAATGAATATTAATTCTCCTTACTACCGTGACAAGTGATATATATATATATACAAGTTGTGTTTGAACAAAGTTAAACCATACCATCATCAAGAACCACCTTTTTCTTCATCTTTGCCTTCCTTATTATCACACCACCTTTTCATCACCACTACTAACTACTCGATTACAAACCACCTTGATCACCCACGACACCATAACCGGACACCCACCAACAACAAACTCTCACGAACACGCTACAACAACTATTTCTATCCTTCTTCATGATCGTTTCATTACTAATGTTGTTCGACAAAACCAACCCAAAATCATCTTCTTCTTGAAACAAAACCACCCTCACCAACTTGTCTCACCTATAAACTAATTACCACTCCATTAAACCATGACTACGACAATGTTTCTTTTGTTCAATCAACCAACCCACGTCAAACATGAGTACTATTGTTGGATCCGGTTAAATCAACAACCATCAACATCATAAAACTTCCACTCTTGATTGCTATTATGTAAATACTATAGTTGTTGTTGTGGGTTTCCGTGAACCACCCCACAATCATCGCCTTCCACTCTTTCTGTTGCAACCTCCATCACCACCCAATGTTACTGTTTATGTTTCATTCGAGCTTCATTACCAGGTGCAAAATTATCGATGTTATACTTTTTCTGTTATCATTCGAAGGCCACTTAGGACATTGCCCAATTGAAAACCTTTGTTCCTTGCCTGCGTTTTTTTTTATTTGTTTCTGTTCAATAACAATAAGATGATGGTGACCACAAAGCATGTTGGTTGTTATAATGATAGGTGAGATGATGATACTTCAATAATGAAACGATAAATTAATTAGGATTTATGATGAGCTGTAAAAGAAGGATGGAAGGGGGGGTCAGGATAAAGACATGTTCCTTGGATTCTAGATTACATGATGTACATCATCTTAATTGTTTTAAATCAATAACGAATCCTAGATTGGGCCGTATATAAATATATATGTATATATATATATATATGTATATATATATATGTATATATATATATATATGTATATATATATATATATATATATAGGATTGATGATGAGCTGTAAAAGAAGGATGGAAGGGGGGGTCCGGATAAAGACATGTTCCTTGGATTCTAGATTACATGATGTACATCATCTTAATTGTTTTAAATCAATAACGAATCCTAGATTGGGCCGTATATAAATATATATGTATATATATATATATATATGTATATATATATATATATGTGTATATATATATATATATATATATATATATATATATATATATATAACTAGGCTTAATATTCGAACACTTAATCCACAATATGTTTTAAGGAATAGTCGATTGGTTCGTGAAGGAGAAGATGAAACAAAAAGATGGGTTAAATAAATTAATATGGGAATTAAATCAGAAAAGGAGAAGCAGTGCAGTGGTTAGGGATGTTGGTGTATGCCACGAGAGGTTCAATCCCAGCTTGTTGCGAATTTTTTTATTTAACTCAACGAACGATGATGATGAACCTGTTTGAAGCATGTCTGATCGAATCCAAAACCCACCACCAATGTAATCGATTTATTACTATTGGACTTATTAAATCCAATGGATTAATTAAATGGGTTTGGTATTTGGGCTCCCTTCATCATATAAATGGGCTATTTTACTTCCTGGACTCATGGATCGCAAAAAAAATAAGCTAAGAGGATTTAGAATCCTAATTAATCTAGAAAAGCATATACAGAGCAGTTGGTTTGGAGAGAAATGGTTTAGCGAGGGGTCTTGGGTTTGAGCCCGGGCATAAACAATTATTTTTGGAACTTTTCTTGAGAGGTAGTTATAATTATTACTCTTATTATTATTATTTACTCTTATTATTATTATTATTATTATTATTATTATTATTATTATTATTATTATTATTATTAATATTATTATTATTATTATTATTATTATCATTTTTATCAAAATTTATAAAATTATCATTTAAGTTATTATTAGTATCAATATTATTATTATTATTATTATTATCATTATTACTTTCATATTAACAAAATTATTATAACAAATAAGTATTTTCTATATAAGAGTATATTTATTACAACTATCATAATATTTCATATAATTATATATATTAGGATTATTTATATAAATATTTTCATATAACAAATTATTGATTTTTTTATATAATATTAATCATATGTATATATGAAACTATATAAATATTAACTATTTTAATATATATAAATATATATATATATATATATATATATATAAGATATATAATTTAAGACATAATATATAAATTTGTTTGATTACGATTATATGTGTTAACATATATATAACTGATATAGATTCGTGAATCCGAGGCCAACCCTGCATTATTCAGTATTATCATATGTATTTTTACTACAAAATACAGTAGGTGAGTTTCATTATTCCCTTTTTAAATGCTTTTGCAATATATATTTTTGGGACTGAGAATACAAGCGTTTTTATAACTGTTTTACGAAATCGACACAAGTAATCAAAACTACATTATATGGTTAAATGATCGAAGTCGAATATGCCCCTTTTTGCTTGGTAGCCTAAGAATTAGGGAACATCACTAATTTTGAGAATTAGTGCACGCCTAATTGACGCAAATTCTAAAGATAGATCTATTGGGCCTAACGAACCCCATCCAAAGTACCGGATGCTTTAGTACTTCAAATTCGTTTTTATCATGTCCGAAGGATTTTCCGGAATGATAGGGGATATTCTTATATGCATCTTGTTAATGTCGGTTACAAGGTGTTCAATCCATATGAATGATTTTTGTCTCTATGAATGTGACGTATATTTATGAGAAATGGAAATGAAAATCTTGTGGTCTATTAAAATGATGGAAATGATTATTTATATTAAACTAATAAACTCACCAACCTTTTGGTTGACACTTTAAAGCATGTTTATTCTCAGGTATTAAAGAAATCTTCCGCTGTGCATTAGCTCATTTTAAGGATATTACTTGGAGTCATTCATGTCATATTTCGAAAGATGTTGCATTCGAGTCATTGAGTTTAGTAAAGATTATGATTAAGTAAATGACAGATTAGATCATTTATAGATGGATATTATGAAATGGTATGCATGCCTGTCAACTTTCGATGTAATGAAAGTTTGTCTTTTAAAACGAATGCAATGTTTGTAAAATGTATCATATAGAAGTCAAATACCTCGCGATGTAATCATATGTTATTGTATTCGTTCTTATGGATTAGGACGGGTCTTTACATGTGGTATCAGATCGGTGGTCTTAGCAAACCAGGTCTGCATTAGTGTGTCTAACTGATAAGTCGTTAGGATGCATTAGTGAGTCTGGACTTCGACCGTGTCTGCATGTCAAAAGTTTTGCTTATCATTTAGTGTCGAAAATTATTTACTTATCATCCTTAAAGTCTAGACACGTCTTACTGCCTCTATTGCATAGACAGTATATAGATAAATTCATATCTTAGCGTATCTGTTATTGTTACCTTTGCCTGACAGCTTCCGTAGATTCCTCCGTAACTTATGGAATTTTAGTATTATATATGCATATGTAAACTATGTATTGCAGGGTACTAATCTACATCCTATAATCTATTTCTTATCGAAAATCCTTCATCTGATCGTACGAGATGAATCCCTCAACCAGTTCGAGTCCCTCAGATTCCGATAGCTATTCCGATAGTTATTCTGACAGCTATTCCGACATGGATATTCACCTAAGCTTTGGAAGCAGCGTCACCAGAATGAATCAACCAATCAGCCATCCCCAATTCATCTGATGGGTTCGTAGTCTACTTAATCATTGGAGACAAGAAGAAACGATCCCTTTCATCCACCATATTGTCCTCTGGGCGAAGAACCTGAAGCATTCACCAGCGAACCAATCCGAAACACCATTTTTTCTCTCATTTCCAGAATATCTCACAACGATCACATAATTTCTACAATTCTAAACCTTATTCATTCATTTGTTCAAACCGCCAATCATTCCGGGGTAATCAAAGAAGTCAACGAGCTTCGTGCTCGAGTAATCAATGTGGAAAATATGGTACGAAACATACCAGCTTCAGCAACATCACCAGCACCGATAGTACCACCAACAGCAACATCCGCATCCCACACCTCGACATCACAATCTGTACCTCTAGCATTAATGTCGTACGCACCATAGATACCAAGGAGTACCAAAAACAATGAACGGTGAAGTATTGATCCATAACTTCATTAATATTCTTCGAAGAATATGTGGTTCCTAATAGGTTTAGAGATTACTTATTCTAGCTCAAACTGAAAAAGCAAATGAGTTTAATATCATATTAACTCATTAAATCCATGATTACATCTGAAGAAAATATATATGTATATATGTTTTCCTAAAGATTGTAATTAAAAATTATTTTGTACAAACTGTTAATGGTGAAAATATTTTAACGGGTAGGTAATACCCGAGGAAATATTTAACTTTCATATTAACATGTTATACTGTACATTCTTCGAATCTGATTCAACAGTCATTTACTATCCTACTTACATCCACAGATATACGTATCCGTTTACCGCAGAATAACTATTTTCCTTCAATTTCATATTTGGATTTTGACCTATCAGAATCCAACGAGTGGCATAATGAAGAAAACATTTGACAAAATAAAATTTGTTAGAAACAAACAAATTAACTATGAGAAAATTTGTTAAGAAACCACGCTAACGAAATCCTAGCTAACTGTTCCTAGCTAACTGTTAATTTCGTATTACATTTTATTTATCACAATTTAATTATTGCAATTTTAATTCTCGCAATTTTATTTATCGTCATTTAATTTCTGTTATTTATTTTACGCACTTTATTTATTGTCATTTAAATACTGTTATTTACGCATTTTAAATATCGGGACACGTATACAAGGTTTTGACATATCATATCAACGCATCTATATATATTATTTGGAATAACCATAGACACTCTATATGCAGTAATGATAGAGTTAGCTATACAGGGTTGAGGTTGATTCTCAAATAATATATATACTTTGAGTTGTGATCGAGTCTGAGACATTTACACGGGTCACGATACGTATTAATTAATTCGAATATTATATATTAAACTATATGAATTATTGGACTGTTAACTGTGGACTATCGACCGTGGAATACCAACATTGGACAATTAAAATGAATTAAAATATTGATTATAACATATGAAACTAAACAATTCTTCAAGTTTGCCAATTGATTTCATCTTGAACCTCATTTGTATCTTGACGATTACAATCTGCGTTCAAACCTTTCATGATTCTTGAAAACACCTCAATTGAGAGGATGAACCAACCACACTTCATCTACAGAAGAAAAGTTTGATGCATATAGTTATACACCTGAAAACACTCAGAACCTGAGTAAACGTTTAACACTTATATGTGCTAGCTCCGTTGACATTGTTATTACCGAAAATAACATTGCGATCCTTTTTTCAAATTTGCCAATTTTGTCACAGCTCCAACAAGTCAACCTCGACTATTCTTCGAAACAATCTTATTATAACCTTGATATATACGTTGTCTTTTCGTCATCGTTACCGAAGAATCGTTTATATCTCACCACATTAACAGTAAACATACCAGCAACTTCATTACTCTTTGGCGTAAGTCACCTCAATAAATCACTATATTTATTCATTAATACCCTATCATATACTCATCGGCATCTTATAATGATAATACCCATACCAAATACCGGGAGACATCAATCGATAATCTCGAAATTCTCAGCGATTCTACGACAACAATTATATATATATAAATATATATATAACTTCTATCTCCTGGATTTACGAACTTCAAATTCTGAATTTCTGAAAAGCGCTTTAGCCTATGAATCAGTTTTCTGAGTTTTGAAAAGTTGAATGAAGCAACAAAAACTGTAAATGACCTTAACAGTCAAAAGTTTGATGATAAAGAATAGTATGTTGGCAAAGCTTAGAAAAGTTGGAACTGAAAAACGGATTGAGTAAACCATGAAGGAGGCTGTTGGTAAATCACAAAGACTAAACCTGCCTTCAAAGAATCCAAATGATTCAGTATCTACTGAAGTCATTAATGAATACCTTGCTTTTGACTCTAAATTTTTACGGACAAATCTTCATTATCATCCATCGATATTATAAATTCTAAGATATTATCGAATCTTACATTATTAACATCCTCAATATTTCTGAAGATATCTTCATAAATATTCTCGTCTGATATTAATTATCTCTCCGCGCTATCTGTGTTATCTCATAAAAGGAAACTGTTTTGGTTTCTATATTCTGTAGATCTTCGAATAAATATGAATGGTTTGAAGTAATGTTGGAAATTGATGCATGAGTAACTATAATATAATGACACTTGATCAACGTGATTATATTACAGTAAGTCATGCTGAGTTTCTAATGAAACATGACGATTCACAGACCATAACGTCATCATGTGCCATGTTACACGACTCTTACATTCTACCTAATCTCCAAACAAATCAAGAATATATCTTCCTGATAATTCTATCTTTTCTCTTGAATTCTGGTAAATTAACCAATCAAGATCGTGCTATTACAATCTCTCTCTTAGAACATTAGACATGTTCATACCAAAACTCATATCTACATATTCTGGACCATTATTCGCTTAACTTAAAGTCGAGAAGAGAAAACAAAAGCATAGAGCTCCGAAATATAAGGGAGAATATAATGCCCAATAACAATACGGAGGTTACAAATCGTGGATATTAATACGAATAGAAATATAAAGACATGGTAGAATTAAGGATAGTATCACCCCAAGGTAATAGTAGAAATAAACAGATTTTTTCTGGTGGAAGATTGAAAAGAAGGATGACAGAAATGATAATTAGGAAAATAACAAGGATTAGATCTGGATTAAGCATTTTCACAATCTTTTGAATGTATGAACTAAGAAAGAAAGTATAGGAATGGTGAGAATAATGGAACGGAAGAGCTTAATTTATAATGGAAATATCAAACAGAGTAATCGAGGCAGATCACCGTATTTAATTATAGAGATCTTAATTTTCTTATTCTCCGAAGAATCAAATCTTTAAGATTTCGAAGATTTTCTTTATATCCCTTGAATTCCGAAAATCAACCCTGACTAAGTCAAAATATATGACGAAACTCTATTTCTTCAATTCACACTTTTGTGATAACTTCACTCATACGCTTCGAATAATCGAATTGTTTTATCTGTATTATTCAATAATGATAAAACTCTATTTATCAATTAATATTCGTCATGAAAACATTCTTAATGTTAGTTATGACGACCCCACTCAAATTTCGGGACAAAATTTCTTTAACGGGTAGGTACTGTGACGACCCGGGAATTTCCGACTAAATTTAAACTTAATCTTTATATGATTTCGATACGATAAGTAAAGTATGTAATGTTGAGTCTAGAAAATTTTGAAACGATGTTCATATATTCAATTGACATTCGACTGCTCTCGACGATTCACGAACAATTAAGTATAAATAGATATGTGTGTATGTATATATAAATAATAATTTGAAGTATTATATGTTGTTGTTATTAAAAATTAATAAAATAAAAATAAGATATTATAATAATTATTATTTAAAATATATCTCTATATATAAATAAAGTATATTAAAATAAATATTAAATGATTATAATACTCGTTTGATGTTTCGATTGATATTAAGCAAGTTAAATTCAAACTTATGTAATTTTAAAATAAACGGTGATACGAAAATGAGTTATAAGTTATAGGCTTATTAAAAGTATATTTAGGATCTAATTATTTAATTGTAAATTTTTTTTATATTTTACCCATAAATGAGAGGGACAGTTGATGTAATTTTTATTTATTAGATTAATGATTGAATTTTATACCATAATGAGCAAAATAATTAAATATATTCAATTTAAAATTTTAGGATTTTTTTGAAGACTTTTATCCGTCACTAATTTTCAACGGGGTACGATTTGTTATCCGAATTAGAGTGTGGCAGATAAATTAAAGGTGTGGCTGCTTTCCTATTTGTTTACTATTCGATGAATGGAATGATTGCATTATGTTACTGTTCCTTTTCTTGTTTCTTTGCCATAATCTGAAATATATATATGTACATATACATAGAAGCTCTAAAATATAGATATATACATAGGATGCTTATTTATATTACATGCTCGATCCACCTAGTTAGTCACTAAAACCTTCATGACCAACCGGCCACCATCCTACGGGAATCATCATAACCATCAACAACCGTGAACCAACACTATCAACGGCCACCGTCTATCATCAACCTAACACCACACACCCTCCTTAAATTATCATACTCTTTCTTTTACATTCATCATCAACAATGAATATTAATTCTCCTTACTAATGTGACGAGTGATATATATATACAAGTTGTGTTTGAACAAAGTTAAACCATACCATCATCAAGAACCACCTTTTTCTTCATCTTTGCCTTCCTTATGATCACGCCACCTTTTCATCACCACTACTAACTACTCGATTACAAACCACCTTGATCACCCACGACACCATAACCCGACACCAACAACAAACACTCACGAACACGCTACAGCAACTATTTCTATCCTTCTTCATGATTGTTTCCTTGCTACTGTTGTTCGACAAAACCAACCCAAAATCATCTTCTTCATGAAACAAAACCACCCTCACCAACTTGTCTCACCTATAAACCAATTACCACTCCAATAAACCACGACTACGGAAATGTTTCTTTTGTTCAATCAACCAACCCACGTCAAACATGAGTACTATTGTTGGATCCGGATAAATCAACAACCATCAACATCATAAAACTTCCACTCTTGATTGCTATTATGTAAATGCTATAGTTGTTGTTGTAGGTTGCTGTGAACCACCCCACAATCATCACCTTCCACTCTTTCTGTTGTAACCGCCATCACCACCCAATGTTACTGTTTATGTTTCATTCAAGCTTCATTACCTGGTGCGAAATTACCGCTGTTACACTTTTTTTGTTATCATTCGAAGGCCACTTAGGACATTGCCCAATTGAAAACCTTTGTTCCTTGCCTGCGTTTTTTTTATTTGTTTCTGTTCAATAACAATAAGATGATGGTGACCATGAAGCATGTTGGTTGTTATAATGATAGGTGAGATGATGATACTTCAATAATGAAATGATAAATTAATTAGGATTGATGATGAGCTGTAAAAGAAGGATGGAAAGGGGGTCAGGATAAAGACATGTTCCTTGGATTCTAGATTACATGATGTACATCATCTTAATTATTTTAAATCAATAACGAATCCTAGATTGGGCCGTATATATATATATATATATATATATATATATATATATATATATATATATATATATATATATATATATATATATATATATATATATAACTTGGCTTAATATTCGAACACTTAATCCACAATATGTTTTAAGGAATAGTCGATTGGTTCGTGAAAGAGAAGATGAAACAAAAAGATGGGTTAAATAAATTGCAATGGGAATTAAATCAGAAAAGGAGAAGCAGTGCAGTGGTTAGGGATGTTGGTATATGCCACGAGAGGTCAGAGGTTCAATCCCAGCTTGCTGTGAATTTTTTTATTTAACTCAACGAACGATGATGATGAACCTGTTTGAAGCACGTCTGATCGAATCCAACACCCACCACAAATGTAATCAATTTATTACTATTGGACTTATTAAATCCAATGGATCAATTAAATGGGTTTGCTATTTGGGCTCCCTTCATCGTATAAATGGGCTATTTTACTTCCTGGACTCATGGATCGCAAAAAAATAAGCTAAGAGGATTTAGAATCCTAATTAATCCAGAAAAGCATAGACAGAGCAGTTGGTTTGGAGAGAAATGGTTTAGCGAGGGGTCTTGGGTTCGAGCCCGGGCATAAGCAATTATTTTTGGAACTTTTCTTGAGAGGTATTTATAATTATTACTATTATTATTATTATTTATTATTATTATTATTATTAATATTATTATTATTATTATTATTATTATCATTTTTATCAAAATTTATAAAATTATCATTTAAGTTATTATTAGTATCAATATTATTATTATTATCATTATTACTTTCATATTAACAAAATTATTATAACAAATAAATATTTTCTATATAAGAGTATATTTATTACAACTATGATAATATTTCATATAATTATATATATTAGGATTATTTATATAAATATTTTCATATAACAAATTATTGATTTTTTATATAATATTAATCATATGTATATATGAAACTATATAAATATTAACTATTTTAAAATATATATATATATATATATATATATATATATATATATATATATAAATTAAATATATAAGATATATAATTTAAGACATAATATATAAATTTGTTTGATTACGATTATATGTGTTAACATATATATAACTGATATAGATTCGTGAATCCGAGGCCAACCCTGCATTGTTCAGTATTGTCATATGTATTTTTACTACAAAATACAGTAGGTGGGTTTCATTGTGACGACCTGGAAATTTCCAACCAAATTTAAACTTTAATCATTATATGAGTTCGACACGTTAAGCAAAGTTTGTAATGTTAAAGTCTCAAAAACTTTGAACTAGGTTCATGTATACATTTGACCTTTGACTAATCTCGACGATTCACGAACAATTGTTGTTAATAATTATGTATATATAAATACAAGTATATGTGCATAAATAATAATGTTAAATAATTAAATACAAATTAAACAGTAGAATTAAATATGAAAAATAATATATAATATAATACAGTTATTATTAAAAAGAATATATTTATATATAAACATAGATGATAACTATACATGAGTATTATTATATGGGTATTGTAATATATACATATAAAAGATATAAATATTATGTGATGAATTTATAACATCTATCCTTATTATGAAATAATATAGTAAATAGATATATAATAATTATACATATATATATAAACATTATTAATATATTCACATTTACATGTATAATATGTAATATAAAAACAAGTTAAAAATATAATGACAATTATATTATTACTACTTTCATTATTAAAATCATTATTAATGATATCAACAAATTTTAAATAATTAAAATTTTAATAAATTTAAGATTACGATTGTCAAAATAAATACTTAAATGTAAATATTATTATAGGAATGATTAAATTTATTAACTAGATATAATTTAAATATTATTGGTATTATGATTAATATTATTATTATTATTAATATCATTACTTTTATAAATATAATTACAAATTATGGATATAACATTTTATAACATTATTATTATTTCTTGTATTATTATCCATGCTAATATAATTAGTATTATTATTATAAGTATCATAATAAGATTATTGTTATCAATTTCTTAAAACCTTTATCATTGTGATTTATTATCATTATTACTCATATTATTATTATTATTATTATTATTATAGTATTAAGATTTAGATTATTTTTAACATAATTATGATTATTAATTATTAACAATAATTACATAATGAGTACGCATGAATCAGTTCCCATCCAAATCAATTACTGTATTAAACTTTTGTTCCTATCTAATATATGGTACGAACCAAATCTTACATATCCATTAATCTGTTTTACGTTTTGTTCCTACCCCAATTTTGTTACACATAGCAATCCATTGTAATCAATTATTGAATTTGATTTTTATTTTGTTATATTTTATTTTTCCCTTGCTCATGAAAGTGTGTCGACACACCACTTGACTACAAAACCATCGTAATCACTTTTTTTTTGTTGCTGTACAAATCGTCAACACAGAAATATATATGTAACACCTTCTGCGAATTGATGAAAGAAAACAGATTCTTTATTTATTTTTTTTTTCTTTTCTTTCTTTTTCTTTTTCAGCGAAACCGCTGTTCTATATGGTTTATTTTCCAAATTCGAAATCGAAATAAATGATAAAATCTGTTAACGTAGTTTTATCAGGAATCATTTACTCAATATATCTTCAAAGTTTCAGCTTCAAATCCTTTAAAACGAATCCTAATTGTAGAGTCAAAGTTCATAATAAAAAGTCAACTGTTTTTGTAATTGGAGAAATTCGAACTCGTTTTGAGGTTTCAAATCCAATTAACGATTTCAATAGTTTATATATATGAATTAAAATTTATTTCATGTTGTAAGATTTGTCTAAAACGTTATAGAAATCAAAATCATTTTTTTTTTCTCTTTACTAGCGACGAGCATCAGTGGGGGGCTGTTTTTTTTAATTTTTTTTTTCTCAAACGAATTAAATACAAATTAGTGTATGAATAATGACATTAAGTCTTAAACTGATTATACAACTCGCGAATTTGATTTGGGGTTGAGTTTGAATGAAATTCATTGATGAAGAAGATGAACTTTAGTAATACGGGTTAAATATAAAAGCTTTCTGTTATATTTCGGATAAAAGGGCAACAGCCCACTGGTTACGAGTGTTAGCGGGAAGCGGGAGGTTGTGGGTTCGAGCCTTGTTGTGGGCAATTCTTTTTACACAAGCTTTAAAGGGTGTACCAAATTTCTTTTATTATTATTATTATTATTATTATTATTATTATTATTATTATTATTATTATTATTATTATTATTATTATTATTATTATTGTTGTTGTTGTTGTTATGATTATTATCATATTGTTATTGATATTGCTATTATTAATAATTACAATTATTATTATACATACTAGGATTAATAATATAATTAGTATTATTATTAATATTATTATCATTATCATTACTAGATTAACAATAAATATTATTAGTATCATTATTATTATTATCACGAATAACATAAATATTATTGTCGATAATATCATTACTATTATCTATATGATTATCATTAATAAGTAATACAACTTTTTATCATTTTTTTTTTTTTGTAAATATTGGTAATTGTACCATTCTTAGAACTATTATTATTATTGTGAATATGTTTAGGATTATTATTATTGTTATAAAACAATATAAGTTATTATTACTCTCGCTAATATTAGTATAAATATCATTTTCTGTAATTATTAGTTTTACTATTATTATTATTAACATATGTATCAATTTTAACAATATCGTTATTTATATTAGTATTATCAATATTAAGAAAGTTATTATTATTAGTAAATCATTATTATCAAAACTATCATTTCCGTTACAAATAAATATTTTGTACCTAAAATATACTTAATACATATATTATAATCATATTAATAGTTTATATATCACCTACCAATTATAATAACATTATTTATATAAATAATTAAATATAACAAATTAAGAATATTTTCATATAATACTAACCATATATATATAGAGAGATATATTAATATAACCAAATATATAGATATTAAACATTTAAAATATATACACAAACTAAATAAGTATATTATATAATTCAAGTTATAATATGTAAACTTGTTCGAATACGATTATACATTTTAATATATATACAAATGATATAGGTTCGTGAATCCGAGGCCAACCCTGCATTGTTCAGTTTGTCTAATGTTGTCATATGTATTTTTACTACAAAATACATTAGGTGAGTTTCATTAATCCCTTTTTAA
The DNA here is from genome assembly GCF_046630445.1 of Rutidosis leptorrhynchoides. Classification (NCBI taxonomy): domain Eukaryota; kingdom Viridiplantae; phylum Streptophyta; class Magnoliopsida; order Asterales; family Asteraceae; genus Rutidosis; species Rutidosis leptorrhynchoides. The sequence goes on from NC_092335.1 coordinate 659,246,550, forward strand.
ATGCTTTTGCAATATATATTTTTGGGACTGAGAATGCATGCGCTGTTTTTATAAATGTTTTACGGAATGGACACAAGTGATTGAAACTACATTATATGGTTGAATGATCGAAATCGAATATGCCCCTTTTTATATAGTCTGGTAATCTAAGAATTAGGGAACAGAAACCCTAATTGACGCGAATTCTAAAGATAGATCTATCGGGCCCAACAAGCCCCATCCAAAGTACCGGATGCTTTAGTACTTCGAAATTTATATCATGTCCGAAGGAGGATCCCGGAATGATGGGGATATTCTTATATACATATTGTGAATGTCGGTTACCAGGTGTTCAATCCATATGAATGATACTTTTGTCTCTATGCATGGGACGTATGTTTATGAGAAATGGAAATATGAAATCTTGTGGTCTATTAAAATTATGAAATGATTATTTATGTTAAACTAATGAACTCACCAACCTTTGGGTTGACACTTGAAAGCATGTTTACTCTCAGGTATGAAAGAAATCTTCCGCTGTGCATTTGCTCATTTTAGAGATATTACTTGGAGTCATTCATGACATATTTCAAAAGACGTTGCATTTGAGTCGTCGCGTTCAGCAAGATTATTATTAAGTCAATTATAATTAGATATATTATGAAGTGGTATGTCTGCCGTTAACTTTTGATGTAATGAAAGATTGTCTTTTCAAAAACGAATGCAATGTTTGTAAAATGTATCATATAGAGGTCAAGTACCTCGCGATGTAATCAACTGTTGTGAATCGTTTATAATCGATGTGGACTTCGTCCGGATGGATTAGGACGGGTCCCTTCAGTTGGTATCAGAGCGGTGGTCTTAGCGAACCAGGTCTGCATTAGTGTTTCTAACTGATAAGTCGTTAGGATGCTTTAGTGAGTCTGGACTTCGACCGTGTCTGCATGTCAAAAGTTTTGCTTATCATTTCGTGTCGAAAATTACCTACTTATCATCCTTAGGAAATTACCTGCTTACCATTCCTAGTCTAGACACGTTTTACTGTATTGACTTCATGAATAGTGTATAGACAAAATTCATATCTTAGCGTATCTGTTATTGTTATCATTGTCTGACAGCTTCCGTAGATTCCTCCGTAACTTATGAGATTTTAGTATTATATATGCATATGTAAATTATGTATTGCAGGGTACTAATCTACATCCTATAATCTATTTCTTATCGAAAATCCTTCATCTGATCATACGAGATGAATCCCTCAACCAGTTCGAGTCCCTCAGATTTCGATAGCCATTCCGATAGTTATTCCGACAGTTATTCCAACATGGATATTCACCTAAACTCCGAAAGTGGTGTCATCAGAATGAATCAACCAATCAGCCACTCCCAATTCATCTGATGATTTCGTAGTCGACTTAATCAATGGAGATTCGAAAACGGCGATCCTTTCCACCAACCAAATTGCCCTCTTAGCGAAGAACCTGAAGTACTTACCGGCGAACCTGTTCGTAACATCATTTTCTCTCTCATTTCCAGAGTACCTCGCCACGACTATATCACAAGCCAGATTCAAAACCTTATTCATTCGCTCGTTCCAACCGACAATCATCTCGGAATAATAGAAGAAGTCAACTAATTTCGCGCTCGAGTAATCAATTTGGAAAACATGGTGCAAAACGTACCAACTTCAGCAACATCACCGGCCCCAACAGTACCATCAACAATCCATGCCTCAACATCTCATTATGTACCTCGAGTATAATCATCGTTCTACGTATCGTTCTACATCGATTATCTTCGTTCTTCATGACGATTAAGTAATCTCTAAATGTTTTAGAGATTATGTATTCTAGTTCTAATGGTAAAACAAATGAGTTTAATATCATATTAACTCATTAAATCCATGATTATATCTGAAGAAAATATATATGTATATATATTTTCATAAAGATTGTAATTAAAAATTCTTCCGTATAAACTGTTAATGATGAAAATATTTTAACGGGTAGGTAATACCCGAGGAATAATGAGAATTTCACATTAATTAGTTATACTGTACATTCTTCAAGTCTGATTCAACAGTCATTCCCTATCCTACTTACATCCACAGATATATGAATCCGTTCACCACAGAATAACCATTTTCATTCAAATTTCATATTTGGATTTTGACCTATCAGAATCCAACAGGTGGCATAATGAAGAAAACATTTGATGGAATAAAATTTGTTAGAAACAAACAAATTAACTATGAGAAATTTTGTTAAGAACCCACGCTAACAAAATCCCAGCTAACTATTCCTAGCTAACTGTGGACTAATCAATTGAGGACTACCAACAGTGGACAATTAAAATGAATTAAAATATTGATTATAACATATGAAACTAAAAAAATCTTCAAGTTTGCCACTTGATTTCATCTTAAACTTCATTTGTATCTTGACGATTCTAATTTGCGTTCAAAACTTTCATGATTCTTGAAAACACCTCAATCGATAGGATGAATCAACCGCACTTCATCTACGGAAGGAAAGATTTATGCATATAGTTATGCACCTGAGAAACTCTTGGCAATTGAGTAAAAGTTCAACACGTAGCCGCGTCAGATCCTTTGGCATTTATTAGCAAAAATAACTTGCGATCCCTTTTCAAAATTTGCCAATTTTGTCACAGCTCCAACAAGTCAACTTCGACTTTTCGTACGAAACAACCTTATTATAACGTTGATATATACGAGTGCTCTTTTATTGTTACTAGGGAACCTTTTATATTCCACCATATTACCAACAGCGTTTAATCATCTAAAAACACAATTTTCCTGAAACCACCTCAGATTAATAACCGATGATTCAGATATCATAGCATTAAATGCAGAGGAGACGAAAAAATGGTAGATGGTGTAAACGGCCAAAAAAAAAATTGATGATAAAGAAAGGAGTATTAGGAATGCTCGATAGAAAATTGGGTATTGAAAAACAGATTGAGCTACCCATGAAGGAGACCAAGGACAAATACAAGAATCAAACCCTATAGTCAGAGGATCCAGGTAATTCTGGATCCGATGAAATCTTCAGAGAATATCTTGCTCCGAGGTCATGTTAAAATCTTGCTCAAAAATCTTTCTCCATCAACCATCGAACTTAGAAATTCCAAAATATCATCATCAATATCTTCGATATTTCTGAGGATATTTTCATAAATATTCTCGTCCGAAATTTTATACCTCTTCGTGCTTCCTATGTATCATTATATTGGAAACATTCAATAGAGAATTTAGTACCGAAAAGAAGATTATGTGAAACTATGAAGAAAGCCGTGGACAAATCACAAAGAATAAGTTTGACTTCAAAGAATCTAAATGATTCAATGTCTGCTGAAGTCTTTAACGAATACATTGCTCCTTAATCGCTCTAAATCACCGTGAAAGAATTCCTTCATCATAATTTGATTCAGAAATTCCAAGATATTATCGTATCTTTCATTATAAATATCCTCCATATTTCTGAAGATATGTTCATAACTATTCTTATCTGAAATCATTAATCTCTTCGTACTATCAGTGTTACATCATATAGAAACTGTTAGTTTCTATATTCTGTAAACTTTCGAGCTTAGAATATGAATGTTATTGAAGTAATGTTGGGAACTGATGCATGAGTTAGTATAATATAATGACACTTGATCAATGTGATTATATTACAGTAAGTCATGCTGAGTTTCTAAATGGAACATGATGATTCACAGATTATAACGTCATCATGTGCCATGTTATATAACCCTTTCATTCTGCTTAACTTCTGAACATATCAAGAAAATATATTCTTGATAGTTCTATTCTCAGTGATTCAGGTAATTTGACAAAACAAATCATGCTACTATCTTTCCTTTCTACCTTGTATATTATGATAATTCGAAACTCCATACCTATGAATTCTGGACCGTTGCTTGCGAAAAGTAAAACAAAAGCATGAAGCTCCGAAATAGAAAGGGGGTATATATATCGCAGCAGATAAGAGAGCACATTAACTGTGGATGACAATAATTATAGGAGACAGAAACAGTGACATTGAAATATAAGGAAAAATATAAAGCCCAATACTAACACTGAAATTACAAACTATGGAGATCGGTACGTATAGCAATATAAAGACACAGAAGGATTATACATACAATAATCCCTAGAGCATAGTAGAAATAAACAGATTCTTCCGGTGGGAGTTGGAAAAGAAGAACGATCATTACGATAGTCAGAATAAGAACAAGAATTAGAACCGAATTAAGCATTATTACAATCTTTTGGATGTATGAACTAAGAAAGAAAGTATAGGAATGATGAGCATAATGGAACGAAAGAGCTTAATTTATAATGGAAATATAAGACGGAGTAATCTAGGCAGATCACCGTATTTAATTATAGAGATCTTAATTTCCTTATTCGCCGAAGAATCAAATCTTTAGATTTCTAAGATTTTCTTTAAATCCCTTGAATTTCGGAATTCAATCGAGACAAAATCAAAAGATAAGACGCACCTTATATTTTGAATTCAACCCTGACTATGTTAAAAGCTAAAACGAATCTCTATTTCTTCATTTTACTCTTTTGTGATAACTTCACTCGTACTCTTCGAATAATCGAATTATTTTATCCTTATTACTCAATGGTAATAAAACTCTATTTATCAACTCATATTCATCATGAAAACATACCTATTGTCATCCATGACCATCCCAATCAAATTTCGGGACGAAATTTCTTTAACGGGTAGGTACTGTGACGACCTGGAAATTTCCAACCAAATTTAAACTTTAATCATTATATGAGTTTGACACGATAAGCAAAGTTTGTAATGTTAAAGTCTCAAAAACTTTGAACTAGGTTCATGTATACATTTGACCTTTGACTAATCTCGACGATTCACGAACAATTATTGTTAATAATTATGTATATATAAATACAAGTATATGTGCATAAATAATAATGTTAAATAATTAAATACAAATTAAACAGTAGAATTAAATATGAAAAATAATATATAATATAATACAGTTATTATTAAAAAGAATATATTTATATATAAACATAGATGATAACTATACATGAGTATTATTATATGGGTATTGTAATATATACATATAAAAGATATAAATATTATGTGATGAATTTATAACATCTATCCTTATTATGAAATAATATAGTAAATAGATATATAACAATTATACATATATATATAAACAATATTAATATATTCACATTTACATGTATAATATGTAATATAAAAACAAGTTAAAAATATAATGACAATTATATTATTACTACTTTCATTATTAAAATCATTATTAATGATATCAACAAATTTTAAATAATTAAAATTTTAATAAATTTAAGATTACGATTGTCAAAATAAATACTTAAATGTAAATATTATTATAGGAATGATTAAATTTGTTAACTAGATATAATTTAAATATTATTGGTATTATGATTAATATTATTATTATTATTAATATCATTACTTTTATAAATATAATTACAAATTATGGATATAACATTTTATAACATTATTATTATTTCTTGTATTATTATCCATGCTAATATAATTAGTATTATTATTATAAGTATCATAATAAGATTATTGTTATCAATTTCTTAAAACCTTTATCATTGTGATTTATTATCATTATTACTCATAATATTATTATTATTATTATTATTATAGTATTAAGATTTAGATTATTTTTAACATAATTGTGATTATTAATTATTAACAATAATTACATAATGAGTACGCATGAATCAGTTCCCATCCAAATCAATTACTGTATTAAACTTTTGTTCCTATCTAATATATGGTACGAACCAAATCTTACATATCCATTAATCTGTTTTACGTTTTGTTCCTACCCCAATTCTGTTACACATAGCAATCCATTGTAATCAATTATTGAATTTGATTTTTATTTTGTTATATTTTATTTTTCCCTTGCTCATGAAAGTGTGTCGACACACCACCTGACTACAAAACCATCGTAATCACTTTTTTTTGTTGCTGTACAAATCGTCAACACAGAAATATATATGTAGCACCTTCTGCGAATTGAAGAAAGAAAACAGATTCTTTATTTTTTTTTTCTTTTCTTTCTTTTTCTTTTTCAGCGAAACCGCTGTTCTATATGGTTTATTTTCCAAATTCGAAATCGAAATAAATGATAAAATCTGTTAACGTAGTTTTATCAGGAATCATTTACTCAATATATCTTCAAAGTTTCAGCTTCAAATCCTTTAAAACGAATCCTAATTGTAGAGTCAAAGTTCATAATAAAAAGTCAACTGTTTTTGTAATTGGAGAAATTCGAACTCGTTTTGAGGTTTCAAATCCAATTAACGATTTCAATAGTTTATAGATATGAATTAAAATTAATTTCATGTTGTAAGATTTGTCTAAAACGTTATAGAAATCAAAATCATTTTTTTTTCTCTTTACTAGCGACGAGCATCAGTGGGGGGCTGTTTTTTTTTAATTTTTTTTTCTCAAACTAATTAAACACAAATTAGTGTATGAATAATGACATTAAGTCTTAAACTGATTATACAATTCGCGAATTTAATTTGGGGTTGAGTTTGAATGAAATTCATTGATGAAGAAGATGAACTTTAGTAATACGGGTTAAATATAAAAGCTTTCTGTTATATTTCGGATAAAAGGGCAACAGCCCACTGGTTACGAGTGTTAGCGGGAAGCGGGAGGTTGTGGGTTCGAGCCTTGTTGTGGGCAATTCTTTTTACACAAGCTTTAAAGGGTATACCAAATTTCTTTTATTATTGTTATTATTATTATTATTATTATTATTATTATTATTATTATTATTATTATTATTATTATTATTATTATTATTGTTATTATGATTATTATCATATTGTTATTGATATTGCTATTATTAATAATTACAATTATTATTATACATACTAGGATTAATAATATAATTTGTATTATTATTAATATTATTATCATTATCATTACTAGATTAACAATAAATATTATTAGTATCATTATTATTATTATCACGAATAACATAAATATTATTGTCGATAATAACATTACTATTATCTATATGATTATCATTAATAAGTAATGCAACTTTTTATTATTATTTTTTTGTAAATATTGGTAATTGTACCATTCTTAGAACTATTATTATTATTATGAATATGTTTAGGATTATTATTATTGTTATAAAACAATATAAGTTATTATTACTCTCGCTAATATTAGTATAAATATCATTTTCCGTAATTATTAGTTTTACTATTATTATTATTAACATATGTATCAATTTTAACAATATCGTTATTTATATTAGTATTATCAATATTAAGAAAGTTATTATTGTTAGTAAATCATTATTATCAAAACTATCATTTCCGTTACAAATAAATATTTTGTACCTAAAATATACTTAATACATATATTATAATCATATTAATAGTTTATATATCACCTACCAATTATAATAACATTATTTATATAAATAATTAAATATAACAAATTAAGAATATTTTCATATAATACTAACCATATATATATAGAGAGATATATTAATATAACCAAATATATAGATATTAAACATTTAAAATATATACACAAACTAAATAAGTATATTATATAATTCAAGTTATAATATATAAACTTGTTCGAATACGATTATACATTTTTATATATATACAAATGATATAGGTTCGTGAATCCGAGGCCAACCCTGCATTGTTCAGTTTGTCTAATGTTGTCATATGTATTTTTACTACAAAATACATTAGGTGAGTTTCATTAATCCCTTTTTAAATGCTTTTGCAATATATATTTTTGGGACTGAGAATGCATGCGCTGTTTTTATAAATGTTTTACGGAATGGACACAAGTGATTGAAACTACATTATATGGTTGAATGATCGAAATCGAATATGCCCCTTTTTATATAGTCTGGTAATCTAAGAATTAGGGAACAGAAACCCTAATTGACGCGAATTCTAAAGATAGATCTATCGGGCCCAACAAGCCCCATCCAAAGTACCGGATGCTTTAGTACTTCGAAATTTATATCATGTCCGAAGGAGGATCCCGGAATGATGGGGATATTCTTATATACATATTGTGAATGTCGGTTACCAGGTGTTCAATCCATATGAATGATACTTTTGTCTCTATGCATGGGACGTATGTTTATGAGAAATGGAAATATGAAATCTTGTGGTCTATTAAAATTATGAAATGATTATTTATGTTAAACTAATGAACTCACCAACCTTTGGGTTGACACTTGAAAGCATGTTTATTCTCAGGTATGAAAGAAATCTTCCGCTGTGCATTTGCTCATTTTAGAGATATTACTTGGAGTCATTCATGACATATTTCAAAAGACGTTGCATTCGAGTCGTCGCGTTCAGCAAGATTATTATTAAGTCAATTATAATTAGATATATTATGAAGTGGTATGTCTGCCGTCAACTTTTGATGTAATGAAAGATTGTCTTTTCAAAAACGAATGCAATGTTTGTAAAATGTATCATATAGAGGTTAAGTACCTCGCGATGTAATCAACTATTGTGAATCGTTTATAATCGATGTGGACTTCGTCCGGATGGATTAGGACGGGTCCCTTCATTCATTATTCCCTTTTTAAATGCTTTTGAAATATATATTTTTGGGACTGAGAATACATGCGTTTTTATAACTGTTTTACGAAATAGACACAAGTAATCAAAACTACATTATATGTTTGAATGATCGAAGCTGAATATACCCCTTTTTGCTTGGTAGCCTAAGAATTAGGGAACATAACTAATTTTGAGAATTAGTGCACGCCTAATTGACATGAATCCTAAAGATAGATCTATTGGGCCTAACGAACGCCATTCAAAGTACCGGATGCTTTAGTACTTCGAATTCATTTTTATCATGTCCGAAGGATTTCCTGGAATGACAGGGGATATTCTTATATGCATCTTGTTAATGTCGGTTACCAGGTGTTCAATCCATATGAATGATTTTTGTCTCTATGCATGGGACGTAAATTTTTGAGAAATGGAAATGAAAATCTTGTGGTCTATTAAAATGATGGAAATGATTATTTATATTAAACTAATGAACTCACGAACCTTTTAGTTGACACTTTAAAGCATGTTTAGGTATTAAAGAAATCTTCCGCTGTGCATTAGCTCATTTTAAGGATATTACTTGGAGTCATTAATGGCATATTTCGAAAGACGTTGCATTCGAGTCGTTGAGTTCAGTAAAGATTATAATTAAGTAAATGACAGATTAGATCATTTATAGATGGATATTATGAAATGGTATGCATGCCTGTCAACTTTCGATGTAATGAAAGTTTGTCTTTTAAAACGAATGCAATGTTTGTAAAATGTATCATATAGAAGTCAAATACCTCGCGAAGTAATCATATGTTATTGTATTCGTTCTTATGGATTAGGACGGGTCTTTACACAACATACTCATCACATAGCTAGTTCACCTATTCTCTAAGGTACTAGCTAAACCCAAACCGACCCGTAATCCTACAAGTTGCGCATAATAGCACACACAAAAAGTCTAAGTCTAGGCACCTATCTCAAGTCACCTAAATCCTTTAGACTATGCTCTGATACCACTCTGTAACAAACCAACCCGATAAACAACTATTAACGTACATTTTTTTTATTACAGTATAAGTCGCGGCGCGACATTTGTTGGTGCGGCGCGCCCTTATCTGATTTCCAACTTCCACGTTTTGCAAATGCTACTGACCCCGTTTTACACTATGGACCGCGGCGCGTGGCCATTTAGCCGTGGCGCGTCCCACCCTGGTTCAACATTTCTCTTTTCTTTTAAATTGCACAAGTTTTCCCCAATTATAAATCATAACAAATACGTTCAACCCAAGACGTGATTAAAACGTTATAATACATAATTTTAGTTAGTTTAAGTCAATAATATAAGTTCCAAAACCCCGGGACCACATTGACCCGTTTACATCTTAAAAGTAGTAATTTCGACCCATTGAGTTTCATTTCCAAACAAACTATGAGCATGATGTTTGGGGATAAACTACCCATTTCGTAGGTCGAATCCAAAAGTAATCCAAGCAAGCAACAAAAGGGAAATCATCTAAATCCCGAGCATACCCTTGCCATGTCCGCTTCCGAACCTAAAAATGTAAACAACGAAAGGGTAAGCTACATAAATAACATAATTCAATCACTTGCATACACCTACATAAACAACACATATCATTAGCAAATCGCAATAATCGAATAATTAAACGTGCCAGGCTGATAAAACTCACACAACCCAACATACACAATGTCGACATTCGACTCAATGGTGGCCGACGAAGAGTGGTATGTCGACATTCGACTTGATGATATCAATGGCAAAGGGATTGAAATCCCTGAAAATGAACTCCAAAAAATGAACTCCAGAAAGGAACTCGCATTGATCAATGTGTTGTATGTTCGTGAGATTCGCAAAAATCTTGTGTCCGGATGGTTGTTAAATAAGTTTGGCTTAAAAATAATAATAATAATAATAATAATAATTTAAAAGGTCATGTTGACCAAGAGTGAAATGTATGTTCAAAAGAGTTATGCCCTATAAATGTGAAACTTGTGTTGAAGCCAAATTAACGAGATCATCTTTCTTATCGGTTGAACGAAGAACCGAAACCCTTGGTATTATCCACACTGATGTGTGTGATTTTAGATCCATTCTAACGATGAATGGAAACATATAATTTATTTCGTTTATCGATGATAGACGAAGTATTGTTATATATATTTGTTGAAAAGTAAAGATGGAGTAATAGATTCATTTATTGCTGATAAAAACGAAGTTGAGAATCAACTTGAATGGAAAGTCAAGGTTGATCACAGTAATAGAGGTGGTCAATATGTTGCACATTTTGCTTAATTGTGTTCACAAAATGGCATTGAACATAAATTCACTGCACCTTACTTACCCCAATCGAATGAGACTACTGAATACAAGAATATAACCTTGAAAGAAATAGTAAATGCAATGTTGGTGAGTTCTGGTGTAAGCCAGTCAATGTGGGGGATGTCATCCTATTGGAAGATTATCTTTTAAATAAGATACCCTATATGAAAATGGATGAAACCACATACGAGTTATGGTGGAAAAATAAACCATCCTATGAATATCTTAAAGTGTGGGGTTGCCTGGCAAAGGTAGTTGTTCCATTACCTAAGGCATAAAAGTTAAGATCCAAGAATGGCATATGTGTTATGCTTATAGAGGAACTAATACAGAATGTATAAAAAGATATACGGTGGTGTTTAAATATATGAAGTCAATTTTGTCTTGATATAAGGGATATCGTATAACATTTCTTGTGAGAAAAGCTATGGAGAATATGAATGATGCGTCTTCTATTCTCATGCTTTGGACTTGAAGTCTAAAGAATACTAGACTTAGACTTGTTAATAATGATCATCTGTAGAGATCAATTAACAACTAATATTTCTCTGTGTTGAATTTATTTAAAGATAAAATCGCTTTCATTCACTAATAGAAGCAATTGGAATATTGTGAACATCATTGATGATGTGAATTATTCACATATTATGTGAATTATGATATTGAAGATAATTATAAATAAAAAGATGTCAATCTTTATTACTTTATTATCTTAAGACTTTGAATCACCTAATCATATTCAGATGCAAATATAATTTGAGTGCGAAACTTTTGTTAAGTTTTCTAAATTCGACGTCTATAGGTCATACCTAGAATATGACTAAGAATTGCTCAAATGTGCTAACATATGGATCACAAAAGATGCAAATCTTATGTGTGGGCTTTTGAACGCCTGATTGATTAGAATCATATTAGATATATATGATTATGAAATCAAGTTACAAGACATGTGAGGGAAGCTTTGAAACGATAAGCACTAACCCTAGTTAGTTGTGTAAAATGAACACAATAGCTTGAAAATGTGGGGGTGTCTTGTGTGATGACCCAGAAAATTTCGACTTATTTTGAACCAAATCTTTATACGATTTAATATTCTCGACACGATAAGAAAAGTCTGTGAAACTGAGTCTCAAAAATTTTGAACTATTTACATGTATTCAGTTACCCTTCGACTATTTTCGACGATTCACGAACAACTATTTATATATAAATATGTATATAAATATGTATATATATGTATATATAAACATATATATATATAAACAAATATATATATATATATATATATATATATATATATATATATATATATACATATATATATATATATATATATATATATATATATATACATACATACATATATACATATTTATATACATGTTTATATAAAATGTTTTGATTATATTTATATACATGTTTATTATAAAATGTTTACAACATAATAAAATATATTATTAGAAAATATTAACTTAGATATAAAATGTTTTGATTATATTTATTTTCTTGTAATATATAAATATAAAGATTTAAAACAAATACTATTATTAGATATGTTTATACAAATAATGAGGAGTAGAAACATATTTTAAAACTCTTAAGTTATTAAATATATCATTACCTTTTATTTATATAAATTATAGAATTTATGTATAACATTTGGAGTGTTACTTTTTCTTTAAAACGTATATAATTTTTATAAATATCTAGAGCTACTTTTAACAATCCGTCTCTTAGCTGTCATGAAAAGGATAAAGGTTTTTAACATTGTCCTAAATTTTAGAATTTTTCTAATACTTTTTGACATTTATTATTGTTAACGGAACATCAAATAGCGGTCCGTGACAAACACGAGTTAAAAACTAATAACAAATCACAGAATTTAACTACAACTTTCTCGTGACTACACATAAGTCACGCATCTTTGTCTTTTTATTTAATTTAATATATTTAATTTATTATATTATTATATTATTATATTATTATATTATTATATTTAATTATTATACTTTGTAAATCGTAAGTCAGTATGTGGAATTTCAAGAAAATCGTGCGCCTGTTTATGATTCAAAATAATGAGGTGTAATCTAACAAATTAAGAGGCACAATTTTTGCAAGAAATAAGACGCGGGTAAAGCAAATGAGGCGCATTTTGTGAAAATTCTTTTGATAATATATAACGAATTAAATAACAAATTTATTATATTTGGGACAGGGGACACGGGATGGACAAACCTTTTATGAGTCATTTTATAAAACTTAGTTAGACATGTTTATATCCTATCAAATTTCATGAATGATTTACAACCACGAAATATAATAAAAATGAATATAAATTGTAAATAGAGTTGATATACAAGACATATGATCAAGTTTTCATCTTAATACTTAATATATTTATTATATAATATATACTCCCTACTAATTAACAGTGCTGTATATAGTGATCACTTGTTATTGTATATTGATATCAACTTGTCTCATATAGTGATTGTATTATAAAACTTGGCTGATCATTAAGATTAAACATGTCGACACCTAAAAATCGAGATAGAGACGTCTATTATACCTTTTCTCCTTTCACATGTGTTAACAATTTATGCATTAATTTTTTTTTATCAAATCACGTTCACTGATGGATCTTGTATGTATATTATATATATGTTGCAATTCAATCTCCTTAACACACATATCTACAAATATTATTCCATTTTATATTACTAACATGAAGCTTACTTATTATTGCACTAAAATGATTGCATATATATACTCGATATCATATTTTTATGTTAGTAGTAATATATCATAACAAGTATAAAGCGGGTGTTTTTAATTCGGGTATCAAACCGGTTTAAAACTAAGGACATTATGGGTATTGTTCGTGAATCGAAGGCCAAGCTTGTGTTCGTTACTATCATTGCATCTACATACTTTTCCTGCAATATTGAATCACAATATTGATATGTGTGTTTATAGATCCCTTTTTAATTGCTTTTGCAATCTATATTTTTGGGCTGAGCATACATGCACTTTATTTTAAACGCAATGGACACAAGTACATACTAAATTCTACACTGAGTTTGAATCGAAAATCCCTTAGCTTTGGTAACTAGTAACTGCCGATTATAAGAACTGGTGGGCGCGATTAGTTGTATATGGATCCATAGGGCTTGACATCCCCGTTCGTTCTAGGTATAGAGACCCTAGCCTGAACTATAAAGCGGACGTATGCTATTGGAGTTTAGTACACGTTGGTTTGCATGTATTGTACATGTTGGTTGTATGTATGTTAAAACAGGGGTACTTATTATATATACGTTAAGTTTAGTTACCAAGGTACTCAATTTCGTAGAATATTTTGATAAATGTTTTGGATGAAATAACTAAAATCTTGTGGTCCACCTTTATATACAGATTATGCGCAATATTAAATCTATGAACTCACCAACCTTTGTATTGAAACTTTTAGCATGTTTATTCTCAGGTCCCTAGAAGTCTTCCGCTGTTTGTTTATACGTTATACAAGCTATGTGCATGGAGTCATACTTGTTTTATTAGAGAAAACGTTGCATTCACAAAATTATCACTATGTATCTTATTTTGACTGCATTGTCAACGGATGTATTATTGTAAACTATTATTTACGGTGATTGTCTATATGTAGAAATCATCAGATGTCGAAAACCTTGAATTTAGATATTCATTTGTGGTGTGCCTTTTAAAAAAAGTGCAATGTTTACAAAACGTATCATATAGAGGTCAATACCTCTCAATAAAATCGGTGAATAACGTACTGCGTCAATAGCGATTTTGGCGGGTCGTTACATGTGGTATCAGAGCGTTGGTCAGTAGCGAATCAGAAATTGCATTAGTGTGTCTAACCGTATATTGTTAGGATGCATTAGTGAGTCTGGACTTTGAACATGTCTGCATGTTAAAAGTTTTGCCTATAATTTCTTGTCAGACTTTACCTGCTTGTCATTCTTAATTCTAGACAAGTTTTCCTGCATTTATTGCATAGATAATGTACAGACGAATTCATATCTTAGCATATGTGTTACTGTAATCTTTTCCTGACAGCTTCCGTAAATTCCCTCTGTAATCTGCGGGATCTCTTGTACTATATATAGGTATTCTATGTAATTAGAATATCATCTGATATCCGAAAATCATTTCATATCGAAAAAATCTTTTATCTAACCGTGTACAGAAAAATCTCTAGTACGAGTACAGAAGTTTCTTGACTATGATAGTCAACACGTTATATGTATGGAGGTTCCATTCTTCAAAAGATTATGCATATGAGATATTTATCATCTCAACATAGAAAATGTAATATTGGACATGGTGTTTGTAATATCGATGTTGGAGGGTTCAAATGACTTGGGTTTTTGAAAGTCATACGAAAATTGATGTGTAATTTCGTACTCTAAATTATTAGCTAAATACCTATCGATTATCACACAATACAGGCAACTATAACCAGTTCGTGTAGTAATTAAACAAGTATTTGACCAATTCGTTCCATAGAGAGCAGGTAATTGAAAACTTGAACTATTAATTATTCTAAGATTTAAAAGGGGGTTTTGTTGTAAAACTGATTAAACGCGAAAGTAAATTAAACTTAATTCAATAAGAAGCAAAGGTATCCACTTAGCTACAATTCCCTAGGCTAGGATTGCTCGTTTAAACTCGTTAAGTGAACAATTATGATGATGTGACACTGTATTTATCTGTCGATTCCTACAGTTTAAGACTAATAACCTAAGTATAACTGTCGTTAACCTAGAGTTACTAACCAATTCACAATGATATTACTCAAGATTATAATCTAACTTAGGTTGGTTTGGTGTCCCTTACAACCTCACAATTATTGCAACTAATTTCAAGTTCAACCACTATACGATTAATTTTATTATCGGTGTCCCTCATAAAATCTCACGTATTCCTAAATTATTCACGTTCAATAATCTAGTAAAAGCTATTAATCAATTTAACTGTCGTTAGTTAATCAATAACTTCCGTGATTTAACAATCAATAAGCTTTAATAACGGTGGATCTTAGCTAGACATAAACTTGTGTAATTTTAATTAATTGTTAATAATCAAAAGATCGCAATCCATCACCTAGGTTCATGCATCTAAGTGAATACTAAATATTTAGCTACACATGGTAAAGCAAAGAACAAGTAAATAATAAGAACAATTAAACATAATCATTGAATTGAATGAAGAACAAATTAATAAAAGTAATAAAAGTTAATACAAAGATTAAACTGACCAAGAATGATATTGTAGCTTAAACCCTTGTAAAACAATGAAGAAAGACAAAGAAATTCGTAACTAATGTTGCTGTGGAAGAAAATTCGTAAATAAAACTGCTTCCCCTAAATTGGGGTAAAATTCGTCTATTTATAGAATCTGGAAAAACAGTTGAAACCGACTCAGGTCACGTTCCGTGACACACAATCGCGATCCGCGACAACATTATCGCGTAACGCGATAACCAGGACGTGACAGTAGTCATTTAAACGCGATAGAATGGTCAGAACACCCTTTTTTCCATGTCGTGTTCTGATGCACTTTGTCACGTATCACGATGACCAAAACGCGATAAACGTCATCCTGAAGCGATGGAAACTGACTTTTTCACCCGGTACGCGTTTATCTTCAACTCTAACTCCGTTTTGGCTATATCTTAAATAAAAATCATCGTTAATGAGCCAACGTACCATAACTTGACACTTTCTTCATATTAAGCTCAAATAACTTGATATCTCCATCAAAGTCTTTAAAATATCAACAAATGGACCAAGATAACGCTCAAAATATATGAATGAAAATGGCGTTATCAAAATCCCCCACACTTGAACCTTGCTTGTCCTCAAGCAAGTCAATCTTGAAACAATAACTGTACGTATAATCTTCAACAAAATTCCGCAAGATTCAAGCCTTCAAGTCAATCCTCCACAAGCTCTCGTACTCTTCATCTTTTCACGAACAAGCTTATTTCCTCACAAAACAATTCCTCACATTCCTGTCACTTACATACAAACCATCAAACGCACCCCCCTTTCTCCCCCCATTTTCATTCAAACACTTTTCAAAATAAAAATCCTAAGTGGCCCTTATTGCAAACAAATTTTCATAAAACATCCTTTCTAGGTCATGAATTGAGATGTAAAAGACAATTTGGGTTGATAACTCAAACTTCAAAAATTTCCTCAACTTTACTTCTTAACACAAACCTTTCATCTCAAAGCCTAAGCTCTTTTCACTTAACTTTCCCTAAAAATCACATTACTAGGCTTTCAATATCCTTCTTTTCTTTGCATCAATCAACCCTTAAGACCTACTTTCCAACCTCAATAACTAATCACCAATAAACATTTAAATACAATTGGTGTAAAATGATTACAAATGATAAAAAAAAAAAATCTTGCGTTATAAGGTTTAGTATTTGTAACATGACCCTTATTCGCATCAAGATAGCCTACTAACAATATTTAAGGCGCTATTGCAAATACCAATACTTCACAATTTAATCAAAGATCCAGTTATAAATAGATTCATACCTGTGTTTATGTAGAGAAATCCGTTTAAACTTTTTAACTCTCTTGATTCCATTTCAAGTTGATAATTTCTAAATATGCAAGCTATCCACATACTGGTCACATTTCTCTTATCCAAAGTACCCCGCAAAGGTAACTCTTCCCAAGGTCTAGTCTTACTAGGCATTTCCCACATCATGAGCCAAAGATGATCACTGCTGCATAATTATAAGACGAGTACCTAAAGATGATCACCTTGCCTTGAGATAGTAACGTCCTTGACCCGTGTAGCGAACCTTCAACCAACCGATCCCAAACCGAAAAAAGGTCTTAGGTGGTTAGGTGATCTAGCACCCCAAAGGATCTATCGGCTCGAGTCTTAGAAACTACTACTTAAGCTCGGATCTCATAAGCATTTTTTTTTAATAGTACTCTCTTTGAATGTCTTCCTAGTCTTCAATTTGTGACTTTGTAGAACCTGCAATGTATGATGTAGCGGATGGATAATGATGTGATCGATGATGATGAATGATTTGTTGTAGGAAGTCTTTAACTCATGACATAAAGCAATACCATTCACGCCATAGTCGGTAATAGCCACCCCTTAAAGGGTCTATTGGAGTCAGAGATTTGTGATTTTTCCTCTTCAAGCTTACATACCTAGCACTTATGAGCATAACACTTCTTTAAGAGAATCAAAAAGCCATAAACACAAAATACGAAGCCATTTATATCCTAATCTCTAATTTAACCATTTTTCTCGCATTTTACCCTAAAGCCCTAAATACCGTTATTCTTCATTTCTTGACAAAAATAAGTTGCATTGTCATCTTCGAAACAAATACCAAACTAGATAAAATAAGATTAAATTTTTAACATTTTTAACCAAATTTATCCAACATTTATCCCTTTTCAACTTTCACCTTTCATCAATTGTCTTTCCTCAAGCATTTATATACTCAAAATTCCAAAGTCATGGTCAAAAAAATCTATTCATAATTAACATATCACTAACGATTTGCTTAAAACTAATAAACCTCACCGACCAAAACCAAAATTCCAAGTCAATCCCTAATCACTACGGGTGCTCTCATGGGTAAACATCTCAATTATAACCTTAAAAAGTTTAAAAACTCCACAAATTTTGACCACTAGGCAATTAAAACATGCAAAAATTTCAAAAATCCGCGAGAATTTATCTCTCCCCCCCACACTTAAGATCATGTAATGCCCTCATTTACATGAAATCAAAAAAAAAATCAAAAATAAATTCGAGAGGACAAAATAGTGAAAAAGGGAAAAGAAAAGAAAAGAGAAACCCGGATTTTTAGATCCGTAGATCGCGGAAAGACGGTGCACGATGGCGCTGAACTTACTGCCAGCATAAGAACATCGGCATCCACTCGATCACCAAAACATCATAATAAAGTAAGGTGCTGAACTTACTGCCAGACTTTGAAAAATAATTAAGCACAACCACCGTGAAACCTGAAATGAAAACATACATACCATAACTAATGGGGTGGTACCACCACGGTACCGAAACGCCCCATTTAAAATCTAAAGTATTAAGTTTAAACACTAACAACTACCAGCATCCTAATTAAGATTACAGTCATCCAAAATAAAAACAAATAAACGATATTAAAAAATGTTTGTTTTGCTTGCCACCACCGCATCCAATCACCAAGGGTTATACCCTCCATAAGAGCCATCATACTGCCCTCCATAAGGACCTCCACCACCTGACTGACCTCCCTGGTTTCCTTCATCATACTGAGAACTAGAACCTGCTCCTCTTCGTCTGACCATATCCTCCCAAACTTCCTGAGCTGCTGTGCGATCATAAACCCGATAAGGACCCGTCGACTTCGGAGTCCATGGAACACGAGTGCCATAAGGAGTAAAGATGGTATTAGGAGAAACAAGCTCCATGTTGTGTCGATGCCAATCGTGATGATACGTAACCTCACTAATGCCATATGTAATCTGACTTTCCGAGCGTGCTCGGGTTTCCTCATTATAGAGCTGCATAGTACGCATCTATTCCATCAAATCTCGGTTGGTAAACCTCTGACCCCCGACACCATGGCCTGCATCTTGACCACCCTCGGTCATCTCTTCATCCTCCTCCTGTGCCCCTTGCGCATCTCGGAGACGGCGACGACGAACCCTATACGGAATAACCTGACCGTGCTCAATAGATATCACTCTTGCTCCTCGAAAAACATTTTCTCCTAACACAACCGCCTCAGTAATAATTCACTCCATATCCAATCTATCAATCTCAAAAACCGAGGCAATCCTCTTGATAAAATGACCACCTCGAATCGGACTTCTCGTAGAACGAAGTCCACTACCCTGATGTTTAAGAAAATAAGCCACTCCATAAGCAACCGAAGTAGGTGTTTTGGTTCAGAATTAGTTCACATACCAAAGGTCTGGTAAAGAGACCTTCTCGTTCCCCCTTCTTCTATGTGTAATAGTATGCACAACCATTCGTTGAATTGCACGAAGAGCGAGATCCATGATATGAACACAAGGGCAGTTACTCGGGCTCCATTCAGAATCAGAAGCAATATCCCCCCAAACTCTAGCTGCATCAAATTCACGAGGATCAATCATATCAATCTCTTTCAGCACTCCAAAGATAATCTCGAAAACTAACTCATGTGCGTTCTTCATCGGTATAAATTCCCAAACAAATAGCTAATTGAAATAATGACATAGAGCGGTTAACCCCACCCAATCGAAAAGTCATAAATGTTGGATCATCAACATTTTCAGGGTGAAGATTCATCACATATGTAGCGTAAAACTCGATAACCAACTCCCGGTAAACTATTTCATGGATACCAAAGAAAGCAACCCAATCATTATACACATTACCGCGCCATTCCAACTGCAAATACTCCATAACCGTAGCATGTAAACCTCCCCTTTGCAAAACATTCCAATCAACCACCCGGTGTGGTTCAAATTCTTTCCGAATCAATTCTTGCACATCCGCCTTTCTCTGTTTAATTACCTCGGATCGACCATTAAACCTTAAGTTAACATGCAACTCTGATTGAGCAATTGGAGGTTGCGGTTCAACCTCCTGAGTTGCACCGGCCGCAGTACCGAAACTTGAAGCACCCCTAGCACTAGCACGTCCTCCTGTCTGAAAAACAAACATAATAACAAACCAAAAAGATATATCCCAAAGGACATGTTAGCGTTAGCTATACCCTGCATTCCTTCAAAAGTAAACTTAAGGCACACAATGTCAATGGTCACGTAAAAACATGTCAAAAGCATAGATCATATAAGACTCCAACAACTGTCATGCACTTATAACAAATTCCCAAGTATCATCCTTAATCATCATACAAATCCTCACAGTTATAAACAATACAAAGCATGGATGTCAAATTAAATCAACATAAATCAATCTACTAACATCGTCCTCTTAGTAACATATGCAACTTTAACTAAGTAAATCAACAATCCAAACACGTAATCAAAGCATACATATCATCAGCACATGTTAAACACAATCCAAATGTCAAACTGAGTCAAACCCAGTCAACCAAGTCAAAATCCCTAATTACACATGAACCCTAGAATTCAAAATCAAAATCTAGACAATTTAAACATGCATTCATGGTAATCATACTCAACTAACAACCTTACAACATTCAAAACATATCAATTTAACTCACAAATTTAAAAACCCCAATTAATCATACCTAAGAACCCCTTAGAAATCAAAGAATGAAATTATAGAACAATAGGCATGAAATCGAAGTAATAACATGTTAAGCATACATAATATCCAATAAAAATCAAACAATAACACATAAACACACCCCCACACTTGTTTTTGCACTTAAACCCTAATGTAATTCGAATTAAGCATGAGAAGGAAAGAAAAACAAGCAAGAAGAGGTTAAATCATACCCTAGCCATGATGTTAGTGTTGATTAAATGAAGATTCGTGAGCAAATTGAAGATTTAATTGATGGGTTATGGCCAATTGAGAGTAGAAAATACGAGATAGATAAAAAAATATAAGAGTGGTGGTGATGAATCAGGCTGTAAACCCTTAAAATACCCCGACCTGCTGAACGTGTCGCGTTTCGCGACAAGCTGTCGCGTTCCGCGACAAACTGGATTAAAACGCGACAATGTAGACCCAAACGCGACTACCTATGGGGTCCATTCTGACCATTCTGTCGCGTTTTGATTGGGTTGGTAGCGTTTTGGTGACTTTTTTTCCAGATTTTATAATGTTTTTGGATTTTTAATGGTTTTCTAAAAATACACACAAATTACCTAACAACAATACAAAACTCTACACGATTTGATTTTTTAACGAGTCGTTTTCTCGACTCATGTCCATGCTCATGTGTCTTTCAGGTAGAGGGTGAGGTTCTCCCTCTCGGCGTTATAAAATGCCTCGTGATATAATTTTAACCGATGACCATTCACCTTAAAGCTTCTACCCTCGTTGTCTAACAATTCCACGTGCCCGGCCGGAAAAGCTTTCTTTACCACGAATGGACCGGACCATCGTGACCTACGCTTTCCGGGTGAGAATTTGAACTTAGATTGAAATAACAAAACTTTATCACCCGGTTCAAATTCTTTTCTCATCTTCAAACGCGCATCATGCCATAACTTCGTTTTCTCCTTATAAATGCGCGAATTCTCATAAGCGTGGTTTCGCAATTCCTCAAGTTCATGAATTTTCAAAAACCGATGTTCTCCCGCTTCCTTAAGGTCCGTATTACACTGCTTAAGTGCCCAATACGCCTTATGCTCCACTTCAACCGGCAAATGACACGCTTTTCCATAAATGAGACGGAATGGTGTAGTACCAATGAGCGTTTTATACGCAGTTCGAAATGCCCATAACGCGTCATTCAACTTCCGGTTCCAAATCTTAGGATTGTTTTTCACCGTTCTTTCAAGAATGCGTTTTAGTGCGCGGTTAGTATTCTCAACTTGACCACTCGTTTGAGGGTGATAAGCCGTGGAGAAACGGTGGGTTACTCCATACTTCTTGAGCACCTTCTCGAGTAGTTGATTTGCAAAGTGCGTACCGCGATCACTAATCAAGGCTTTTGGAAGCCCGAAACGCGAAAATAGATTTTAAGGAAGTCAACGATGACTCTTGCGTCATTAGTAGGCAAAGCTTTGGCCTCGGCCCACTTTGACACATAGTCAACCGCCACAAGGATGTATTTGCATTTGTTGGATGCGGGAAAGGGTCCCATGAAGTCTATCCCCCAAATGTTAAATATCTCACAAACTTGAATACTCGTTTGGGGCATCTCATCTCTTTTGGAGATGTTTCCCACCCTTTGGCAAGCATCACAAGTTTTGATAAAGGCACTAGCATCTTTGAAAATGGTAGGCGAATAGAATCCCGAATCGAAGATTTTCTTAGCCGTATAATTAGCTCCAAGATGCCCACCTGTGGGTCCTTGGTGACAATGCTCTAAAATTTGTTGAACTTCCTTCCCATAAACACAACGGCGAATCACTTGATCCGCCCCAATTCGAAAAAGATGTGGGGCATCCCAAAAGTAGAACTTAATATCCGCAAAGAATTTCTTCTTTTGTTGGTAAGTTAAACCTTTGGAAAGAATGCCCGCGGCTAGATAATTAGCAATATCGGCGAACCAAGGAGTTTCGGATTCAATTTCGATACCCATAAGGGACTCATCGGGGAATGTATCATGAATGTCTGATTCATTGAGTTCCTCTAGGTTTGGATTTTCAAGACGAGATAAATGATCCGCGGCTAAATTTTCGGCACCCTTTTTATCCTTGATCTCAATGTCAAATTCTTGGAGAAGAAGAATCCAACGAATGAGTCTAGTCTTAGCATCTTGTTTGGAGAACAGGTACTTAAGGGCCGAATGATCGGTGTAAACAACCGTTTTAGACAACACCAAATAGGACCTAAATTTATCAAACGCAAAGACAACCGCAAGAAGCTCTTTTTCCGTGGTGGTATAATTCAATTGAGCCCCCGTAAGTGTCTTACTCGCGTAGTAAATAGGTTTAAAGTGATTAACGTGGCGTTGACCTAAAACCGCGCTGATGTTGTGTCGTGAGGGTACGAAATATACTATTATTTTTAATACAAAATACGTTACAAATTACAAAAGTTATTTATTTATTTATAGAGTGGGATATACCTAAACCTTGCTACAACACTATAGGCAGTGTACCTAATCGTAGAGTAGTGTAGTTTTTAGTAAGTCCGGTTCGTTCCACAGGGAGCTGGTGATACTTACTATATTTTTAACAACTATATTTATACAAAATATATATAATTATATAAGTAGTAATATTATTATAAAAGGGGGGTTTTACCGTTTAATGACCGGTTTGTCGATTCTATATTTTAAGCGCAAAGATAAATGACGATAATTAAAGTGTGTAAAATAATGACAATAAATAAAATGACAGTAAATAAAATTGCGAGTAATAAAATGACAGTAAATAAAGATACGATGAGAAATACAATAAAAGAATTATGCTTATTTAAACTTCCGTAATCATGATGTTTGACGTGTTGATTTTAATTTATTACCATGGGTTAATTGTCCTTTGTCCTGGTTTATTTGATACGTCTATCTGGTTTTTGTCCATAATAGTCCATCGGTCATAAATATAAAGTGCGAGTATCCTTGTCAAATTACGCTTATACCCGAAGTCAAATATTCCAACTGATTAAGGATTTAAACTGTGACGCAGTTATCACTTCTGTCAACAATTACACCGGTTATCACTGTATGTAATCCACCCCTGTTTTAATTAGTTTATGAATATTAATTCATCCACTTGATCAGAATGAATAATCAATTACCCAACCCAATTGATTAATTAAATGATTATAACAGATTCCATATGAACGTCACTAAATAAGACAACCATAATCATTATTAATTATTAGGTTAATTAATTTGAAGATAGGTTCGACAGAATCCAATGAGTTGTCACTCAATTAGACAATACCCCCCATCTATTAATAGTCAATAGTCCAATTTCCACAAGTGTCGGTCTTTTGCCCAAACCTTAATTATGGTCCAAAGTTCAATAACCCCATCTTAATATTTTAGCCTAACATCACGATTACTTCGGCTCAAATAAGCATAATAATAACTTAGTTACGAGACATTAAATTAAAAAGGAAGAACATAGCTTACAGTGGTGATTAATCGTGTAGCGTTGCACGGACAGAATTTCGACTTAAACCCCGTAAAACATTTCTTACAATAACCCAACTAAACCATAACTTTATTATTAAAATTAACTTATATTAAAATTATAATATAAATATATATTACATATTACAGAAGAGAGAAAGAAATATGAAGAAAGGTGTTCTTTTCATTACACCGTGAATTTCATTTTATAGACAATTGGTGATTTGAAATTTTCACTTATGACCCATTAACTATGCTCAATTAACAACTTTTTATTATTTATTATTATTCTTATTATGAATTATTTAAATATTATATTATATTCTTGAGCATAGTTAACTTGTAATTTTAGCTCCGTTGCGTCGAGCGTTGAAAGTTGGTTCATGTCTCGGTTCCGAATTTTCGAACGTCCTTGCGTACAATTTAATATCTTGTACTTTGCGTTTTGTAACTTGTACTCTTGTCATTTTTAGACGTTTCTCATCAATAATTTGAACCACTTGGATTGTATCTTGTACATTTGAGCTTTTTGGACGTTTGCGTCTTCAAATCTTCGTTTTCGCCTTTTGTCTTCGCACTTATTTATTTAAACAATTACAATGAAAATATAATACAATTACATATGAAAACCTATTATTTAGGAGGGATATTGCTATGAAATATATGTTCCTTTTTAGCCTTATCAAATATCCCCACACTTGAGCGTTGCTTGTCCTCAAGCAATACAGAACTTGAAATAAAAACATACATGAATCACTTTTTTATTCATCACACTTTGTACATCAGTGATTTTGATATGGTGGTATAAACAATGATAGTAACGATAGAACCATGGTTAAAGGTGGGTGTGTCATCCACAGTTGCCTCGGGTTTAGGTCAACGACACTTGCAATCAAATAGCCGATTTACTTTCGGTTTCCAAAGCAAAGTGCACATTTGAAAGGTGGTTTACAGTCCCACATGACTATGAAAATGTAGATCCTTAAGGAAATTGGATCTTTATGAAAACATTTGATCTTTTTGAAAATTTAATCTAGCTTTTACCCTAGATAAGTTTTCCGGAATAACCCTTCACCGGTGTTTGTAAAATATTTTTGTGGGTTGTGTGGATTTCAGATTTGAAAATTTTAGCTCAACACTTGTGGTTTTGTGTTACCCACTTGCTAACCTTGTATTGGGAAAGCAACACGTCCAGTTTACTTGTTCCGTATGTTACCTTTCGGTAAACTACCGTCCGGTTGTAAAGGAAAGCGATGAACAAGAAACTGTTAAGGCAATGTCTAATGACATGCATATGATTATGGTCTTAAAACGTGTCGGATGCTAGTACTATCCTTTGTAGGAGCAATAGTAAAGATCATCCTATGATTTTTCGGTCTGGTACAAGGTCCTGTCTCCGACCATGCTATGCAACCACCGTTTCTTACGGTTGACACCCGATTTGGTTCAGGTGACCTAATGAATTCTGATGAATTCTCAGGATTTTACGTTCAATGGTAATGAACGCATTGAAAATAGGTTTTCAGAAAACAAATCGGTTTGTATTTTGATCAAAATATTTTCTCGTTCAAGCTCGAGTTTAGATATCATTGAATTCCATGAGTTTGTAATTCTCAATCTTTAAGGTCAATCTCTAGGATTGAGTAATATCAGTCTTAAAAGCTGATTTTTGATCTTTAAGGAGATTATCCTTTCTGGGGATTTGATTCATTAGTCTTATCAAGCTAATTTGCACGGTGCCCCCCCATTGTGCGAGATAAATCCTTCTCATGGTTAGGATAAATCTGACCACATGGCGACCCTGTTTGATGCTGAGGTCCGTGGATTTCCTGCTGATTTTAGAGATGACTTTTCTAGATTTTTCGTCAACCTACAGCTGATCTGGACGACAACTTCATGACCTAAATCAAGAAGCGCGTTTCTTTTTCGGAAGACTTTACTTCCTTTTAATGATGGAATTGATTCATCGTGTAGATCCATCTTTCTTACAGTAAATCGGGTAAACCAGTTAATTTAGTCCAAAGTAAAAGCACCTGCAATAACTTTACAAAAACATGTGATAGATAGTTTTTAATTGAATAACTTGGTACATTCTCCCCACACTTGGCTTTTTTCATGCGTCTTTTTATATCTTAATAAATAAATTCAAGCGTTTTAGTTGTTTCTCAATTTATGTCCTTTCCGAGGTAACAATAATTTCGGCATTAACACCTAGTTTTATCGTTCATAAATATGTATAAACATGATTTTGAATTCATTTAGTTAAAAAATTTTAAAATTTTCATAATATTTAGAAAATAAGCCAAGTATAAACCCGAGAGAATTTATAACCCTTCCCCACACTTGAGATCATGCAATGCCCTCATTTGCATGAAATCAGACTATAATTATAAATTCATGAGGGTGATTAGTGTAGGAAAGTGATTAAAAATACCCAGTTTGTAATTACAAAGCTCGTCGAATGATAGATGGCGCGCCTCATCGTTCATTCCTTCATTTATTATATCACATTTGTTGTTTTGCATCTTGTCGTCAAAATCAGTAGCTTTTGCTGAACTTAATGTTAGTCTTTGAAAGTGCGTTATTTTACCCTGTTTTGTATATAACATAAAATACAAACATACATAATTTTGAAGTTGGGTATATTACCCCACTTTCAAAAATTTATAAAATCTAATATTTTTTTTTTGGCATACTTTAAATCAATTAAATTAAAAATAATGATAACAAAATTTCTCGTCCCGTCCTCGGTTAAAGTAATTTCGGTTCAACTACCTAATCTTCAACTCACGACGAATTTTAGAAATCATTTTTTTACTTAATGAAATAAAGTAAATTTTGTTTTTAAATTCACACAAAACTTAAATTTAAAAAGCATATTAATTTCATATAAAACCTACAAAATAAAAAAAAATCAGAATGGGGGGAGAAAACTAGTTCTTTAGTGTCTGCTAGCGGAAAAGACCAATCGGATTCCATTCTCGGAACTACACGAGAACGGAACAACTAACTCTAGAGAGCATTTTCTTTTTAGAACACTTGAATCTCCCCACACTTAGGTAGCTGTGGTGTCGAAATTGTGAATAACTTCATCGTCAATTTCTCTTGGACCATAATCAACTTGCATATCTATGACTTTTTTTTAAGCCATTGGTCGGATTCCTGTGTAATATCCACAATTTCAACTAGTTTCGCCTTTTCTTTAGGCGATAGATTGGATACTAACCGGTTACATAACTTAGAGTTCCCCTTGGTTCTAGCATCGCGAATCCGTTTAATAAGTTTCTTCATTGAACTATTAATAACGGGATCATTTAATTTCGTATCAACAACGGGGTTCTTTGTTATCAGGTCATCATTAGGTGTTACTTCATTTTTCCCACACTTAGGCGTTTTATTATTGTTAAGCACTACCGTTGGAGTTGGTAAAACAACATGGTTCTTACCAATCGTTTCCGCTGGTTCAACGGTTTTGGTTGGTGGAGATTTAGACTTTCGAATCATAAAGGTGATCGATTTCTCATCATTACTATGTGTCATTCTACCCTTTCTTACATCAAATAACGCCCCGGTGGACGCTAAGAATGGTCGACCTAAAATTAGAGGAACGTTTGAGTCCTCTTCTATGTCAATGACAATGAATTCGACTAGAAAGGTTAAATTACCTACTTGAACGGGTAGGTTGTCAGCAATTCCAACTGGGTGCTTAATGGTTTGATCAAGGAGTCGAACACTCATATCCGTTGGACTTAACTCACCTACACCTAATCTCTTATATAATGAAAGAGGCATAATACTTACACTCGCACCTAAATCTGCTAGTGCATCATACATGACACAATCACTAAGTAGACAAGGAACAATAAATTCACCTGGATCACCTATCCTAGGTAGAGGTTTTGGTGGAACTGTCTTCACCGGGTTTACTTCTACGGTTTTTATTTCTTGCACTTTCTTATTCTTCTTCTTCTTCTTCTTTCAAGAGGTATCACAAACTTTATTACCTATCACTTGCTCATACTCAACTCCTTTTCTTGAAAACGGGATGGGTGTTTTGTATGGTGCCACCACTGGCTTTACATACTCGGGTGGTGGTGGTGTTGTAACTTCTTCATTGTTACTTACATCTAAAACTTTCCCATCTTCTGGTATTGGTTTTTCAGAATTTGTTGATATCATGTTAACATTTTCATTCCGAGGATTTACTTCATTATTACTCGGTAGCTTTCCTTGTTCCCTTTCACTCATCAATCTAACAAGAGTACCTACTTGTTTTTCTAGATTCAAAATGGAAGCTTGTTGAGTTCTAAATGACTGATCAAACCTCTCATTCGTTTGGGTTTGAGTTTCAATAAATTGTGTTTGAGATTCAACTAGCTTAAATACCACTTCTTCCAGATTTGACTTCTTCTCGTCGGTTTGTTGTGGTGGTTTATATAAGCCAGGTCTTTGTTGATTGAAAGTGTTGTTTTGAGTTGGTTGGTTATTCATACCTTGTTGGTTGTACGAGTTATTGTTGGTTCCATTTGGATTGTAAAGAATGTTTTGATTTCGATTGAAGTTTAGCCTTGGCGGTTGATAATTATTTCCCGACCTTTGGTTCATGTAGGAAACATTCTTACATTGTTCCATCGTTTGTTCAACATTACAATCTTTCGTTAAGTGTGGTCCACCGCATTGCTCACAACTGATTCGTATTGCGTGAATGTCTTTAGTCATCTTTTCCATTCGTCTCTCGAAAGCATCTATTTTTGCGGAAACAGAATCAAAGTTATGGCTAGAATCGGCTCTAGCTGCTTTAGATGATCTAACGATATCTTTTTCTTGGTGCCACTCATGTGAGTGGGAAGCAGTGTTATTAATAATTTTGTAAGCATCAGTTTCGGTTTTCTTCATAATAGAACCACCAGCTGCTGTGTCGATATCTTTTCGTGTAGCGATGTTTACGCCTTTATAGAAGATTTGCACTATTTGAAAAGTATCTAATCCGTGTTGAGGACATCCTCTCAACATCCTTCCGAATCTTGTCCACGCCTCATATAATGTTTCATTTGGTTTTTGCACGAACGTGGCAATTTCTCCTTGAAGTCTCACGGCTTTAGATGCCGGAAAGAATCTTTGAAGAAATTTCTCAACTAAAACATCTCATGTGTCAATCGTTCCTTCAGGTAATGATTCTAACCAATCTTTGGCTTCTCCCTTTAAAGTCCATGGGAACAACATAAGATAAATAGTTTCATCCTCAACTTCTCGAATTTTAAAGAGATTACAAATCCGATTAAAAGTTCGAAGATGTTCGTTTGAATCTTCTTTTGTTGTACCACCAAATTGGCACTGATTGGTGATCATGTGTAGGATTTGTCCTTTGATTTCAAAATCTGATGCTCTAACATCTGGCTGAATAATGGCGTGACCTTGGCCCGTGCGTGTGGCTCTCATTCGGTCTTCCATACTTAGAGGTTCCAGATTTTCCATAATTGAATTTGTTGAATACGAATCACTAGAAGATTCTGATTTAATGGTTTGTGGTTCAGGAGGAATGATTAGTGGTTCTGGATCTTGGAATTGTCCCTGAATATTCTCTGGATTCTCAATTGTGAGAGCCTTTATATTTAGGGTTTAAAAATTGGATTATCGGAAATTTGATTCGGAGTACTTGGTCGTCTAGATGATGATTCTAAAGAAAAATCAACGGCGATAATATTGGTTAGATGTCTTGATCGAGTTACAGGTAGTGAATGTATGAAAGGTGGTGAACGTTTTGCTCGGTGCATTCACAGAATATCCTATTAGTTATAAAAATAGAAAAACTTATATAAGTTGTCCAATTAATAGACTTTTCTGATTTTGCCCACGTTTCGAATAGCCAAAAGATGCAGCAGAGGGGCAGGATTCGTTTGGTCTCAATATAATTGAGGACTGTTTGCCTCCAATAACCCGGTCCACGTACAAATCCAACTATTACTACGAACCAGAAAATTTTGATGTCTATCAATTTAACCACTTAAAATAAATTTTCGTAATTTTAAGAAATTTAGATAAGAAGTAGAATAAAAATCTATGTCCTAAAACTAGAATAACGAGAAATAAGAAAGAAAAAGATTGCGCGTCGAAAAAGGTCGAAAAATAAAAGGTCGAAAAATAGGCGTCGAAAAATAAAAATAAGAAAGTAGCGCGAAAAACGGCGTCGTAAAATTCTAAAGCACATAAATCTTAGTCTAAGGAATAAGCACTTAAGGGATTTTACGGCAAACCTAAAAATTCTAGAAATAAAAATAACTACGGCAAAACTAAACTTAATACTAAAAATTGTAACTAAAGTCTAAAAATCTAAAGGTAATAAAAAAAAAACTTTTTTTTTTAATTTTTTTTTATATTTCGTTTTTTAAGGATTTAAAAAAAAATTTAAAAAAATTTTTTTTTTATATTTTTTTTTTAAAACTTATTTTAAAAAAAAAAAAATTTCTTTAAAAAAAACGTTTTTTTTACAATTTTTTTTTAAAACGAATTTTTTTTCTTTTAAAAAAAAACGATTTTTTTACACAATTTTTTTTTTAAAGGAATTAATAATTTTTTTATTATTATTATTTTTTTTCAAAACTTTTTTTTAACTCATTTACTATTCATGAATAGTAAATGAAAAGAAATTAATTAATTTACTATTCACATGAAAGCGACATGATAGAAATTATTAATTGCAAGTTACATAATATACCCCTGAAATATTTAATAAATACGACTTTTTTTAAAACTTTTAAAACTTTTACGATTCAAAATAGATTCAAAATAGCAAAGAAAAGAAATTAATTAATTTACTATTTACATGAAAGCGACATTATAGAAATTATTAATTATAAGTTACATAATATAACCCTGAAATATTTAATAAATACTACCTTTTAAAACTTTTAAAACTTTTAATTCTAAAATATTATTATATTATTATATTTTATTTCAATATTATTATATTATTATATTTATTATTTATTATATTATTATATTTAAATTAATATATCTTTAATCAATCAAAAACTAAAAAAAAAACTTAAATACCCCGTGAAAACACAAAAAGTGTCCCCGAAATTACTTTTTTTTATAACTATATTTTTACAGATATAAATTAAAAATATAGCGTTTTAGCACTCCCCGGCAGCGGCGCCAAAAACTTGATGTTGTGTCGTGAGGGTACGAAATATACTATTATTTTTAATACAAAATACGTTACAAATTACACAAATTATTTATTTACTTATTTATAGAGTGGGATATACCTAAACCTTGCTACAACACTATAGGCAGTGTACCTAATCGTAGAGTAGTGTAGTTTTTAGTAAGTCCGGTTCGTTCCACAGGGAGCTGGTGATACTTACTATATTTTTAACAACTATATTTATACAAAATATATATAATTATATAAGTAGTAATATTATTATAAAAGGGGGGTTTTACCGTTTAATGACCAGTTTGTCGATTCTATATTTTAAGCGCAAAGATAAATGACGATAATTAAAGTGCGTAAAATAATGACAATAAATAAAATGACAGTAAATAAAATTGCGAGTAATAAAATGACAGTAAATAAAGATACGATGAGAAATACAATAAAAGAATTATGCTTATTTAAACTTCCGTAATCATGATGTTTGACGTGTTGATTTTAATTTATTATCATGGGTTAATTGTCCTTTGTCCTGGTTTATTTGATACGTCTATCTGATTTTTGTCCATAATAGTCCATCGGTCATAAATATAAAGTGCGAGTATCCTCGTCAAATTACCCTTATACCCGAAGTCAAATATTCCAACTGATTAAGGATTTAAACTGTGACGCAGTTATCACTTCTGTCAACAATTACACCGGTTATCACTGTATGTAATCCACCCCTGTTTTAATTAGTTTATGAATATTAATTCATCCACTTGATCAGAATGAATAATCAATTACCCAACCCAATTGATTAATTAAATGATTATAACGGATTCCATATGAACGTCACTAAATAGGACAACCATAATCATTATTAATTATTAGGTTAATTAATTTGAAGATAGGTTCGACAGACTCCAATGAGTTGTCACTCAATTAGACAATACCCCCCATCTATTAATAGTCAATAGTCTAATTTCCACAAGTGTCGGTCTTTTGCCCAAACCTTAATTATGGTCCAAAGTTCAATAACCCCATCTTAATATTTTAGCCTAACATCACGATTACTTCGGCTCAAATAAGCATAATAATAACTTAGTTACGAGACATTAAATTAAAAAGGAAGAACATAGCTTACAGTGGTGATTAATCGCGTAGCGTTGCACGGACAGAATTTCGACTTAAAACCCGTAAAACATTTCTTACAATAACCCAACTAAACCATAACTTTATTATTAAAATTAACTTATATTAAAATTATAATATAAATATATATTACATATTACAGAAGAGAGAAAGAAATATGAAGAAATGTGTTCTTTTCATTACACCGTGAATTTCATTTTATAGACAATTGGTGATTTGAAATTTTCACTTATGACCCCTTAACTATGCTCAATTAACAACTTTTTATTATTTATTATTATTCTTATTATGAATTATTTAAATATTATATTATATTCTTGAGCATAGTTAACTTGTAATTTTAGCTCCGTTGCGTCGAGCGTTGAAAGTTGGTTCATGTCTCGGTTCCGAATTTTCGAACGTCCTTGCGTACAATTTAATATCTTGTACTTTGCGTTTTGTAACTTGTACTCTTGTCATTTTTAGACGTTTCTCATCAATAATTTAAACCACTTGGATTGTATCTTGTACATTTGAGCTTTTTGGACGTTTGCGTCTTCAAATCTTCGTTTTCGCCTTTTGTCTTCGCACTTATTTATTTAAACAATTAC
Source organism: Rutidosis leptorrhynchoides (assembly GCF_046630445.1). Taxonomy (NCBI): domain Eukaryota; kingdom Viridiplantae; phylum Streptophyta; class Magnoliopsida; order Asterales; family Asteraceae; genus Rutidosis; species Rutidosis leptorrhynchoides. The sequence goes on from NC_092335.1 coordinate 659,280,153, forward strand.
AATGAAAATATAATACAATTACATATGAAAACCTATTATTTAGGAGGGATATTGCTATGAAATATATGTTCCTTTTTAGCCTTATCATGCGCCTAGCGCGAAATCACTAGCATCACACATGAGCTCAAAATGTTGAGACCAATCGGGAGATACCATGATAGGAGCGCGTGTGAGCTTCTCTTTTAAGAAGTTGAAAGCGTTCTCGGATTCGATATTAAAGTCGAAAGGAACGTCCTTCTCAAGGAGTTTAGTCATTGGTCGGGCAATCTTAGAGAAGTCCTTAATGAACCGTCTATAGAATCCCGCATGACCAAGAAAACTACGAATGGCTTTAACGTTTGTAGGTTTTGGAAGGCCCGAAAAAACATCAATTTTGGCCTTATCAACCTCAATACCTGCACGAGAGATTTTGTGCCCTAAGACAATGCCTTCCTTCACCATGAAGTAGCATTTTTCCCAATTAAGAACAAGGTTTGATTCCTCGCACCTTTTAAGCACTTTTTCAAGATTAGCAAGACACGAATCGAAAGAGTCTCCAAAGACAGAAAAATCATCCATGAAAACTTCCATGAAGTCCTCGATCATGTCATGAAAGATGGCGACCATACACCTTTGGAAGGTGCTCGGGGCATTGCATAGCCCGAATGGCATTCTCCGATAAGCAAAGGTACCGAAAGGACAAGTAAATGTGGTTTTATCTTGGTCCTTCGGATCAATGGGGATTTGGAAGTAGCCTAAAAATCCATCTAGGAAACAATAGAACTCCCTTCCCACTAAACGCTCAAGCATTTGATCAATAAATGGAAGCGGGAAGTGGTCCTTCCTAGTGGCGTCGTTCAAACGAAGATAATCGATACAAACTCTCCATCTCGTGACGGTACGAGTAGGAACAAGTTCGTCCTTCTCGTTGAGAACAACAGTCGTGCCTCCATTTTTGGGCACAACTTGAACAGGGCTTACCCACGGGCTATCCGAAATGGGATAAATTAACCCGTCATCGAGCAATTTAACCACCTCTTTCTTAACGACCTCTTTCATATTCGGGTTTAGACGACGTTGCCTTTGTACCACTGGTTTAAAATCATCTTCCATTAGGATTCGATGAGTACAAAAGGCCGGATTGATGCCCGGTATGTCCGAGGTTTTCCAAGCTATTGCCCTTTTGTGGGATTTGAGAACGGAAACCAACCGACCCTTTTGGTCGCCGGGAAGTGTCGAAGAAATAATAACCGGCAATTGGGACGTACCTTGAAGATAAGCATATTCCATGTGAGGTGGAAGCTCCTTAAGCTCCAAGGTGGGCGGTTCTTCGAGAGATGTTTTAATACGGAATTCATTTTTCAACCGGATAGTTTCAAATGATTCCGATTCTTTAAGCTCATCCTCTTTTAGCAATTCCTCCAACTCAACTTCCGGGTCGAAGTCACCGTTGACCTCACCCATCATGATTACATCCGACGTGTCTACACTTAACGATTCCTGCAAATCATGCTCAACACAATCGTCAATAACATCAATAGCAAAACATTCATCATCGGTTGAAATAGGGTGTCTCATGGCTTTATTAATGTGACAAATCACCCTCTCATTCCCAACACCTAAGCTAAGTTGTTCTTTTTGAATATGGATGATAGCATCCTCGGTGTTAAGGAATGGCCGACCTAGAATAATGGGCACCTTAGTGTCCTCTCTCATCTCTAAGATCACGAAATCAACTGGAAATACAAGTGACTCAACCTTTACCAATATGTCCTCGGCTATTCCAATGGGGGTATCAAAAGAGTGGTTCACTAAGCGAATCCCCATCCTCGTAGGTTTCAAGTCACCTAGGCCGAGTTTAAGATATAACGAATATGGCATAAGGTTAACACTAGCACCTAAGTCGGCAAGTGCATAGTACACTTCCGAATTACCCATAGCGCAAGGGATAAGAAAACTACCCGGGTCGCCCAATTTTGGAGGAATCTTGCTCTTTTTCAAGATGGCCGAACATTCCTTATGGAGGAATGCGGCGGATACGTCATGGTACTTACCTTTCTTGGAGATAAGATCTTTGAGAAACTTCCCATAGTTAGGCATCCCTTGAAGCACTTCCGCGAGTGGCATATTCACGCTAATCTGCTTAATCATGTTTGCAAATTTCTGATACTGACTAGCGAGCTTATCCCTTTTCAACGCTTTCGGGTAAGGAATTGGTGCTTTGTATTCCTTCAACGGCGGTGTTTTAGTTACGATCTCCGGCGGATCATATTCCTTTTTCTCTTCGTCAAGCGACTTTTCTAACTCGGGCTCTTCCTCCTTTTTCTCCTCATTAATAGGTACCCGCAAAACATTAGAAGAAACAATAGGAGAAGATTTTAGAGTCTCCTTATTAGTAACCAAACCACTTCGAGTGGTTATAGCATTCACGTGTTCATTTCTAGCCGGCATCTTGTTTTTGGGATTAGATTGCGTATTAGCTGGGAGAGCACCCGGTGGTCTCTCCGATAACGATTGAGCAATACGTCCTACATCCCGTTCCAAGTTCTGAATAGAAGCCTGCTGATTTCTAACTTGCTGTTTTGTCGATTCCCCATCTTGCCTCAAAGCAGTGATACTCTCATCTGTTTTCATGATAAAACCCCTTAGCAATTCTTCCAACGGAGGCATCTTATTTTCTAGCTGCTGAACTTGTGGCATAGGCTGCTGGAAATTCCTAGGTGATGCTTGCGGATTTCTATTATTAAAACCAGGCGGCCTGTACGGATAAACCTTCTGATTGCCCTGATAACCCTGATTACCTTGATAAACTTGATTACCACTCTGATAATTGTTACCACCCGTATTGCTCGCCTGATTGAAAAACTGCCTTCCACCCGGAAATTCACCAAGGGCAAAATCACCCTTCTTAACATAACCCAGATAATTAGCCTGTTCCTCCATTGACGCTTGATCACAATCTTTGGTAAGATGCGGTCCTTGGGATAATTCACAACCTACCTTCATAGCATGCATCTCTTTAGTCATCGATTCTATTTGTCTTTTAACAGTTGCTAGTTGTGCTCTAACCGATGCGAGCTCATCACTAGTTTCGGTACTAGCGACATGAGAAGAGCGAGAAACATCTAATTCTTGATGCCAATCATACGAATGCGTGGCAGTATCTGAGATGATTTTGTTAGCGTCATCCGGAGTCTTTTTCATCAAAGAACCACCTGCAGCAATATCAAGTTCTTTCCTTGTGGGCACATTAACACCTTTGTAGAAAATTTGGACCTTATTGAAGTTGTTCAACCCGTGTTGAGGACAATTACGTAACATTTTTCCGAATCATGTCCAAGCATCATAAAGTGTCTCATGTGGCTTCTGAACAAAGTGATTAATTTCGCTCTGCAGTTGAGCGGCCTTTGCAGCTGGAAAGAAACGTTGCAGAAACTTATCTTCCATTATAGCCCAACTATCAATTTCACCTTCAGGCAATGAGTCTAACCAATCCTTGGCGTCATCTTTCAAAGACCAAGGAAAAACCCTCAAATAGATAAGTGTTTCCGCGATATTTGCAATCTTGAACAAGTTGCAAATGCTTTTAAAGTTCCGAAGATGCTCGAATGCATCCTCTTTCGGTGTACCCCTGAACTGACATTGATGAGTTATCATATTAAGAATCTGTCCCTTGACTTCAAACTCTGTAGTGACTGGTGGTTGCCTGATAGCGTGTCCGTTACCAGCCCTTGTGGCTTTCATCAATGCTTCCATAGTCTGCCCTGCTGCTCCTTCAGCCATGTTAACTTCTTCCTTAATATACTCAAATTCCGGAATATAAAAAGGTAACTCAGTGAAATCCTCGGCGATTTCCTGTTCTTCTTTCGCTTTGCTGCGTGTGTAGTAAACTCTAGACGGTTCTAGAGTTATTTGTACCTAACCTGCAATCACACCACAACAAAACCGCGCGTAAAATCAAACAAAGATAACAGAAAAGGAAGTTTTGCAAGAATTGCTTCTCACAAAAGGATCGAATAATCAAACGCTTAACCAAATTTCCAATAATTACACCGCTCCCCGGCAGCGGCGCCAAAAAGTTGATGTGTAATTTCGTACTCTAAATTATTAGCTAAATACCCATCGATTATCACACAATACAGGCAACTATAACCAGTTCGTGTAGTAATTAAACAAGTATTTGACCAATTCGTTCCACAGAGAGCAGGTAATTGAAAACTTGAGCTATTAATTATTCTAAGATTTAAAAGGGGGTTTTGTTGTAAAACTGATTAAACGCGAAAGTAAATTAAACTTAATTCAATAAGAAGCAAAGGTATCCACTTAGCTACAATTCCCTAGGCTAGGACTGCTCGTTTAAACTCATTAAGTAAACAATTATGATGATGTGACACTGTATTTATCTGTCGATTCCTACAGTTTAAGACTAATAACCTAAGTATAACTGTCGTTAACCTAGAGTTACTAACCAATTTACAATGATATTACTCAAGATTATAATCTAACTTAGGTTGGTTTGGTGTCCCTTACAACCTCACAATTATTGCAACTAATTTCAAGTTCAACCACTATACGATTAACTTTATTATCGGTGTCCCTCATAAAATCTCACGTATTCCTAAATTATTCACGTTCAATAATCTAGTAAAAGCTATTAATCAATTTAACTGTCGTTAGTTAATCAATAACTTCCGTGATTTAACAATCAATAAGCTTTAATAACGGTGGATCTTAGCTAAACATAAACTTGTGTAATTTTAATTAATTGTTATTAACCAAAAGATCGCAATCCATCACCTAGGTTCATGCATCTAAGTGAATACTAAATATTTAGCTACTCATGGTAAAGCAAAGAACAAGTAAATAATAAGAACAATTAAGCATAATCATTGAATTGAATGAAGAACAAATTAATAAAAGTAATAAAAGTTAATACAAAGATTAAACTGACCAAGAATGATATTGTAGCTTAAACCCTTGTAAAACAATGAAGAAAGACAAAGAAATTCGTAACTAATGTTGCTGTGGAAGAAAATTCGTAAATAAAACTGCTTCCCCTAAATTGGGGTAAAATTCGTCTATTTATAGAATCTGGAAAAACAGTTGAAACCGACTCAGGTCGTGTTCCGCGACACACAATCGCGATCCGCGACAACATCATCGCGTAACGCGATAACCAGGACGCGACAGTAGTTATTTAAACGCGATAGAATGGTCAGAACACCCTTTTTTCCATGTCGTGTTCTGATGCACTTTGTCACGTATCACGATGACCAAAACGCGATAAACATCATCCTGAAGCGATGGAAACTGACTTTTTCACCCGATACGCGTTTATCTTCAACTCTAACTCCGTTTTGGATATATCTTCAATAAAAATCATCGTTAATGAGCCAACGTACCATAACTTGACACTTTCTTCATATTAAGCTCAAATAACTTGATATCTCCATCAAAGTCTTTAAAATATCAACAAATGGACCAAGATAACGCTCAAAATATATGAATGAAAATGGCGTTATCAAAAATTTACACCGAAAGTGTAATAACAGAGAGGATTTGGATATAACAAGTGATGATTAAGTATCAATGATCAGGAGATATCCATTTAGGATAAAGGAATGTAAAATTTTAAGATTCGATTGTTTACATCCTTTATGGTACATGAAAGTTTGTTAAATGAGTATGAGATAGATATATAGTTTGATTAGAATGAGTTCTTCATATATACTAATATCAAGTTGATCATTTTTCTCCTTTCATGCCCTTGCATTTGGGTTTTTGAACAGATAGCTTGAGAGTTTTCTTTGATTCACTTTCTATTCCATACGTCATGATATTGGAATATCTCTATGAATTACCATAATATAATCACGTTGGCCACCGTCATTATATTTCACTAATTCATATTTCCATTCTAAGGTCACTCCATAAGGTCAGGATATGTGATCAATGATGAATTCTAATATAGTGTGTTAAGGATAGCAGTAATCTTAGCTGGATCGACAACATGTCGGTTTTAAGCCAAAACTTGCACTTGGAAAAGTTTGCGTAGAGTTGTTCTTTTTCTTAAGAGTTCAAGAATGAATTTGCAAATGTTGCTCATGTTCTTTCTCACTCTTGGAACAGATCGAAATGTCATCCATGAAACAGTTACGAACTTGTCGAGTTATGGTTGACTAGTTTTAAGTTGGAGTCTTCATTGACTTGGTCAACTTTCATATCTTTGAAAGTTATGGAAGTTGTGAAAGTTATGAAATGGACGTGGTTAAACCAGAAAGTTATGAAGCATCGTGGTAAGAGTTGGCGCAGTTGGACGAACCATGATTCTTCACTACATAAGGGTGTATAGAAGTTTGAAAAATCTAATAGGTCGTAAGTTTGAAAAATTTTAAGCGGGATAAGGATAAACGAAACACTTTATATTATTAAGAACGAGGCATTAAATAAGCCTTTATTACATGAGTTGGAAATGAGAATAATTTAAGGCATAGCCTTTACATAGATAGGAAAATGGAAAATAGGAAAACAAAGAACAAGATACGCTTCATTTCTTCTCTTTCTCAGCCATCACTTTCTCCATAACTTTATCCATGTTATTCTTCACAAGTTTCTCTAGCCTTTCGGTTTGAGAGTCGAAGGACTCTTTGATGATTTCCTTCAAGATTTTATTTTCTTTTTCTAGGTTGTTTAGACGCACTTCTATCAGAGCAACATGGCGTCTGCTATACTCTCTATTCTTCTCACAGCTACTCTGAAGGTTGATGATATCACGCTTCACCATTACGTGCTCCATGTTATTACAAAATAATGGACTGGTTTCACCAGTAGTAGCGGGTTCGGGTTGCTTTCTCTTTAGAGTTGAGTTTTCAGATGATTCTTCAATAGGCTCTTCTTCCGGCTCATAATTTGAGAATTCACTGTCGTAGTTAGGGAGATCTTGAAGAGCATCCCATTCGGGAGTAACATCGGTTTATATACCAGTGAGTGATAAGAGCCAGAGTCGGCATAATTAGCAGGGCTTTCAAATCCTTTAGTCGGGTGAAAATCAGGAGAAGTAGGTAGAGTATCCGGGCTATAATTTGGTGAGGAGGACTACCAAAGCCATAAGGTGGACTTTGGACTGGTCTTTCAGTGGAAGGCCTTTCAGTATCTTTTTCGGTTGGCTCGAAAAGATTCATTTTGTTCGCTTGATGAGAGTTAGGCATCCTAACATTAGGAAAGAGATTTTGATCAGTTTTAAGATAAGATTGTAAGGCATATGTTTAAATATTACAAGGCAATCCTAAGTGCTTTAAAGTCTAAGGCAGGAAAGGTTATAGTTTCCTAGATTGTTAAGGCACCCTAACTAGCAAGTAAGGCATACATAAAGATGCAATCCTGGTTCTCTATAACAGTCTGGTTATGCTCTGATACCACTCTGTGATGACCTCCAGATAGGGTCTGGAAGAAACGTCACTAATATCAAATAAACCAACATATTATAATATACGAGAACAATACTAAATGATAGAAACAAACTTTATTGAGTACGTAGCGGAAAATGAAATGTTGTTACAATGATAGAAATTACAATAAAGTAATTGTTTCAAATGCAAGATTAATAAATGCAATATCTCTTGACCCTAAATCCAAGTAGCATCACATAAGCAGTAAGTAAATAAGCTTGATCAATTGGCACCTGAGACAAACATGCTAAAGTGTCAACCAAAAAAGTTGAGTGAAATCATAGGTTTAACAAAAGTAGTTATCGTTGTTTTTAGATCACAAGATTTTGTTTTTAAAAGTAGATCACACAGATCTTTAGTTTTCAAGAAGATCACAAAGATCTTAAAAGTTAATCTCCCTGGGACCAAAAAGTTATGCTAATTCGTGATATTTAGACTAAACGTTCAAAGTTTGCCCCAATGACAAGTTGTGTCTGTCCTTGTCGGTTTAATTTCATTATTAAGTAATATAATGACTTGGTCAAATGTATCGGGGACGTTACTCCCGATAGGCCTACCCCCAATAATTAAGCATGCATTCAACGAGCAATTAAAAATATCACTGTAGGGACTTAGTCGGACATAGTCGAGTATAGCATAGTTTAGCAGTTTGGTACTTGTGTCTAGATTGTAAATAGTAAAAGCAGCATGTGTCTCACCCCAAGAAGTTAAATAAGTTGTGCACAATATAAAGTGGGACTATGAAATTCACCTTAGTAAGTAGGAGAGAGAGTTATTCCTCGGAATAGAAAGTTGGATGAATGAGCAGAAAGTCAACCTATTGACATTTAAGAGTAGTTAAGTGTTTTTCACAAATTTAAGTTTAAGTATGCAAATATAGTTCGTTTTACTAAGTTTTCATTCCTAATAAGTTTCCACTTTTAGAATGGTTCCATTTTTAGTAAGTTTCCATTTTTAGTAGTTTCCACTTTTAGTAAGTTAGTGTCGAACACTAGTGAGTTGTCCTTAATAAGTCTACCACCTATTATGTGTGAAAATAACTAAGTGTATGATTACTATAGTCGGGTTTTGACATTGTGCATCATACCCAAACATCTATTCCACCGCTGAGTCACCAGAATGACCAATTGTTACCGGTTGGCCCATGATTTCTTAACCAAAATCTAAGTTTGGCATTCGTAATCCACAAGCGTCCCATAGTGGTACCAAGGATCACCCTAGGCCTTAAGTAGCGTTGACGTTCGAGTAATCACACGTTATCGTGAATGACTAACGTAATCGTATAATATAATATAAGTAGTAGTATATTATATATGTATTAGTAATAATATAAGTGTATGAGTGTTAGATAGTAGTATAAGTAGTATTAGGGTATTATTAATTAATTAAAGTTGTATTTAATGATTAGGGTTTATGTGATAAATGTTTAATAGTATTATTAGGTTTAGGGTTTAGTGAAGTAATGATTAGGTAATGATTAGGGTTTTATTTAATGTTTTAGGGTTTAGGTAATATTAGGGTTTTATTAAATTAAGGTTAGATTAATTAGGGTTTAAGTATTATATATATATATATATATATATATATATATATATATATATATATATATATATATATATATATATATATATATATATATATATATATATATATATATATATATATATATATATATATATATATATATATATATCGTGTATATGTATATATATATATATAGTTTTTATTTATTTTTTTCTATATATATATATATACCGCATATATATGTTTATATATAGTAAAAATATTATATATATATATATATATATATATATGTATATATCGCATATGTATATATATATGTGTGTATATATTTTGTTTCCTTTTTTAAATACTAACAAATCTCTAACAAATCTTTAGGGTTCTTAGAGATCAAACAAAAATCTTTTTTTTTTAATTTATAAAAACCGTAGGTGTATATGTAGGTATATGTTTATATTTCTTTTTTACATGAACAATATAAATGTTAAGATCATGCATGAATTCGATTATGAATATAAACATGAATTGAAAGTAAGATTTAAGAGTTTTGGATCTAGGGTTTTTACTTGAAGAACAATGATGAAGATTAACAAGAAAAGTTGAAGATGACTTGAAGATGAAGATCAAATCAACCCGAATAACAAGAACACCTTGAAGATCTTTGAAGAACGCGAAGAACATGATGAAGATCCTTTGAAGATTGCTTGAAGATCACTTGAAGATCTTGGTGGTGGGTTTCGGTTTTTCTTGGTCAAAATTAGGAGAGGGAGAGAGAGATTTGAGAGAGAGATTTGTAGAATGTTTTGGTACATAGAATGCATTAGCTTAGGCCTCTGTTTATAGTTGAGGTTAGAAAATTCTAGAATTAGGGTTTAGGTTAAAGGAACTTAGGGAACAAGTTAGGGTTTAGGGAGGAGGTGGAGGAGGCTAAAAGTGGCCGAAATTTTGAGGGCAAAAGGGTAATTTTCCCCTTTAAATTTTTGGCTAGGGTTTGCATGGAAGGGTTTGGAACTTTTTTATTTTAGTCTTTGTATTTAGATCAGCTTAAATGGCTCATTAAAGGTTCTAATTAATTTTTTTAAAGGCTACAAGTTTTAGAGTATTATGCTTTGTTCACAAAAGTTAATTGGCTTATTATTTACATCTTTTATTAACTTGTCAATTATTGCACAAAGTTAATTTATATGTCTTATAATTCTTAATACTTAACAATTAATTATTAAAGTTTAATTATTAAGTTTTAATTATATTGTTTGGCCATTTAATATTGAAAATACATAGAATGAAAAAATGAGGGTCGTTATAATACAATTCATGATAACGCATTGTAATGTACTCGACTCGACTTAGCATATTCTGTAAGCACGCTAAATAGCTACACTAATAATCTATGTACATCTCATTAGAGTTGTATGATTAGGTTACTTCGGTATTTGGGACTACGTGTAGCATTATAACAGATATCCTGCAGTGGTCAATGACCACTTTAATGTGAACTGGATATGTGATACGAATGATTCCAGAGCCACAAGTGGTACGTATTCACAGTTGGAGGTGCGATTATATCGTGGAAATCATTTAAACAAGTGGTTTTTCTAGATCCATGATGGAATCAGAATTCATCGCTTTAGATAAAGCTGGTGAAGAGGTAGAATGGCTACGTCAATCCGTTAAAGATATACCAGATGGCCTAAGCCGGTGTCGACTATATGTATACATTGTGATAGCCAATCGATGATTGGTAGAGCTCATATTACAATGTGTAATGGTATGAATAAACATATGAGATGTAGACATAATAAAGTACGACAACTAATCTCTAAAGGAATTATCACTATTGACTATGTGAAGTCAAAGGATAATATTGCGGATCCGTTGAAAAAAGGCTTAAGCAGAGAGTTAGTGTATGAGTCGAGCGTGGGAATGGTACTGAAGCCCTTGAAAGGCTAAGTTTATATGAAGGCAAACCTAACTCAGTTGACTGGAGATCCCAAGATCTGAGTTCAATACGATAACCTACTTGTATGAACTGGCGACGGTCACTGTGGGGGAGATAATTACTAAACTAGCAACCCCTACACTTTTAAAGGGAGTTTACTAATTAAGAGTAGACTTCCTAGTCCATTCCTAAAAGTGATATGTAAGAGGATAAGCCTATGACTTTTAATGATTCAACTGAAATAACAATGCGTGGTTACAGTAGCCATTCGGTGGTGAATCACTTATGTGAGAGAGAAGTGGGGTTGCTTCGAAGGGCATTGTTGGGGCACAATACTTGATAAGCTCTCGCAGAACCAGGCTAATGTTCATGACCAAAACGAACATAACTATAAGGACTTGACGTTGTCAAGAAGAGTCTTGTGTGAAGCGTATTGTCGCCTAAACAAACGGCAGATGAGTTCAAAGACATCGCCGTCTACTCAGAGCCAGTAGACTAAGTGCGTTTTCACAAGCGAAAGTTCAAAGGGTAACACCTACTTATCGTATGCAAGATTCAACCGCTGAAACTTAATCGGAATATTGTTGTTTTTGAGATCGATCTCCATTCATGTGGGGGATTGTTGGAAAAACTTGATAAAAACGTGTGTTTTCACCAAACTTTGGACAAAAATAATTATATGTTCGAGTGACATATAATTGTAACTATTTAGTGAGTTTTGTAGTCCTTGACGAGGGCTTTAATATGAGTTAAAGAGTGTCCAAAACGGATTAAAGGTGAATGAGATATCGAATCTTAAAGTTTCTAGTTTGGTGCAAAATTTAGAAGTTTTAGTATTTTGTCCCACATCGGTTGTGGGAACAAGCCTAAGGCTATAGTCTCCACTATAAATAAAGGCCTTAAGCTTTGAAGAAAGACACACCAAAAATCATATAAGCATTCTTATATGATTAGAGTTTCCTCTCAGCCGCAACAAGGTCTTCCCGTTCCGATTTCCTTTCGGGCAATTGGTCAAGTCCGACAGTACGCTGCTTCGGACCAGTGTACACTGGGAACAGACGTCGAATCTGTTTAAGGGAATCGTGTCAAACACAAGCCCGGTTCATTCTATCATTGTCTGTTCGGTTAAATCATTCTTATCTTTTAGTTCTTATTATGAGTATTTATTATACATATTTTCTATTTGATTATTATGTTTGTGATAATTTGTATAATTATTTCACTTTCGTATAAAATTTTCTTACAAAATGTACTACTAGACAATGTTCCTTCATCGTATTAATTGAGTGTACTTCTATTTTATAAAGTTTGTTTTTCATATTAATTAAGCGTACTTCTATTTTATAAAGTTTGTTTTTCAGTAAAAATAAATGAATTAATACAATATAATATCATCACAACACTACTAAGAGTTGTATTATGTTTCAAGTTCAAATTTCACCAATAATAGATCATGTGCTGCTGTGCGGTCTGAAATGGTTATAGGATAACAAAAGCTTTTAGAATTCTAACAGAAATACTTTATAAAGATAATCCGTAAAAAAATATTCGTTTATAAATGTCCGTGCTGAAAAGTTTATGTATAAAAGTTGACTTAATTTTCATTGGCCGTGATTGGGAATCCATATTCCAAGATTCCAATATTAAACTAAAACGATGATTAGGTTTACTTTGTGCATTTAGAACACGAGGTGTCGTTCTCTATATATAATATTCATTTGAGATAGTAAAATTGACTGAAAGTAGAGAAACATTAGCTGTCGTTCAATATTAATTTCTGGTATTCATTTTTTATTTTACATATTTTTTTTTATATTTTATGTTTATTTAATTTCTATTTTATAAAATAAAAAAATTAATACTTAAGAAATATAAATAAGAGATAACATTAATAGAAAATTAAATATATTACAAAATACAAAAATAAGATTACATAAACTAAAAATACGATACATAAAATTAAATAAATTCCTAAACGATGGTGTTGTCTCGATTGTGTCATCACTCACGAATTCATCCTTACTACTCTTGTAAGGTATTTCGTTTCAAATACTCTTAGTATTCAACTCGAATCGTGTTGAGCGTATTATTGATTTTTCGAGTATTTCGACCCGTTTACCGTCGTCTTTTCTCTTTAAGAAACTCGAATACCTCCGACTCTTCATCCCAATACAAAAGCTTGGATGCCTCGCAATCAACGTTTCGTTTTAAATAATCTTTAAAAGTAAATAAATTAACGCCAGTTAAAAACAACGTTCAACGTATATTCTCACAACTGTAAGGTTCCTTCATATCATCGGTAAAACACCCACCAAAATGAACATCCTAAGTAACACTATTAATAAACATGATGGTTCTGATATTATATAGAAATATGAGAGGGAATGTGTGTAGAAATGTGAAATGGTTTAAAGTGTTTATATAAGAGTAAAAAAATTAAATAAAAAGGTAAAATGTAAATATATCTAACGTTTAAAATTTTTTAAAATCTACGGAAACCACGTCCATTTCATAATTGATAGCCGACGCTAGCTCACAGATGTCGCGGTGTCGTTGCAGGAGTTGTCCCCGTCGCCGATTGCTTCAAACGCTGGTGACTTCGGACGACACCTTGAGCTCGTAGTTTTTTTTTCTTGGGTAAACTCTTAAGAGCACTCTTAACGGTACGCCATTGGGTCCGCCATTGGCTCTGTCATCCAAGGACACCAATATTAGCAACATGTCTTTGATCCCGTCGTTGAAGACGCATGATGCATATTTTCGTTGCACATCATAATTGATCACGAAACTGTAAAATAATATAAACCTCGTAGGTTATTGTATATTACATTCACAACTATATATAGAGTACAAATGTATATACCTAAACCCTAATGACCATAACGGACTTAGCCCATCTATACAATTGGGTTAGGTTGAACGATCCTAACTAATTAATAGAAACCCCGTAGGTTATTGTGTATTATATTCACAACTATATATAGAGTACAAATGTATATACCTAAACCCTAATGACCACAACGGACTTAGCCCATCTATACAATTGGGTTGGGCTGAACGATCCTAACTAATAATATATTCTAATACTCCCCCGCAGTTGGAGCGGGAGGAAATACATACGCTCAAACTGAAACAGGAATAAATAAATAAATACATATTCTAACAATATAAACATTAATAAACTAAAAATATATTCAACATCTTCATCTTTGAGCTTGAAGCTTGAAAAGTTTTGACTTGCGTTCTCCTTAACTTTTTTTTTTTCCTTTCTAGAATGGCATAACACGGAGTATTGATAATTAAAGAAGCAAAAGATTGGAATAAAATAGAGAGTTTTATTTATGGGAAAGGATTTGAGGAATCAGAAATATTAATATGAAATTGAAGAGTAGTAGGAATTGATATATGGAAAGATTTTGAGAATTAGGAGAAATAATATAGAAAAGCAAAGATAAAAATTAGAAATAGAAAGACAAAGCAAAAAGACATATTTAAGATACGATGAGTTTTTTTCTTTTTTTTCAAAATAATTGAAGAATCGGAAATAGGAAAGAGAATATATAATAATAATAATAATAATAATTATATAATATAAAAAGAGGAGAGAAAGAAATAAGAAAAGGAAATATTTAAGGAGAAAAGCAAGAGACGATATTGAAGTAAATATTTTATTATTATTATTATTATTTTTAGAAATAGAAAAGGAAGATTATATGTTATTTGTATACAGAAGGATACGAAGTATAATTAGAAGATTTGAGAGTATAATTAGAAGATTTGAAAAAAATTTGAGAAATAAGAAAACATGACCAATTAAAATTGGCAGCCTATTGGCTATTGCTACCATCACCATGAGCATTCCTATACACAATACACGTGGAATATATTTAGAATGTAGGAATTGAAACGGCGATGTAGTTGAGTACAGTTGAAGAATAAAAGATTGGCGATTTTTTGATTATATAAAATAGTTTTAGAGAAGAGAATAAAGGAAGTAAAGATAGTAGTAGGCGGTGATAGTCACGTAAATGGCAGACTTTCGAAGAGAAGAAACTAGTCGCCGTTTTGCTGCTGGAATTTGTCGTATATTTAGGAAAGATAGTAAGAAAATTTTTTATAGAATTGTAGATTCGCGGACGAGGAACACGAATAGAGAGGGTAAGAAAGGCTGCGGCCAACCGTTTTTAGTGGCTGGTGGCGGCGTCAAAGAAGAAAAGAGAAGCGGAAGAGATTGGTCAGAGGATTACCCGATCTGATACTATGTAAAGATAGAAACCCCGTAGGTTATTGTGTATTACATTCACAACTATATATTGAGTACAAATGTATATACCTAAACTGTAACACCCCGTCAAAAATCCCTTTAACGGAATGTTAACTCTGGTCCCAGTGCTTGGCTTGACTCTACGTGACTGCAATATCCTACAGCGGAAGCAATTAATACCTGAGAATAAAACACGCAAAACGGATCAACAACAATGGTGAGTGAATCTACAGGTTTTAAGTAAACAATACAGTATGTTTAAGAAATATATTTCAAAAACAGTTATTAGTGGAAGACCACCGAGGTTTAATGTTAAAAAGTTTGTAGACAACTCTGTGACCCATTTCAAAAGTTTGTTGACAATACCATGTCAAGTTTCAAATATTCGTAGACAATACCATGTCAAGTTTTATCTCATTTGTTCGTAAACCACAGTTTTAAATAACGTTATATAGTATCTGAAAAACAGTTATCAGAAAATAGTTTAAGTTCCTTGACCACGAGATTTTACAAGTACAACTCCAAGTTGCGAAACGTTTGCATAATCTATGAGCACCTGAATACTAGCAATGACCCAAGTATAGAATCCACTATACCTGCCTTTACCTCATAAAAATTTTATACACTTGTACGAATCTATTATGTTCAAAATAAATGCACCACAGTTTTTATAGCGGGTGAGGTTGTCAACCTAACGGATCCGTCCATCTAAATTGTGCCTACACCGATGGTATTTAAAGTATTCAAGCTAGAGGCTTTGTGTACAAACTCAATATGCAGATATAGTACTCGTGTCAATACAAAAAGCATTTGATAATGTAAGTATAACAGCGTGTATTCTCATCCCTGAAAACATGTAAAAAGCGGGACTGTAGACTCACCTTTGAATAAAGCTCGGATTGAAAAGTGGACAATTTACTTGTACGGTTTATAGCCGAGTAATGCAACCTAAGTATATGTATTTAGGTTGGTCAATAAATATGTCTTAAATAAGTGTGGTTTCATAGTATAAATTGTCTTATTGCTCGACTCGGCGCGTTTCAAAGTAGAAGTCAACATACAGTCAACTAATTCATGCAAGTCAAACAAAGTCAACTGAAGTCAAACTGAAAGTCAAACTTGGTCAAAGTAGTCAACTAAATTCAACATCAGTAGGTTCATATCAAATGTTGGTCAACATGTCAAACCTAAGTCAAACAACACGTTTTAGATCATAATTGGTCAATTTCACAATTTTAGTTTATCGTTATGCACAAAGTTCATGTACATGTAGCAAACTTAGCATATTATCTCATAGTACAAAATTCAAGTAAACATGGAAAACTCCAGATCATAAGTATACTCAAAATAGATTCCAAAAAGTCTGACCAGGGTCTCATACGATAATTAAAAGTCAGGAATCAGAAGGGGTACATTTGGGGTTCACCAAGTCAGTTTCTGACCGCGCACTGATTTGGTTTTAGCTATAACCGGAGTTAGGAACATGCAATCGATACAAGACCAGTGGGCATAGTTCAAAAACAAGTTAAACTAACACATATCAAAAATCGAGCAATTTTGGTTTAGCCGATTTGTACAGTTTATTCATGCAAGTTGAACATTCAGTTTTTCAGCTCAAATCAGAATTTACATAAAGTATGGCCCTATTGTGCCCAATACATAAGGTTTCAGAGATTGACATAAACTAACAATAAGTCACATATCATGTTAAAATTCATATTCCAGAAGCTTACATGCTCATTCAATAAACACAATCCACAGAGTATAAAACAGAGAGCAATTTACAGATTCGATTCTAGTTTCGCTAGTCACATTCGCACGCAATTACCCGAAGATCTAGATACAATTAGCCTATGATATCTACATGAAAGATGAATTAATTTTTGTGTAGATTTCAAATATGCAAAGCTTTAATCACAGAAGCTAACAAATTTTATCATACAAGGTCGTATTCATGCAAGTGCTGTATAAAACTACTTTTACACTAATTCAAGCATATCTCAGGTTTTACATAAGCAAACGACATGATATCCTAGTCTAAAGTGTGTGTTTTTAAATTATCTTTCCAGTGGTATAAGTTTCATATGCTAATTTGTAACACACAAATTGCAGTTTTCGTTTTGTTGCATAATTACATACCGAAACTTCAAACGATCATAACTTAGGCTATACTAAACGAAATCATGCGATTCAAGCGAGAAAATTCAATAGTTTTTCGATAGCTATCCATCTAAACACTTTTCAATTACAGAAAACAAAGTCACAAAACCAGTAGCATAGCAATACAATTCGTGATTAAATCCTAACTCGCAATTCAGGCAATATAACGACTAATTACATGTACAAACGCGACCAATTGAGCAATAGAACATCTAAATCATATGATAAACAATTAAATCTGGAAAAATAGAGTTTTTAGATCTTACCCTAATCATACAATTTCTGTTATAGATACGTAGGGCTCGTCGAGAGGAACACGGATATGCGATCAATTTAACGATCAAGCAAACATCGAGGGTGTTCTTGAAGAAAAGATGATCGATGATGGTGAGTATTCATGAGATATGATGCACCATTTAACTCTTTATTTTCTGATTACTAGTTTTACATATAAAAGATGATGCACATGTCTAAAAAAAATTATGGGATTACCTACTAATGGCCTCCTCTTTTTGACTAATATAAGATATTTTATGATATAATGGCCACCTTCTTTTGACTAATATGAGATATTTTAGGATATGATGTATGAGATCACGGCCATGTGGCCTCGGGCTCGGGTCTCGGACTCGTTTTGTGTAAAAGCTCGTTC
Source organism: Rutidosis leptorrhynchoides (assembly GCF_046630445.1). Lineage (NCBI taxonomy): Eukaryota > Viridiplantae > Streptophyta > Magnoliopsida > Asterales > Asteraceae > Rutidosis > Rutidosis leptorrhynchoides. Next base: position 659,298,116 of record NC_092335.1, read on the forward strand.
GCGCGTGGTTCGTTTCGAGTGCCGTTAACCGTACCGAATCTCCGGAACGTTAACTAGTCGTTGAAACAAAATCACCGTGTTTAATTCATTAAGTAAATAATAAATTAAATTTCTTTCGTAAGTTCAATAATTATTAACATTAATTATTCTATCGTTTTTCTGAGTTCCGTTAACTGAAAAGTTTTCTAGGCGATTAACTTTAATCGTGTCGTTTCTAGTTTAATTCGTCAACCGAATTAAGTTTACTAATTAATATAACATATTAATTCAAGTAATCCACTAAGGATCAAGTACGCATTTAATTTCTATAAATACAAAAAAAAAAAATTAACGTAAGTTCCATTAACTAACTAACGGACAGTTAACTAAAGTAACGGAAAAAGTTGGGTTGTTACATTACCTCACCGTTATTGAAATTTCGTCCCGAAATTTGGATGATGGCAGTTATTGATGAAAATAAAATATTTTCGTATCATTAGAAATCCACGTTTCAACGTGAGCTTGAATTCTATAACGAAGTTTGCAAATAAAGTTTATACTTGGCTTGAATAGTTTGTCTTTCCAGACGTAAGCCTTCATAGATTCTTTTAATAAAAGAATTTGGTCATATACGAGTGTTTCGTCAAATAATATGATAAGATTAAATAATCTTTCGAGATCTCTATACGGATGGACTTCTAAGGTCCGTTCGGTTTCGTAATGAATATCAGTTAAGTGCATAGAATTTCTTATCATCAAGAATATGAATGAAATGATTCGGTTACGTGTAAAAATATGACTGAATATGTCACTAATGGATGTATTGAAGTAATAGTTATCCGCCTTGACTCTTCGATGTAATCACTATTGATTCTCCTAAATTCAAGGGATTTGAATATAATCGTTTGAAATCTGTGAGATTTGAATCCCGATAATTAAGGAAATTAGAATCCTTTTCTTTTTGATTTAATACGATTATCTTAATCGGCTGACGCATTGCTATGGTAAAAAGTTCTGATATAAATTAATCATCTCTGCGACCTTATTTTCTCAACCTCAATCTTCTTACTTTCAAGATTCTATTTTCGAAAATTTTGTGAAGATGCTTCATCCGCTCTTGATTTTCGTTACTATTTTGACTGTGTATACAGTCATTCTTCTTTTTAGTCTACCACCAGAAGAATCTCTGTTCTTCTATAATGCTCTAGGGGTGACAGTATTTTTAATTCTACCACTCCTCTGTTTTTCAATACTTATTGATATAAATGGTTTATGATCTTCCATGTTTGTCGTCTTTTATATTCTAACCTATTTTTCGAAGAATCATGCTTTTTATCCAAGAAGATCTTCAACTTGTTCTTCTATACATAGTCAAATAATACGGATCAATAGCCGATGATGATGCAGAAACATTCGATGTTCATCGTCATAGTATCTGTTTTCACCTTGTTTTCTCTTCTCGACTTTAAATCAAGCAAGTAATGGTCCAGAATTCGTAGGTATGGAGTTTCGAATGATCATAATATACAAGGTAGAAAGGAAAGGTAATAGCACGATTTGATTTGTCAAATTACCAGAATATTCGAAAAAGACCAAATCATCAAGAAATATATTTCCTTGATATATTTAGTAGTAAAATAGAATGAAAGAGTTATGTAACATAGTTCATGATGATTTTAAGGTCTGTGAATCATCATCTTCCATTAGAAATTCAGCATGCCTTGGGAGCAAGATATTCTCTAAAGATATCATCGGATCCAGAATTACCTGGATTCTTTGAAAATAAGGTTTGGTCCTTGTATTTGTCCTTGGTCTCCTTCATGATTAGCTCAATCCATTTTTCAGTTCCAAATCTGAGCTTTTTCAATACGTTATTCTTTATCATCAAACTTTTGGCCATTAAGATCATCTATAGCTTTTGCTGCTTCGTCAGCATTCTAAAGGTTAACGAATCTGAATCGTTGGTTATCAATCCGAGATGGTTTCAAGAGATTTTATTTTTAGATGATTAAACGCTGATTGTAATCGTTAACGGATCTAATGGTTGACGAATATGCATTGTTGATTTCAAAAGTAATGAATGATAATTTCGATGGTTTGATGTGATAATTCATCATAGAATACAAATGAATATAATTCATGAATGTAGTGATCTTTAGGAAGATAACACTTGCTAAAGCTTTACTTAGATTCCGATACATCAAAATCAGAATATGTAGTAGTTGTTCTTTAGTGAACGGATACACATATCTTGTGAGTGTAATTAGTATAGTTACTGATTATTGAATCAGAATTTGAAGAATGTATAATGTAACATATTAATGTGAGATATAAATATTTCTCGGGTTTTACCTACCCATTAAATATTTTTACAATTTACAGTTTGTACAGAAGGGTTTTTAATTACAATCTTTATGAAGATATATATTCGTATATATTCTTCAGATGTAATCATAGATTTAATGAGTTAATATAATATTAAACTCATTTGATTTACGGTTGAAGATAATCTCCAAAGCCTTAGAGATTTCATAATTGTCGCGAAATATTTCGCTAATGAAGTTATGAATCAATACTTCATCGTTCATTGTTTATTGATATACCTCGGTATATGATATTGATGCTCGTGGAGTTCTTGTGAAATTTACAAGGCACGGATAATGTTTTCTAGAAAGTTTCGAGTACATCGAAAATAGAAGTGAAAAATCAAACATGTATTTGAATAATACACTTAGTTTATTATGAAATGGAGTTTATTGTGCTGAAGCAGTGATTAATGATTGTTAAGTCATTAACGAAGGATGTACATCATAGCATATTAATGATATGATTTAACCAAGTAGTACATACTAGTTAAGATTCACACGTAATAGCTTAGTACGAAAAGATTTATTATTGTTCCAAACCATATATATATATATATATATATATAAAGTATACATATATATATATATAAAGTATACATATATAATTTTTTTTTCCAGGAAGAATGAGTCAATACATCTTAACTCACAATTACTAATATTCCTTGGTATCTATGGGGCGTATGATGTTCATATCCGAAGTACCGAGTGTGATGTTGAGGTGTGGGATGCGGATGTTGTTGTTGGTGAAGCTGATGATGTTGGTGGTGATGTTGATGGTACTGGTGGTGCTGGTTATGCTGCTCTTAGATTTCGCACCATATTCTCCAGAGCCACTACTCGAGCGCGAAGCTCGTTGACTTCTTCTACTATTCCGGGATGATTGGCGGTTCGGACAAGTGGATGAATAATTTCTAAAATTCTGGATATTAGATATTCGTGGCGGGATATCCTGGAAATGAGGGTGAAAATGGTGTTCCGGATTGGTTCGCCGGTAAGTGCTTCAGGTTCTTCACCAAGAGGTGAATTCGGTTGGTGGAAGGGATCACCTTCTTCTTGTCTCCATTGATTGAGTCGACTACGAACCTATCCCCAATTCATCCATAATTGATGATGACTAATTGGTTCGTTCGTTCCGGTTATACTGCCATTGGAGATCGAGGAGGTCGAGGAATCAAGTGAGAAATCCATTTTATATGATTGGATAAAGGGTTTTTTTATGAATGGGTGTTGAATACTGAATGATATATTCGTCTCCTTAATATACGTATATATAGCAAAAAGATTTCCGTATTTTACGGAGGAAATTTAGGAAAAGTGTTTAGATAAAGTCTATTGGATAGATATGATAAGATATGATTTGTCTATACTCCATTTACGCAATAATTGCAGTAAGATGTCAGTGGATCAAAAATGATAAGCAGTGAGAAGTAGTGATCGGTCGCGACTAGTAGTGAGAGGCAGCATTGAGTAGTAGTAAGCAACGAAAAATAGCAAGGAGTGGTGGTATAAGATGATGAGTATGTCCAGGCAGTGTCTTCGTAGTGCCAAGTCGAAATCAGGGGTGACGGACAGTGTCGGGTAGCGACGAATTGTGACGTGATTACACGCTCCTTATAGGTTATAATAACAATTAAATAGTACAGTGTAAATTTCTACTCATATTTGAAATTAAACAGTTTATGTTCTAAACGGTATTTATCCAAGTAACGTACTTGACTCGCTCCCAATTCCTTATTTTGCGATGTCAGAACTTCTATATGAGTTACCGTAATGTAATCCTGGTCATTATATTACGCTATCTCACATTTCCATTCGACATCACTCCATAAGTTCAAGATGGCGTAATCAACTTAATTTAGTTAAATCTCGCGTCGCGTGTACGTATGTGTTTTGTAGTATGGTGTTCATTTCAAGTCCATATCATATGAGTGTAAGGTGTATATGTACGTGATGTAATGTGTAGCCTTACATGTAGCATAGTGACACATACAGTGTAAGTACGATGCATAAAAGTCGTCCAAGACATACGGCTATAGACTAGACTTCACTAATGCGCCCTACGGTTAGATACACTAATGTATCCTAGTTCTCTATAGCCAAAGCTCTGATACCAAATGTAACACCCCGTCAAAAATTCCTTTAACGGAATGTTAACTCTGGTCCCAGTGCTTGGCTTGACTCTACGTGACAGCAATATCCTACAACGGAAGCAATTAATACCTGAGAATAAAACACGCAAAACGGATCAACAACAATGTTGAGTGAATCTACAGGTTTTAAGTAAACAATACAGTATGTTTAAGAAATATATTTCGAAAACAGTTATTAGTGGAAGACCACCGAGGTTTAATGTTAAAAGTTTATAGACAACTCTGTGTCCCATTTCAAAAGTTTGTTGACAATACCATGTCAAGTTTCAAATATTCGTAGACAATACCATGTCAAGTTTTATCTCATTTGTTCGTAAACCACATTTTTAAATAACGTTATATAGTATCTGAAAAACAGTTATCAGAAAATAGTTTAAGTTCCTTGACCACGAGATTTTACAAGTATAACTCCAAGTTGCAAAACGTTTGCATAATCTATGAGCACCTGAATACTAGCAATGACCCAAGTATAGAATCCACTATACCTGCCTTTACCTCATAAAAATGTTATACACTTGTACGAATCTATTATGTTCAAAATAAATGCACCACAGTTTTTATAGCGGGTGATGTTGTCAATCTAACGTATCCGTCCATCTAAATTGTGCCTACACCGATGGTATTTAAAGTATTCAAGCTAGAGGCTTTGTGTACAAACTCAGTATGCAGATATAGTACTCGTGTCAATACAAAAAGCATTTGATAATGTAAGTATAACAGCGTATATTCTCATCCCTGAAAACATGTAAAAAGTGGGACTGTAGACTCACCTTTGAATAAAGCTCGGATTTAAAAGTGGACAATTTACTTGTACGGTTTATAGCCGAGTAATGCAACCTAAGTATATGTATTTAGGTTGGTCAATAAATATGTCTTAAACAAGTGTGGTTTCATAGTATAAATTGTCTTAATGCTCGAATCGACGCGTTTCAAAGTAGAAGTCAACATACAGTCAACTAATTCATGCAAGTCAAACAAAGTCAACCGAAGTCAAACCGAAAGTCAAACTTGGTCAAAGTAGTCAACTAAATTCAACATCAATAGGTTCATATCAAATGTTGGTCAACATGTCAAACCTAAGTCAAACAACACGTTTTAGATCATAATTGGTCAATTTCACAATTTTAGTTTATCGTTGTGCACAAAGTTCATGTACATGTAGCAAACTTAGCATATTATCTCATAGTACAAAATTCAAGTAAACATGGAAAACTCCAGATCATAAGTATATTCAAAATCGATTCCAAAAAGTCTGACCAGGGTCTCATACGATAATTAAAAGTCAGGAATCAGAAGGGGTACATTTGGGGTTCACCAAGTCAGTTTCTGACCGTGCACTGATTTGGTTTTAGCTATAACCGGAGTTAGGAACATGCAATCGATACAAGACCAGTGGCCATAGTTCACAAACAAGTTAAACTAACACATATCAAAAATCAAGCAATTTTGGTTTAGCCGATTTGTACAGTTTATTCATGCAAGTTGAACATTCAGTTTTTCAGCTCAAATCAGAATTTACATAAAGTATGGCCCTATTGTACCCAATGCATAAGGTTTCAGAGATTGACATAAACTAACAATAAGTCACATATAATGTTAAAATTCATATACCAGAATCTTACATGCTCATTCAATAAACACAATCCACAGAGTATAAAACAGAGAGCAATTTACAGATTCGATTCTAGTTTCGCTAGTCACATTCGCACGCGATTACCCGAAGATCTAGATACAATTAGCCTATGATATCTACATGAAAGATGAATTAATTTTTGTGTAGATTTCAAATATGTAAAGATTTAATCACAGAAGCTAACACATTTTATCATACAAGGTCGTATTCATGCAAGTGCTGTATAAAACTACTTTTACACTAATTCAAGCATATCTCAGGTTTTACATAAGCAAACGACATGATATCCAAGTTTAAAGTGTGTGTTTTTAAATTATATTTCCAGTGGTATAAGTTTCACATGCCAATTTGTAACACACAAATTGCAGTTTTCGTTTTGTTGCATAATTACATACCGAAACTTCAAACGATCATAACTTAGGCTATACTAAACGAAATCATGCGATTCAAGCGAGAAAATTCAATAGTTTTTCGATAGCTATCCATCTAAACACTTTTCAATTACAGAAAACAAAGTCACAAAACCAGTAGCATAGCAATACAATTCGTGATTAAATCCTAACTCGCAATTCAGGTAATATAACGACTAATTACATGTACAAACGTGACCAATTGAGCAATAGAACATCTAAATCATATGATAAACAATTAAATCTGGAAAAATAGAGTTTTTAGACCTTACCTTAATCATACAATTGTTGGTATAGATACGTAGGGCTCGTCGAGAGGAACACGGATATGCGATCAATTTAACGATCAAGCAAACATCGAGGGTGTTCTTGAAGAAAAGATGATCGATGATGGTGAGTATTCATGAGATATGATGCACCATTTAACTCTTTATTTTCTGATTACTAGTTTTACATGTAAAAGATGATGCACATGTCTAAAAAAAATTATGGGATTACCTACTAATGGCCTCCTCTTTTTGACTAATATAAGATATTTTATGATATAATGGCCACATTCTTTTGACTAATATAAGATATTTTAAGATATAATGGCCACCTTCTTTTGACTAATATGAGATATTTTAGGATATGATGTATGAGGTCACGGCCATGTGGCCTCGGGCTCGGGTCTCGGACTCGTTTTGTGTAAAAGCTCGTTCGCGCGTGGTTCGTTTCGAGTGCCGTTAACCGTACCGAATCTCCGGAACGTTAACTAGTCGTTGAAACAAAATCACCGTGTTTAATTCATTAAGTAAATAATAAATTAAATTTCTTTCGTAAGTTCAATAATTATTAACAATAATTATTCTATCGTTTTTCTGAGTTCCGTTAACTGAAAAGTTTTCTAGGCGATTAACTTTAATCGTGTCGTTTCTAGTTTAATTCGTCAACCGAATTAAGTTTACTAATTAATATAACATATTAATTCAAGTAATCCACTAAGGATCAAGTACGCATTTAATTTCTTTAAATACAAAAAAAAAAAAATTCACGTAAGTTCCATTAACTAACTAACGGACAGTTAACTAAAGTAACGGAAAAAGTTGGGTTGTTACATAAACCATAATGACCATAACGGACTTAGCCCATCTATACAATTGGGTTGGGCTGAACGATCCTAACTAATAATATATTCTAATACTCCCCGCAGTTGGAGCGGGAGGAAATACATACGCTCAAACGGAAACAGGAACAAATAAATAAATACATACTTGCTTAAGACCCGCAAAAATTGCGGGGTTTGGCAATAAAATGTGCAAATGTAATTAGTTATGAATGTATTTCTCACTGGGTTCAAGGAATGACGAAAAACAGAGAAGACATATCAGACTTAAAATGTAAATAGGTTTCGTCTTCACTGGCATAACAGGAAAGACATAAATTTAGTTTCACTTGAAATAAGTCAAAGAGGACAAAGTCGCTCCAAGTGTATTAATACCGCCTAATCAAACAATTTTCTTCAAATACATATGTTATTTTTGTAATGTACCAATATGACACACTTGATGTTTATATAGACACAGAATTCGGACAAAAGTAATTTTGGTCAACCCAATTGTAGCCGACCCATTCAACCTCCACCAAAGTTACCCGTTTTAAACCGACAATTTTTTGACCGATTACCCAACACCCCTACCCTCCCATTTTTCTTACACTCATGAGAAAATGTTGGTGTATAAACAATAATGTACAACACTATTTGTAACCAGAAAGCAGAATTTTCTGAATCACAGGCAATACAAGGGTATTCAAAGCTTGCAGGTTCAGACGCTTCATATATTCTCTAAAGTGTAACTCCACAAAACCATACATCTGCAGACTGAACAAACACAAAACCATAATTTGACAATGACAAAAAGTCACAAGCATTATAATATTTGAAAGTATTGGTATTCTCCGACAAAATGGGTCATGAGCTCATGGCAAACAAAAACGAATTAACAAAATAATGTTTGAATGTGCTTCAGTTACTGATCAGAAAATCAGTTGTTTAAATGTCACATATATGATGATTTATTTAACAACAACAACAATATCGAGTCTCGCTTAAAGATTCTATTTAAGAAACTATTAAGTAGAATAAACACTAAACACTCTTTTATAGTTTTTAATATATTGAAAAAGTAAAAAAAAAAAAAAAAAAAAAAGGTATATCAGTATAATCTCAACTAAATCGATTGAAAATTACCATAGCAAGACCACCAGTCTTCTTCGTTTCTTCACATCATGTTTTCGATCGTTTTGGTGATTCAATCGGACTGGATGTATGATTACTATTTCAACAATTTGTATCTGCAATTAATTTTATATAAACTACAATAACTAAAATTAGGTTAATAATCATAATCTTACTAATACAAAATAAGAAATTTTCTAGAACTATAAGCATAATACATTCACCACAGCAGCTTAAAAAATCCAAAACAACATAAAAACACATTAGTTTAAGTGTTTAACACAAAATTTCCTACAAATATATAAACCACTAATGGTTATACAAATTAATAAGACTAAATAAGACAAATTAATAATACTAATAGTTCTTCATCTCACAACTAATGTATGACATTGCAATAAAGTTAAGCAATATTTATAGCATAACATAAGTTTATAAGAAAAGGCTATTCAACAGGATAAATTTCTAACACAAAAAGTGTATGCTGTTTTTAAGATAATATTTCCACAACAAAAGCTGATATTTAAAGAATCGGTTCAACTTATAAAATGGTAACACGCAAGACGGCTAACAATCGAGAATCCGATCACCACAGAACAAAATTGAGAATCAAAACACTAACAATCAAAACAATTGAGAATCAGATCACTAATGTGCGAAGGCTTAAATCAAAATTACTCACCCGCGAATAATGTGCGATTTTCGTATTCAAAAGTACTGCAAAACCTAATGATCGAAGTACAAAATCAAAGATGATATGTGAAAAACATAATGATAGAAGGCTTAATCAAAAATACTCACCCACGATATCTAACGATGATAACAGCGATGATAACAGCGAAGTTCTTCTAGCGATGATAACTATTGGGTATCAATTTGTCCATTCTATTGTTATTTACGTTTACTGGTACATCAATATAATCTCAACTAAATCGACTGAAACTTACCATAGAACAGCATAACAAATCTAATCCTATAACAGTTTGCCAATTTGAATAATAGATAAAACATACCAGTGCAGGAAGATGCAAATGCAGATATAAACTATGAATAAAAGGTCTCAACTTGAATGCAACATAAGTTGATATCGACAACCTGGAGATAAATAAAAAACTAAAAACACAATGAACAAAAAACGTGCTATAAATAATAAAACTTTTAAAATGAAACTTATCAAATGGTATGTACTAACCGCAAAGCAAGAAAAATACTAAATCAAAATCAACAACTTCTGAAATGTTGTAATGTGAACGCATATATATCGCCCATTGCCAAGAATGATGTTCTGCAAAATCAGGACCACATGTGTACATTAAAGGCACAATTAATTGATATTTATCAATAAAAAATAAATAAAACCACATTAAAAAAACAAAGCGATATTTTGATGGATTCTCGTTAACGATTGCTAGAATAACATTATGTTCTCAGATGAATTAATGACTTTTAATTACCTCTTTTCTGCAGTTTGCAGGCAATGTACTTTACTTAACAAATCGACACGATCAGAATAATCTTTTTCAACAAAATCTAACAGCTTTCGTGACTCCAACCACTCTGATAGCTGCAGGACTAATCGACTACATTAATTAACATTAGATCCTTAACCAATACTAATTGAATGACATGATGAAATCTAGAAATTTCAATTTTCATATGATCAAGCACTCTAATCTAACATTTTTAGATCTTTAAATCAGTGAAAACTTGGAGATAATGTAGTCGAAATACCCATCTACTCACCAAGCACATACTTCAATGGATAATAGCATTTACACATACTTAAATGACATCTTAATAACAATTTTACAAAAAATTATATAAATGTATGTTGCAAATAACTCAGCAAGAGAAGTAATCATTTAAATGGCTTATTATTAAAAATGGCTTAGATTACTATCACCCAGCAAATCACTCAGTGGAAAAATAAACATAAATTAGCATTTGCTCCTTACTACATGTAACTCTCGATTATTCACACTGTGATCTTCTATATCTATATATCTATATTCTATATTAAAATTTAAAAGAAAAAATTAATACGCTCGTAATGTTCTTTATGAATTATAAAGATGTTGTCAAAATAATTCACAATGACATATTTTTAGGCTTGATCTTTAAAGAGTCTCGAGCACATTTCAATATCTAGATGAATATTTACTATCAAGTAGACAACTTTTAAGTACCTTTTGTCCACATCAATTTAAAGAGTTCTCCAGCACATTTCACTATCGTTAAAGAGTTCTCCCTTTCAAGAGAGGCCTCCCCACCACCTTCATTAGCAATAAACTCTTGCAATTGACCAAAATAAACATTGACTCTGTTTACCTAAAGAAAAGTATTTTGTGAACATAAAAAAATATCGGTATACCTTTGATGCTGCAACCATTACCCAAAAACATATCAGAGGAATCACTGGCGTATAAAGCTAACAATACACAACATAATGTATCAACCATCTCAATCAAATAAATAATAACAGCAAAATAACCCATGAACAGTGGTCGTAAGATAAATTAATGAGACAAAATATCTTAGCACCAACAAATTCACCTAATACAACCACATTCGAACAAAAAATAAGCATCCAACAACGATTCAGAAACTTACAAAAAAAAATTAACAAAAGAATATGAAAAAAATACCCGTTCACGAACAAAAATCACAAACGCAAATCTTAAACAGTAATCGAAATGAAATCAACAAAGCACCGTTTTTAGAATCCTAAATCAATTCGATGACCCAACTATGAATCAACCCTACAAAAATGAATAGTCTTTAAAGAAACAAAATTAGGGTTTTGATACTAAATCTGATAAAGTAACGAACGGAAATCAAATTTAGGGTTTTGAATCATGTAAATGGTATCTTCAAAAATCGCTTGAAATATTCATACATCGGTCTTCAGTCTGTAGATTTCAATTTGATTGTAACAACAAAAATCCCTATTCATCCATCCACGACGATAACGAATCATTTTTAGTGAGATGAATGGAATGGAGGGTTCGCAGGCTCGATTTTGTTTTGGGGATACAATAGATATCGGCGTTAGAGAGTTGGAGAGGTAGCCCTACTCGATGATGATATAGCTAGGGTTGATCAACGAAATCTACCCGCTATCCTTGTTTAGATACTGATTTTTGAGATAGATGTTTGAAGAAGATGGCAAGTAGAAGGAAGGTAGCTGAGAGATTTTTCCCTAGTCTGTGTGTGTTCTGCGAGTTAGAACCCTATTCAGATCTCTTCACCCCCATATTTTTTCTTTAAAATGGTATTATGGGGAGTTTTGTGGTTTCAGAAATAATTATAAGGTTATCGTTAGATCCAATGGTTGATAAGGAAGGGCATTTGAGGTCATTTTTTTAATCTAAAAGTTCAGATTCAAAGTTGCTAATAAAGTATACCTCAATTTTTCTTTTCTTTTAATGTATAGTATAGATATAGATATAGATAGATAGATAGATAGATTCTAACAATATAAACATTAATAAACTAAAAATATATTCAACGTCTTCATCTTTGAGCTTGAAGCTTGAAAAGTTTTGACTTGCGTTCTCCTTAACTTTTTTTTTCTTTCTAGAATGGCATAACACGGAGTATTGATAATTAAAGAAGCAAAAGATTGAAATAAAATAGAGAGTTTTATTTATGGGAAAGGATTTGAGGAATTAGAAATATTAATATGAAATTGAAGAGTAGTAGGAATTGATATATGGAAAGATTTTGAGAATTAGGAGAGATAATATAGAAAAACAAAGATAAAAATTAGAAATAGAAAGACTAAGCAAAAAGAAATATTTAAGATACGATGAGTTTTTTTCTTTTTTTTCAAAATAATTGAAGAATCAGAAATACGAAAGAGAATATATAATAATAATAATAATAATAATAATAATAATAATAATAATAATAATAATAATAATAATAATATAATATAAAAAGAGGATAGAAAGAAATAAGAAAAGGAAATATTTAAGGAGAAAAGCAAGAGACGATATTGAAGTAAATATTTTATTATTATTATTATTATTATTATTATTATTATTATTATTATTAGAAATAGAAAAAGGAAGATTATATGTTATTTGTATACAAAAGGATACGAAGTATAATTAGAAGATTTGAGAGTATAATTAGAAGATTTGAAAAAAATTTGAGAAATAAGAAAACATGACCAATTAAAATTGGCAGCCTATTGGCTATTGCTACCATCACCATGAGCATTCCTATACACAATACACGTGGAATATATTTAGAATGTAGGAATTGAAACGGCGATGTAGTTGAGTACAGTTGAAGAATAAAATAGTGGCGATTTTTTGATTATATAAAATAGTTTTAGAGAAGAGAATAACGGAAGTAAAGATAGTAGTAGGCGGTGATAGTCACGTAAATGGCAGACTTTCGAAGAGAAGAAACTAGTCGCCGTTTTGCTGCTGGAATTTGTCGTATATTTAGGAAAGATAGTAAGAATTTTTTTTATAGAATTGTAGATTCGCGGACGAGGAACGCGAATAGAGAGGGTAAGAAAGGCTGCGGCCAACCGTTTTTAGTGGCTGGTGGCGGCGTCAAAGAAGAAAAGAGAAGCGGAAGAGATTGGTCAGAGGATTACCCGATCTGATACTATGTAAAGATAGAAACCCCGTAGGTTATTGTGTATTATATTCACAACTATATATAGAGTACAAATGTATATACCTAAACCCTAATGACCATAACGGACTTAGCCCATCTATACAATTGGGTTGGGCTGAACGATCCTAACTAATAATATATTCTAATAGAAACACTTGTATTTATTTTTTGTACATAATGCTTTTAAACTTGTACCTTCAATTAATTAATTAATTTAGTAGGTGTGACGAAGTGTGTGATGGGTACTTCATGGTTGTTAGCAATTAGTCTTTGGTCAGTGATGAGAAGAAGGTGCTGATGTGACGCTGATGTGACAGTCCGTGATACCATAACACAACGTCATGGTTAAAAGTGCTCTAAAGACACTCGACATGTGCAAAAATATATACTCCGTATTTCAGATTGTAGTTGGTGTCTAATACGTTTGGCAAGAATGAAAAATGTTTTAATTTTCTTATACGGAGTATCATGTAAAACTACAAAATAAATCGTATTTTCAATTTACAACGCTAACAATATTACATTGGATTCTGTTTTTCATAACTAAACTTGATTTTAAGATCTCACGTAAATACTTTAAAAATAAACGTCACCTAAAATATCAAAATTACGACTAATAGGATTATGCGGATTATTTACGATAGTAGAGACTTTTAGGTTGTGTTGTTGAGTTTTTTTTAAGAAAGAAAGAAAAGGATTTGAAAGGAGAAAAAAATAATAATGCATTCTTGAGTTTTTTTAAAGAAAGGAATAGAGAAGAGAGAGTTTGAAGGGCGAATATATAGATTTTTTTGTTAGATATAATTTTGTGATGATTTGGATGGAAAACATTATATAACCTTTTTTACTGTATCGCTTGTCTCTTTTAATCCATTACCTTTTTGAGTTCTTTACTGTATTTCAAAATTTGTTCTAGCAATTGCAATTGCAAGCACTCATAACATATCCAAAAAAATTCATTGAATATTACAGTGTTTTAAATGTATGTATGTATGTATATATCTATCTTTTTTATTTTTGATAGATGTATGTATATACTCCGTATCTATAAAGCAACATACGTGTTATCTAAATACTCGATCCAATATTTTGTTTAACGATGTACATGTACATATGGTATTGTCTATTATCAATTATCAATTATAATTTATAAATTATAAATTATAAAGTTATATTATTATATATTATTGGGACTATTTAATTGCTTTCGTGTCCTATCACCTCCCTAAGGTTTCTCCATGTTCACATTATGTGCCAAGATATTTTGTCTGTATTATAAATTATGACAAACTAACTACTCCCTCCGTCCCAGATTAATTGTCCCCAGACAAAAAACACACAGTTTTAGGAAATCCCACTAATTTTATTTCTCCACCAATGAAATATCTTCTCTCTCCATATCCACCAATGAAATATCTCCTTTCCTTTCTATTTATGGAAGTAGACAATTAATTTGGGACATCCCAAAATGGAATACTGGACAATAATTTAGGGACGGAGGGAGTATTAGCTAGAACTTATGAATAGTACCTGAACATTTTACTAATTTCACAATTTTTTCCAGCCTCTTCACACTTCCTCTTTAATTAACCCCCAGAAAAAAAAAAACCTTCCTTCCACACCATTCCACACCATTCACCATCACCCTTCATCTCCCATCATCATCATCATCACCCATCGTCATCATCATCACCACAATCATCGTCACCACCGTCATCATCATCGTCATTACCACCATCATCATCATCATCATCACCATCGTCGTCATCACCACCCGCGTAACCACCGGCGGTCTCCAGAACAATCGTACACCTACACTTGCTTAGTATTTATGGCTTCTCCTTCCACGCTCGGTATTTGTGCGATTTTAATCTTTGTCACTGATTTGTCTAATCTCGATTTTTACTTAGGTAATCTCATCGCAATTATGTAGCAATTATAGTATTTTTTTTTTATTTGTTAAATCGACAAATTAAATCATGGATTTTGCCTTTTAGGTTTTACTTTTGCTTTAATTGGACTGCACATGATGCTTTTTCCTCAGGCATACGAGTTGCGTTTAATACTACTGATGATTCTGCTTTATTCGTTTTTATTGTTGATTTTATTTGTATAGTTTGTAAATTACATTATATTAATTGTTTGCAGGTGTAGGTGATCCGTCCATAAATTAGTTGTACTATCTTATGCTGCAAATGATGTTTTGAATGTTGAAGGTATATTTGTAAAATTTTTCATGTTCTTTTTATATGTTTATTATCTTTGAAGTGATTCATATTGTTTATTATTTATTTTTATTAGCTGTTAAATACTTTGTTCTTTGTCATCTTTAACGTGAATCATGTTTTTTAACAAGTGTTTTCTCCTTTTACCATGATTTACAGGATTGCATTAACATTTGTTGTTATTACAAATTTACAATGTTGATGTTGCTGGTGCTCTTATAATTTAAGATTTTGTGGTTACTTGAACTAGGTATAGGTATGTTTGATTTCCTCTTATTTGTGGTTAATATCACTCTATTGAAACGTCATATTTGAGCTTTTCTCATGCTGCCTTGCATTATGCATCTTTTGTTTTTTTAAGAACTAGACTTCCTTCAGGTTGGCCCACTACTGTATTCACAGCTGAATGATAATTTTAAAATTTTTACTGTAATTCTTTTGTTGATAGCAGTACCTACATCCATCTCTCATTTTTTTCGCGTATTAGATACATATATGTTTAATAGATTTATTATGTAAAGGAGTGATACATACATACATACATACATACATACATACATACATACATATATGTTTAATAGATTTATTATGTAAAGGAGTGATACATACATACATACATACATACATACATATGTATATGTGTATATATATATATATATATATACACACACACACGTATACTATCGATGATTTACAAATCCGTCGCAACGCAAGGGTCGCACACTAGTTATGACAAATATAACCTTGTTGCCAAAACGGCTCCGAAACAAACAAAAAGGTGCGTGCTGCCCTCACGAAGGACTGCCAGTGATATACCAGCCAACCTACCTTTAATACGAAATCTACCACACTTTGAAAGTGTTTAGATTCTATTAGTGTGCAGTGAGTGAATAGCTAAAAGAATAGACTGACATCAAGGGAAAGTGCACTTTTCTTCCCCCCAAAAATGCCAGTTCCACCATCAGGGCCCAGCAAGCACCATAATTCTGTTCCATAGCGGTCCTTCATTCCAGCAACAGTAGTCTAGATGGAACAAGGCGCTTTGAACCATACACTACTGTTGCTGGAATGAAGGACAGCTCCGGAACAGAATTATGGTGCTTGCTGGGCCCTGATGGTGGAACTTGCATTTTTTGGGTGGAAGAAAGCGACCCCCTTTTTCGGCGGAGTGGGCAGCATCGCTTTCTGTCGTGTAGCCGTGATGCCATTTAGAAAGAAGAGACCAAGAAGAAGAAAAAGAAAAAGCAGTATTTTGCAGATTCTTGCCATCACTGGAAAATCAATTGAGCTGTAGGCATCAAGGTAAGGAACCAAGTTTATATAATGCTGCATAAGCGGAATCGAAGGGCTTGCTTGAAAGGTAAGGATAGCGTGATTGGCCGATTGGTTGGAAGGTATGCATAGCATGATTGATTGGTTGCGCATCTCCTTTGCATGATTTATGTGAAGAGCCACCTTTGACTGGCTTTGAATTTGGATAGATCCAGCGGGTACGAACGAAGCGAAGTTCAGTCATAGAAGAAAGCATGGACTTGGCTTGAATTTCGCTTCGTTCGTACCCGCTGGATCTATCCAAATTCAAAGCCAGTCAAAGGTGGCTCTTCACATGAAATCATGCAAAGGAGATGCGCAACCAGTCAATCATGCTATGCATACCTTCCAACCAATCGACCAATCACGCTATCGAGGGTTTAAAATAGATAAAATTACACTCATAATCCTCGTAATTTATCATGAGTTTCGTGGATAGTTTAGCTTCTTTTTTTTAGACTTAGCTAGTCCATTAGTTTGTTTTTTCTTTTTCGATAGTCCAATCATTAACTAAGCATTAAGCTTATCCCGTTAGATAAAAGTATTTTTTTATCATTTTACGTACCATTCTTTCTTTTTACACTTCTATTTTCATCTCTAATAAAATTTATAAACCTTAAACTTTCAATTACCAACTTAAAATTAAACACCACCAATCGACTAATTAACATGATCGTTCCTTTAAAGCAGTTAATGTAGCAATGAATTAAAATCACATTATAGTTTACCTTTTGCATTAAGTTACAGACTGTGAGCAATAAAAAATACGATCATTTAATCATCGATAAAATTATATATTACTCCGAAGACTGTTAAAACCCTAATATCATGTTCAAAACATTTATTTTGTCCGCCAAAAATGTAAGTAGTGACAAACTACTAAAAATTATAGTTTATATAGTTATAAAGATTAGGGTTAATTAAGGAGGAAGATTAGGTTTTATGTAGTTACAAAGATAATTAGTATTTCAAATGAGAAATCAGGGACGAAGGTGAAGATGAATAGATTGATTATATTTAAACTAAATGCAAAATGAAAATGTTTCAGTTGAAAATAAGATTTTTAAGGAATTTTTTAAAATTTATATGCTAGTTAATAACGTGAAATTAGAAATTGGGTGGTTATATATGTGGGTTTTTAAGAAGAAAACAAAGAAGAAAAGGTCATAGTTGCATGTGAAAGAAAAAGAAAACAACAGGTTAAATGACAAAAATACCATCACCTAACGGAATAGTGTTAACACTCAATTAAAGATCGAACTGTCGATGAAAGAAATGCAAAATAATGGACTAACCAAGTCAAGAAAAAAAGTTGAACCATCCACACAAATTATGACAAACTATACAAAAACGAAAATGATAAGTAAAAATTTACTATAGAGTATTACTCCAATAAATCTACATACTTAATAACAAAGGGAAAAAATTTAATATGATAGATACTTGACGTTTTTTGAAAGATAAGTCGAAGTGGTACGTTCCCAGTACCCGTAGTCATGTTTCTTTAGATACCGACGATGAAGAGTTTAATGTTTCACTTTCTCAAAACGATCTTTTGGACGACGATCCTTTTTCGAGGCCAATGGGCCGAGAAAGGGAAAAAAAAGAAGGCTCGATCAACAAGCACGGGCACCGACACAACTCGTTCTTCATCACGTTCATCAAAAGCGGAAAATTTACGAAAAACTTTTGATTGCAGATTAGTCCCATTATCAAGAGATAACAAGAAAACGGCGCTACAAGTAAGACTTCCTTAAGGTTTTCCCCCGTTCGAATCATTTCAGATGTCGAAAATGACATTTTACTATTTTTAAAGGTGAATTTTGCACTTTTAGATCTTACGATAAAACCTTTGCAAGTGAATTATTGTGCATGTTTAAATACCACTATGATACTTGTTTTTATTTAATATTGTATATTGGTACATCGAGAATCATGTTGGGGCTACTATCTTACCACTAGCCACAAAACCTTGCTGCTTTTATTACATCTTGGTTTAATTGTTTGTGTATTTTTAGCCGTTTTTTATTTCTATAGATTCATAACTTTATTTTTCTTTTTGTTTCTAAATTTCATATTGAATGCGAATATATGAAAGTGTAGTTTCGTTTTGATGATTATTCACTGTCGTAAAACACATATTTGAAGTCACTGCATTCTCCACAAAATCAGGCAAAATTTTGTGGAGAATTTTACGAAAATTTTTTGATTGCAGATTAGGCCCATTATCGGAAGATAACTAGAAAACGGCGCTACAAGCAAGACTTCGTTAAGGCTTTCCCCCGTTCGAATCAGTTCAGATGCCGAAAATGATATTTTACTATTTTTAAAGGTGAATTTTGCACTTTTAGATCTTACGATAATTAATACTTTCGCATGTGAATTATTGTGCATGTTTAAATACCAATATGATACTTGTTTTTATTTAATATTGTATTTTGGTAAATCGAGAATCATGTTGGGGCTAATATCTGACCACTAGCCACAAAACCTTGTTGCCTTTATAACATCTTGGTTTTATTGTTTGTGTACTTTTAGCCGCTTTTTTATTTCTATAGATTCATCACCTTAGTTTGTTATTGTTTCTAAATTTCATATTGAATACGAATATATGATAGTGTAGTTTCGTTTCAATAAAAACTTCTGGTCGCAAAACACATATTTGAAGTCACTACATTCTCCACAAAATCGAGCAAATTTTAGTGGATAATTTTATGAAAAAATTATGATTGCAGAATTGGTCCATTTTCAGAAGATAACTAGAAAACGGCGCTACGAGCAAGACTTCGGTAATGATTTCCCCGTTCAAAGTAGTTTAGATGCCGAAAATGACATTTTACTTTTTTTAAAGGTAAATTTTGCACTTTTAGATCTTACGATAATTAATACCTTCGCATTTGAATTATTGTGCTTTTTTAAACACCTCTTTCATACTTGTTTTTTATTTAAATATTATATTTAGGTACATCGAGAATCATGTTGGGGCTACTATCTCACCACTAGCCACAAAACTTTGCTGCTTTTATAACATTTTAGTTTTAGTGTTTGAGTATTATTAGCCGCTTTTATATTTCTCTATATTCATAACCTTACATTTATTTTTGTTTTTAAATTTCATATTGCATACGAATATATGAGACTGTAGTATCGTTTCGATAATAATTCATGGTCACAAAACACATATTTGAAGTCACTACATTCTCCATGACTTCGGGAGACATTTTGTGAAGAATTTTGCGAAATATTTTTGATTGCATATTAGGCCTATTTTCGGAAGATAACTAGAAAATGACGCTACGAGCAAGTCTTTCTTAAGGCTTTCCCCCGTTCGAAACACTTTGTATGCCAAAAATGACATTTTACTATTCTTAACGGTGAATTTTGCATTTTTAGATCATATGATAATAAATACATTCGCATGTGAATTATTGTGTCTGTTTAAACACCACTTTAATACTTGTTTTTATTTTATATTGTATTTATGTACATCGAGAATCTTGTTGGGGCTACTATCTCACCACTAGCCACAAAACTTTGCTGCTTTTATAACGTCATGGTTTCATTATTCGAGTATTTTGAGCCACTATTAATATCTCTAGTAATGATACGCATAGCGCATCGGGCTAATATATGGTCTTATGCTTGAGCCTGGCCCGTTAGCGGTCCATTGGCCTTTTCTCCTAAAACCCTAATACGCCTCTATAAATAAAGGGTAGGACTTCTACCTTAACAAGACATACATACTGGAAGCTAAAACGCTCTCCTCTTCCTCTAGGGTTTTACCTACACAAAGTGTAGGGTTTTTCCCTAGCTGCCAATCGACACGCCTCGATGGCGGCCAAACAGCTATAACCACCCTCCCGAAATCATCATCTCGGCTAGGGTTATCATGGTAACCGGATCAGAGGTTAAAGCCGTTGTACATAACAAACTCTCCACTATTGCACTCAAGCGTATCTCTAGCATTCGGTGAAAATATGCTTGATCAATTGGCGCCGTCCGTGGGACCATGAAAACAGCTACGAATCTTCACGTATGTCAGTTCACAACTCTTATTTTTTACGTCAGAACTTGCATATAATGAACGAGTTATTTGTTTGTATGTGGATATAATATCCTTTTGGATCTGAATTAACCCCATGATAATGGGGTCTTCACATCAATTCTACGTATGAAATTAATGAAATTTTAATTCATTGATTATAATTCACAATATAAAATATAATCAGCGGCCGTAACGACTTGATTAACAATAAACGCCAATCTGTGATTTATGCGAATATATGTGGTCACCAACAATCAAATAAGGCCATAATGCAATTTTGAGTTAACAATTGAATGCAAATTCCGTGATTTACGGCTATCAAGTCATACGGTTATGATTTACGCTGCTAAAGCCATAGGAAAGTATTATTACGTTGAATACTCTCCTTGTAATTTATGGTGAGCGATTTGTGATAACTTTAGCAATTTGTGACAACATATCTAGGATGATATTTTCGATTTTCTTACCTTTGATGATTCATCAATAAGTCACTAACGATATACATAAAAAAAAATAAAAATATATACCATATATCAATAAGTCATGCTACAATATATATGGGATAGGATGATACAATGCAATAACAATTAATTTGGTCACCAACTACTGTGGTTCATAAACAATTAACTTTGATAAGTGATTGTTGCTATTTGCTTTCAATTTTTGTGCCGTTGCAATTAATCGGCTAGGGGCCAAGGTAATTGATTGTTAAGGTAACGAATACCTTGCAAAAATCATATATCCCATCTACGGCAATAAGAAAGCCCTAACGTTAATCATGCGATTACGTTCACGAACTCGATTTTGAACTTGATATCTAGACGCCTTCGGGCTGATTACAAAGCCTTCGGGCTGATTACAAAGCCCTCGGGTTGATCTCGACGCCTTCGGGCTGATCACGATAATTCGGGGCTGATGTTAACGTCTACGGGTTGATCTCGACGCCTACAGGAGATCTCTATGCCTCCAGAAAGATCGCATCGCCTTTAGGCAGATCATAATGATACAATGAATGTCATATCGCCTTCGGGTAGGCTATCACGCGGGCTTGATGATTGAGCTCACCTTGACTTTTCGCATTAAAGTAGTCGTACAACAGATGGATTACTTGTTTGTGGATGGTGGATACTGAAATTCTTTCAAACATAACATGAACTAGTTAAGAAAGATTATCCATCCATCGTTCCGTAAGAAAGGCTGGGTTCATTCTTTACAATTGCAGATAACAAGAATGTGAAAGAAACCATGAATTAGTGTCAAAACACCAACAGAACTGGTCAATTGTTCGCCTTCACCTTTTTAACGGGATATTTAGACGTTCATTAACAAAGGACTTGCATTTCGACTCATCTTATATTTCGAATTATTTTTTGAAAAAGATCGATCCCATTATAAGAAGAATTCACTAAAGTGATGATCTGTAAAGATCGGCACCTAACTTGTAATCCAATTGAAACTACAATGCCTATTTTGGGATGGAATCGTGAGCGTATAATTTCAAATTAGATGTAAGATTTTCTCCCTTGGTACAAGGTTAAGTGCAGTTGATAAATAAATATGGAGTACAAGGGAAGGAGATTGCAAGTCACGTGTTGTGTGTTATTTTACAAAAGATACGGAGTATCATGTTTTATCTTACAAAAAGATACATCTTTATTTGTGATTAAATTAGGACATTAATTCAAGTTGATCGATTACTTTTTATCACAATAACTTGAGAATCACATATATTTGTACAACCTACACGTTTATTACGTGATGTATATGCGTGGTGTTCGAAACCAAAGCTTAATCCACGAAGTTTAATGTTTAAGTATCGAGCAAAATTCAACACAACTAAATATTTTAGTTGTATAGAATTGGGGGCTGACATAGTGTATACTATAACTAGCGGAAAAAGATGTTTTCTTTATCGGTGACTGTCGTACACCTAAAACCTCTTGGAAGGTTGGAAAGTGTCTCCTTTTGGAGATGGGCATCATGATGCTAAAGTTCCGCAATACTAGTCAGCGATGCCGCTCCATAATCCCCTTGCGGTGCTAATCACGCAATATCACATTCCGCACTATTTGTACAAAATAGTCCATGGAGGCAATGCGTAAGACCATGACCAATTATTTAAAGACCATGGTCGCGTAAGCGCGTCCATGGCATATTTATTAGTCCATGGCCGCAATGCGTAAGCCCATGGACAATTATTTAAAGACCATGGTCGCGTAAGCACGTCCATGGCATATTTATTAGTCCATGGCCGCACTGCGTAAGCCCAAGGACAATTACTTAAAGACCATGGTCGCGTGAGCCCGTCCATGGCATATTTATTAGTCTATGGCCGCAAGGCGTAAGCCCATGGACAATTATTTAAAGACCATGGTCGCGTAAGCGCGCTCATGGCATATTTATTAGTCCATGGCAGCAATGCGTAAGCCCATGGACAATTAATTAAAGACCATAGTCGCGTAAGCGCGTCCATGGCATATTTATTAGTCCATGGCCGCAATGCGTAAGCCCATAGACAATTATTTAAAGACCATGGTCGAGTAAGCGCGTCCATGGCATATTTATTAGTCCATGGCCGCAAGGCGTAAGCCCATGGACAATTATTTAAAGACCATGGTCGCGTAAGCGCGCCCATGGCATATTTATTAGTCCATGGCCGCAAGGCGTAAGCCCATGGACAATTATTTAGAGATCATGGTCGCGTAAGCGCGTCCATGGCATATTTATTAGTCCATGGCCGCAATGCGTAAGCCCATGGACAATTACTTAAAGACCATAGTCGCATAAGCGCGTCCATGGCATATTTATTAGTCCATGGCCGCAATGCGTAAGGCCATGAACAATTATTTAAAGACCATGGTCGCGTAAGCGCGTCCATGGCATATTTATTAGTCCATGGCCGCAAGGCGTAAGCCCATAGACAATTATTTAAAGACCATGGTCACGTAAGCGCGCCCATGGTATATTTATTAGTCTATGGCCGCAAGGCGTGAGCCCATGGACAATTATTTAGAGATCATGGTCGCGTAAGCGCGCCCATGGCATATTTATTAGTCCATGGCCGCAAGGCGTAAGCCTATGGACAATTATTTAAAGACCATGGTCGCGTAAGCGCGCTCATGGCATATTTATTAGTCCATGGCCGCAAGACGTAAGCCCATGGACAATTATTTAAAGACCATGGTCGCGTAAGCGCGCCCATGGCATATTTATTACTCCATGGCCGCAAGACGTAAGCCCATGGACAATTATTTAGAGATCATGGTCGCATAAGCGCGCCCATGGCATGCGGAGTTATTTCCATGGCCGCAAGGCGTAAGCCCATGGACAATCATTTAAAGACCATGGTCGCGTAAGCGCGCCCATGGCATATTTATTAGTCCATGGCCGCAAGGCGTAAGCCCATGGACAATTATTTAAAGTCCATAGTCGCGTAAGCGCGCCCATGGCATATTTATTAGTCCATGGCCGCAATGCGTAAGCCCATGGACAATTATTTAAAGACCATGGTCACGTAAGCGCGCCCATGGCATATTTATTAAATCCATGGCTGCAACGCGTAAGACCATGGACACTTATTGTAATCTCATTGTAGCATTGAGTAAGTACATGAGATGATTTTATTTGCTCATGGTCGCATGCGTGCTTTTGCACTTCCCTTGTAAAAGTGGTTTAAGTTCCATTCTAGATTTCAACACCACTAAGTACTTTAGTACTATTGAAATGGGGGCTACCATGATATGAGCATAACTATTAGAAAGGATTATTTCTTTCAATGATTAGCGGTCGCAAGACGAAAATCCTTTAAACGGGTAGGATAGACCCGCCTAAACATCACATATATTATTTTCGGCATTAAGCCCGTAAAGAAAACACACTTATCGAGGGAATTGATCCACCCTCTGCAAACTCAGTGTTTCTTATTTAGTGCGTCCAAAAATTTATGAACATTAAATATGTTGGTTGCGCGCACCGCTGCACAGGGAACGCTCCGAATCCCAAGTGGCATAGTTTAGTTTGGCTACTAAAACTATAAATAATGGTGACAGTAGTAAAATATTGGGTTGTTTCAAACACTTGTACACCGCGCAGGACGGAGACCTGCAAAGTCTTGACTATAAAATACAAGTTTGGTTACTTGTCAATATCACGGGCATTGGATTGCCCGGAAGACTCTTGAATAAGCATTGGTTTGCTTATATACGGATAGTGACATTGGTTTGTCCATGCATAAAATATTTATAAAAGTCAAGAGTATAATATTTAGAGCATTGGCTTGCTCTCTATGCGGACAACATTGGATTGTTGCCGCAAGAATAAAAAGATTATTTTAGACATAGAGGGGTCGCTCCCGTCATGCAACATAACATTTATTCTACGTTATTGTGCAAAAAAGGAAAACCGGCTTTTTAATTTGCTATTTTGCAAAAGTTAAGGAACTAAGTTGTTTCTTTGCTTGAGCATATGCCAGAATAAACACTAAATGCAGAATAACGATGCGCGCATAAAAATACTATCAGAATAAAAAAAGGCATTAGTTTGCCTGCGTGAATATACGCAAATTGCGGCATCGAATTGCCCGCACAATTAAATACCCCTTACCTTATGGTTGGGATGCCTCAAAATGACTGAGTACGGAGCTTGCAAGTCAGAGATGCCTTGAATGCAACAACGATCTCCGATTTATCGCATTGTTGCATCAAGAAGGCTCCTATGCGAATAGCTGGAGAAGCCTTGATGTGGCCTTGAGATTCGGAACTCAAAGTCACTAGCGAGATGTCTTGAACGCAAACTGAAAATTCCGAACAACGTTTGCTTCAGGAAAGCCTTACTTTACGATAAAACGTTTTATGAGTAGACCATAACTTTGTGCTATGGACCACTCTTTACTAAGTCCATGGTCGCGTAAGCGCGCCCATGGCATATCTTTACTAAGTCCATGGTCGCGTAAGCGCGCCCATGGCATATCTTTACTAAGTCCATGGTCGCGTAAGCGCGCCCATGGCATATCTTTGCTAAGTCCATGGTCACGTAAGCGCGCCCATGTCATATCTTTACTAAGTCCATGGTCGCGTAAGCGCGCCCATGGCATATCTTCACTAAGACCATGGTTGCGTAGGCACTCATGGCATATTTTCATAAGTCCTTGGTCGTGAAATGCCCTTGGACGTTGTGCGTAAGACCATGGACGCATGGCAGTACTTTGTGAATCCATGATCGCGAAATGCTCATGGCCATTATCATAGTTCAACACAACTAAATAGTTTAGTTATATTGAACTGAGGGAGTAACGATATACTAATATACTATTAGTATACTTTATCGGTATTAATATATTGAGTTTATGTTTCGTAATTGTCCCGCATAGACATAATCGTCTAAATCACACCTAAAGTATATCATTCATAAGTATAGGTGTTCGACATTGGAGCTGTCATGATCACGGCGTCACTTGGCGCAATAGATGCTCATTACGCATCATTACTTGGCGCACAAGATGCGCATCATATGCTTATTGCAACTTTATTAAACGTGACAGTTCTTTCAAGCTCAGTTACGGTGTCATATATAATAACTTCGATATGATACATTTGCTATATATCATACCGAACTTGGGGGACTTAATGATACGCATAGCGCATCGGGCTAATAATTGGTTTTGTCCTTGAGCCTGGCCCGTTAGCGGCCCATTGGCCTTTTCCCTCAAAACCCTAATATCGCCTCTATAAATAGAGGGCAAGACTTCTACCCTAAAAACACACATATATCCCGAAGCTCAAATGCTCTCCTCCTCCCCTCTAGGGTTTTACCTACACAAGTGTAGGGTTTTCCCCTAGCTGCCAATCGACACGCCTCGATGGCGGCCAAACAGCCATAACCACCCTCCCGAAATCATCATCTCGGCTAGGGTTATCACGGTAACCGAACCGGAGGTTAAAACCGCTGTACATAACAAACTCTCGTCTATTGCACTCAAGCGTGTTCTCTACCCTCGGTGAAAATATGCTTGATCAAATAATAATAATAATAATAATAATAATAATAATAATAATAATAATAATAATAATAATAATAATAATAATAATAATAACAATAATAATAATATTAATAATAACAAAAATAATAATAATAAATACTAGGGTTAGGGTTAGGGTTTAGTTCATTAAATTCGAGTATTAATTACTTCATTTAATATGTCCGGATAACAACCCTAATAATAATAATACTGATGTACAAAAACAATAATGAAACTCTAAGGGCATTTTAGTCATTTCAGAGTAGAAAAATGAGGGTTGTTATAAGTTATCTCTTGAAAATTCAATTTGTTAAACCATTCAAAAACACGACCCTAGGTCAACTTACTCTTTCTACCCTAGAAAGTGCTAATAAGATTTAGACCCCGCACTTAAAAATAAAAACATATTAGAGCCCTGCCGAGACCCGCTTGTCTACCTCATTCCATAACAAACGTAACCGAATTTTTAAGCGATATCAGTAAGCCTTAAAAAAGTCTTGCTCGTAGCGCCGTTTTATAATTACTGTGCGAAAATGGGCCTAATCGGCAATTGAAAATGTTTCGAAAAATTCTACACAAAACGAAACTACACTCTCATATATTCGCATTCAATATGAAATTTAGAAACAAAAACAAAAATAAGGTTGTTAATCTAGAGAAATAAAAAAGCAGCTAAAAATACTCGAACAATAAAACCAAGACGTTATAAAAGCAGCAAGGTTTTGTGGCTAGTGGTGAGATAGTAGCCCCAACATGATTCTCGATGTACCTAAATACAATATTAAATAAAAACAAGTATCATAGTGGTAATTAAACAGGCACAACAATTCACATGTGAAGGTATTACTTATCCTAAGATCTAAAAGTGCAAAATTCACCTTTGAAAATAGTAAAATGTCATTTTCGGCATCTAAACTGCTTCGAACGGAGTAAAGACTTAAGGAAGTCTTTCTCGTAACGCCGTTTTTAGTAATCTTGCGAATATGGGCCTAATCTACGAATGAAATTTATCAAAAAATTCTCCACAAAATTTTGCCCCATTTTGTGGGGAATGTAGTGACTTCAAATATGTGTTTTGCGATCATTAATTAGCATCAAAATGAAACTACACTCTCATATATTCGCATTCAATATGAAATTTAGAAACAAAATAAAAAATAAGGTTATGAATCTAGAGATCAAAAAATGCTGCTAAAAATATTTGAAAAATAAAACCAAGACGTTATAAAAGCAGCAAGGTTTTGTGGCTAGTGGTGAGATAGTAGCTCCAACATGATTCTCGATGTACCTAAATACAAAATTAAATAAAAACAAGTATCATAGTGGTAATTAAACATTCACAACAATTTACTTGTGAAGGTATTACTTATCCTAATAACTAAAAGTGCAAAATTCACCTTTAAAAATAGTAAAATGTCATTTTCGGCATCTAAACTGCTTCGAACGGGAGAAAGCCTTAAGAAAGTCTTGCTCGTAGCGCCGTTTTCTAGCTATCTTGCGAAAATGGACCTAATCTGCAATTGAAAATTTTTCGGAAAATTCTCCACAAAATGTTTCCCATTTTTTAGGGAATGTAGTGACTTCATATATGTGTTTTGCGGCCATTATGTATCATAAAAACGAAACAACACTCTCATATATTCGTATTCAATATGAAATTTAGAAACAAAAACAAAAATAAGGTTATGAATCTAGAGAAATAAAAAAGCGGGTAAAAATACTCGAACAACAAACCAAGACGTTATAAAAGAAACAAGGTTTTGTGGCCAGTGGTGAGACAGTATCCCCAACATGATTCTCGATGTTCCTAAATACAATATTAAATAAAAACAAATATCATAGTGGTATTTAAACAGGCACAACAATTCATATGTGAAGGTATTACTCATCCTAATATCTAAAAGTGCAAAATTCACCTTTAAAAATAGTAAAATGTCATTTTCGGAATCTAAACTATTTCGAACGGGGGAAAGCCTTAAGGAAGTCTTGATCATAGCACCGTTTTTTAGTTATCTTGCAAAAATGGGCTTAATCTGCATTTAAAATTTTTTCAGAAAATTCTCCACAAAATTTTGCACCATTTTGTGGGGAATGTCGTGACTTAAAATATGTGTTTTGCGGCCATTAATTATCATCAAAAGAAAACTACACTCTCACAAATTCGCATTCAATATGAAATTTAGAAACAAAAACAAAAATAAGGTTATGAATTTAGAGAAATAAAAAAGAGGCTAAAAATACTCGAACAATAAAACCAAGACGTTATAAAAGTAGCAAGGTTTTGTGCCTAGTGTGAGATAGTAGCCACAACATGATTCTCAATGCGCCTAATTACAATATTAAATAAAAACAAGTATCATAGTGGTATTTAAACAGGTACAACAATTTACATATGAAGGTATTACTCATCCTAAGATCAAAAAGTGCAAAATTCACCTTTAAAAATAGTAAAATGTCATTTTCGGAATCTAAACTGCTTCGAACGAGGGAAAGCCTAAAGGAAGTCTTGCTTGTAACGCCATTTTCTAGCAATCTTGCGAAAATGGGCCTAATCTACAATTGAAATTTTTTCTAAAAATTTAAACACAAAATTTAGCCTGATTTTGTGGTGAATGTAGTGACTTCAAATATGTGTTTTGCAGCCATTATTTATTATCAAAACAAAAATACACTCTCATATATTCGCATTCAATATGAAATTTAGAAACAAAAACATAAATAAGGTTATGAATTTAGAGAAATAAAAAAGCGGCTAAAAATACTCGAACAATAAAACCAAGACGTTATAAAATCAGCAAGGTTTTGTGCCTAGTGGTGAGATTGTAGCCCCAACGTGATTCTCAATATACCTAAATACAATATTAAATAAAAACAAGTAACATAGTGGTATTTAAACGGGCACAACAATTCACATGTGTAGGTATTACTTATCCTAAGATCTAAAAGTGCAAAATTCATCTTTAAAATAGTAAAATGTCATTTTCAGTATCTAAACTGCTTTTAATTGGGGAAAGCCTTAAGGAAGACTTGACCGTAACGCCGTTTTCTAGTTATCTTGCGCAAATGGACCTAATCTGCAATTGAATTTTTTTTGGAAAATTTCCCACAAAATTTTGCCCAATTTTGTGGGGAATGTAGTGACTTCAAATATGTGTTTTGTGGACATTAATTATCATCAAAACGACACTACACTCTCATATAATCGCATTCAATATGAAATTTAGAAACAAAATTAAAAATAAGGTTATGAATCTAGAGATCGAAAAATGCTGCTAAAAATACTTGAAAAATAAAACCAAGACGTTATAAAAGCAGCAAGGTTTGTGGCTAGTGGTGACATAGTAGCCCCAACATGATTCTCAATGTACCTAAATACAAAATTAAATAAAAACAAGTATCATTGTTGTAATTAAACAGGCACAACAATTTACATGTGAAGGTATTACTTATCCTAATAACTAGAAGTGCAAAATTCACCTTTAAAAATAGTAAAATGTCATTTTCGGCATCTAAACTGCTTCGAACGGGGGAAAGCCTTAAGGAAGTCTTGCTCGTAGCGCCGTTTTCTAGCTATCTTGCGAAAATGGATCTAATCTGCAATTAAAAATTTTTCGGAAAATTCTCCACAAAATTTTTCTCATTTTTTAGGGAATGTAGTGACTTCAGATATGTGTTTTGCGGCCATTGTGTATCATAAAAACGAAACAACATTCTCATATATTCGTATTTAATATGAAATTTAGAAACAAAAAATAAAATAAGGTTATGAATCTAGAGAAATAAAAAAGCGGGTAAAAATACTCGAACAACAAACCAAGACGTTATAAAAGCAACCAGGTTTTGTGGCCAGTGGTGAGACAGTATCCCCAACATGATTCTCGATGTTCCTAAATACAATATTAAATAAAAACAAATATCATAGTGATATTTAAACAGGCACAACAATTCATATGTGAAGGTATTACTCATCCTAATATCTAAAAGTGCAAAATTCACCTTTAAAAATAGTAAAATGTCATTTTCAGAATCTAAACTACTTCGAACGGGGGAAAGCCTTAAGGAAGTCTTGATCATAGTGCCGTTTTTTAGTTATCTTACAAAAATGGGCCTAATCTACATTTAAAAATTTTTCATAAAATTCTCCACAAAATTTTGCACCATTTTGTGGGGAATGTAGTGACTTAAAATATGTGTTTTGCGGCCATTAATTATCATAAAAACGAAACTACACTCTCACAAATTCGCATTCAATATGAAATTTAGAAACAAAAACAAAAATAAGGTTATGAATCTAGAGAAATAAAAAAGAGGCTAAAAATACTCGAACAATAAAACCAAGACGTTATAAAAGTGGCAAGGTTTTGTGCCTAGTGTGAGATAGTAGCCCCAACATGATTCTCAATGCGCCTAATTACAATATTAAATAAAAACAAGTATCATAGTGGTATTTAAACAGGCACAACAATTTACATATGAAGGTATTACTCATCTTAAGATCTAAAAGTGCAAAATTCACCTTTAAAAATAGTAAAATATCATTTTCGGAATCTAAACTGCATCGAACGGGGAAAAGCCTAAAGGAAGTCTTGCTTGTAATGCCATTTTCTAGTAATCTTGCGAAAATGAGCCTAATCTACAATTGAAATTTTTTCGAAAAATTTACACACAAAATTTAGCCTGATTTTGTGGGGAATGTAGGGACTTCAAATATGTATTTTGCAGCCATTAGTTATTATCAAAACAAAAATACACTCTCATATATTCGCATTCAATATGAAATTTCGAAACAAAAACATAAATAAGGTTATGAATTTAGAGAAATAAAAAATCGGCTAAAAATACTCGAACAATAAAACAAGACGTTATAAAATCAGCAAGGTTTTGTGGCTAGTTTTGAGATAGTAGCCCCAACATGATTCTCAATATACCTAAATACAATATTAAATAAAAACAAGTAACATAGTGGTATTTAAACGGGCACAACAATTCACATGTGTAGGTATTACTTATCCTAAGATCTAAAAGGGCAAAATTCATCTTTAAAATAGTAAAATGTCATTTTCAGCATCTAAACTGCTTTTAACTGGGGAAAGCCTTAAGGAAGACTTGACCGTAATGCCGTTTTCTAGTTATCTTGCGAAAATGGACCTAATCTGCAATTGAATTTTTTTTGGAAAATTCCCAACAAAATTTTGCCCAATTTTGTGGGGAATGTAGTGACTTCAAATATGTGTTTTGTGGACATTAATTATCACCAAAATGACGCTACACTCTCATATAATCGCATTCAATATGAAATTTAGAAACAAAATAAAAAATAAGGTTATGAATCTAGAGATCGAAAAATGCTGCTAAAAATACTCGAACAATAAAACCAAGACGTTAAAAAAGCAGCAAAGTTTTGTGGCTAGTGGTGAGATAGTAGCCCTAACATGATTCTCGATGTACCTAAATACAATATTTAAATAAAAAACAAGTATCATAGTGGTATTTAAACAGGCACAACAATTCACATGTGAAGGTATTACTTATCCTAATATCTAAAAGTGCAAAATTCACCTTTAAAAATAGTAAAATGTCATTTTTTGAGTCTAAACTGTTTCGAATGGGGGAAAGCCTTAAGAAAGTCTTGCTCGTAGCGCCGTTTTCTAATTATCTTGCAAAAATGGGTCTAATCTGTAATTAAAATTTTTTCGGAATATTCTCCACAAAATTTTACCCGATTTTGTGGGGAATGTAGTGACTTCAGATATGTGTTTTGTGGCCATTAGTTATCATCAAAACGAAACTACACTCTCATATATTCGCATTCAATATGAAATTTAAAAACAAAAACATAAATAAGGTTATGAATCTAGAGAAATAAAAAAATGGCTAAAAATACTCGAACAATAAAACCAAGACGTTATAAAAGCAAGTATGATATTAAATAAAAACAAGTAACATAGTGGTATTTAAACAGGCACAACAATTTACATGTGAAGGTATTACTTATCCTAAGATTTAAAAGTGCAAAATTCACCTTTAAAAATAGTAAAATGTCATTTTCGGCATCTAAACTGCTTTGAACGGGGGAAAGCCTTAAGGACGTCTTGCCCGTAGCACCGTTTTCTAGATATCCTGCGAAAATGGGCCTAATCCGCAATTGATTTTTTTTTTTTGAAAATTCCCCAAAAATTTTTGCCCTGTTTTGTTGGGAATGTAGTGACTTCAAATATGTGTTTTTCGGAAATTATCATCAAAACGAAACTACACTTTCATATAATCGCATTCAATATGAAATTTAGAAACAAAAACAAAAATAAGGTTATGAATCTAGAGATCTAAAAATGCTGCTAAAAATACTCGAACAATAAAACCAAGAGGTTATAAAAGCATCAAGGTTTTGTGGCTAGTGGTGAGATAGTAGCCCCAACATGATTCTCGATGTACCTAAATAAAATAGTAAATAAAAACAAATATCATAGTGGTATTTAAACAGAAATAACAATTCACATGTGAAGGTATTACTTATCCTAACATCTAAAAGCGCAAAATTCACCTTTAAAAATAGTAAAATGTCATTTTTGAAATCTAAACTGCTTCGAACGGGGGAAAGCCTTAAGGAAGTCTTACTCGTAGCGCCGTTTTATAGTTATCTTACGAAAATGGGCCTAATCTGCAATTGAAAATCTTTCGAAAAATTCTCCACAAAATTTTGCCAAATTTTTTGGGGAATGTACTGACTTTAGATATTTGTTTTGCGGACATAAATTATCATCAAAATGAAACTACACTCTCAATATTCGTATTCAATATGAAATTTAGAAACAAAAACAAAAATAAGGTTATGAAACTAGAGAAATAAAAAAGCGGGTAAAAATACTCGAACAACAAACCAAAACGTTATAAAAGCAGCAAGCTTTTGTGGCTTGTGATGAGATAGTAGCCCCAACATGATTCTCGATGTTCCTAAATACGATATTAAATAAAAACAAGTATCTTAGTGGTATTTAAACAGGCACAACAATTCATATTTGAAGGTATTACTCATCCTAATATCTAAAAGTGCAAAATTCACTTTTAAAAATAGTAAAATGTAATTTTCAGAATCTAAACTGCTTCAAACGGGGGAAAGCCTAAAGGAAGACTTGCTTGTAGAGCCGTTTTTAAGTTATCTTGCGAAAATTAGCCTAATCTGCAATTGAAATTTTTTCTAAAAGTTTCACACACAATTTTGCCCGATTTTGTGGGGAATGTAGTGACTTCAGATATGTGTTTTGCGGCCATTAGTTATCATCAAAACGAAACTATACTCTCATATATTCGCATTCAATATGAAATTTAAAAACAAAAACATAAATAAGGTTATGAATCTAGAGAAATAAAAAAACGGCTAAAAATACTCGAACAATAAAACCAAGACGTTATAAAAGCAGCAAGGTTTTGTGGCTAGTGGTGAGATACTCCAACATGATTCTCGATGTTCCTAAATATGATATTAAATAAAAACAAGTAACATAGTGGTATTTAAACAGGCACAACAATTCACATGTGAAGGTATTACTTATCATAAGATTTAAAAGTGCAAAATTCACCTTTAAAAATAGTAAAATGTCATTTTCGGCATCTAAACTGCTTCGAACGGGGGAAAGCCTTAAGGACATCTTGCCCGTAGCGCCGTTTTCTAGTTATCCTGCGAAAATGGGCCTAATCTGCAATTAAATTTTTTTTTTTGAAAATTCCCCACAAAATTTTGCCCTGTTTTGTTGGGAATGTAGTGACTTCAAATATGTGTAATATGTATTTTTCGGCCATTAATTATCATCAAAACGAAACTACACTCTCATAAGGTTATGAATCTAGAGATCTAAAAATGCTGCTAAAAATACTCGAACAATAAAACCAAGAGGTTATAAAAGCATCAAGGTTTTGTGGCTAGTGGTGAGATAGTAGCCCCAACATGATTCTCGATGTACCTAAATAAAAATAGTAAATAAAACAAATATCATAGTGGTATTTAAACAGAAACAACAATTCACATGTGAAGGTATTACTTATTCTAACATCTAAAAGCGCAAAATTCACCTTTAAAAATAGTAAAATGTCATTTTTGAAATCTAAACTGCTTCGAATGGGGGAAAGCCTTAAGGAAGTCTTACTCGTAGCGCCGTTTTATAGTTATCTTGCAAAAATGGGCCTAATCTGCAATTGAAAATCTTTCGAAAAATTCTCCACAAAATTTTGCCCATTTTTTGGGGAATGTACTGACTTCAGATATGTGTTTTGCGGCCATTAATTATCATCAAAATGAAACTACACTCTCAATATTCGTATTCAATATGAAATTTAGAAACAAAAACAAAAATAAGGTTATGAAACTAGAGAAATAAAAAAGCGAGTAAAAATACTCAAACAACAAACCAAAACGTTATAAAAGCAGCAAGGTTTTGTGGCTAGTGGTGAGATAGTAGCCCCAACATGATTCTCGATGCTCCTAAATACGATATTAAACAAAAACAAGTATCTTAGTGGTATTTAAACTGGCACAACAATTCATATTTGAAGGTATTACTCATCCTAATATCTAAAAGTGCAAAATTCACATTTAAAAATTGTAAATTGTAATTTTCAGAATCTAAACTGCTTCGAACGGGGGAAAGCCTTAAGGAAGTGTTGCTCGTAGCGGCATTTTCTAGTTATCTTGAGAATATTGGCCTAATCTCCAATTTAAAATTTTTCGGAAACTTCTCCACATAATTTTGCCCGATTTTAAAAGGACTGTAGTGACTTCAAATATGTGTTTTTCGGCCATTAATTATCATTGAAAAGAAACTACACTCTCATATATTCGTATTCAATTTGAAATTTAAAAAAAAAAACAAAAATAAGGTTATGAATCTAGAGAAATAAAAAAGCAGCTAAAAATACTCGAACAATAAAAACAAGACGTTATAAAAGTAACAACATTTTGTAGCTAGTGGTGAGATAGTAGCCCCACCATGATTCTCGATGTACCTAAATACAATATTAAACAAAAAAAGTATCATAGTGGTATTTAAACAGACACAACGAATCGCATGTGAAGGTATTACTTATCGTAAGATCTAAAAGTGCAAAATTCATCTTTAAAAATAGTAAAATGTCATTTTCGGCATCTAAACTGTTTCAAACGGTGAAAGCCTTAAGGAAGTGTTGCTCGTAGCGCCGTTTTCTAGTTATCTTACGAATATGGGCCTAATATGCAATTGGGAATTTTTTGGAAAATTCTCCACAAAACTTTTCCCGATTTTGTGGGGAATTTTGTGGCTTCAAATATACGTTTTGCGTCCATTAATTATTATTAAAACGAAACTGCACTCACATATATTCGCATTCAATATGAAATTTAGAAACAAAAACAAGAATAAGGTTATGAATATAGAGAATTAAAAAAGCGGCTAAAAATACTCGAACAATAAAACCAAGACGTTATAAAAGCAGCAGGGTTTTGTGGCTAGTATTAAGATACTATCCCCAACATGATTCTCGATGTACCTAAATACAATATTAAATAAAAACAAGTATCATATTGGTATTTAAACAGGCACATGGTGTTACTTATCCTAAGATCTAAAAGTGCAAAATTCACCTTTAAAAATAGTAAAATGTCATTTTCAACATCTAAACTGCTTCGAACGGGGGAAAGCTTTAAGGAAGTCTTGCTTGTAGCGCCGATTTCTAGTTATCTTGCGAAAATGGGCCTAATCTGCAATTGAAAATTATCGGAAAATTCTCCACAAAATTTTGCCCGATTTGTGGGGAATGTAGGACTTCAAATATGTATTTTGCGGTCATTAATTATCATTAAAATAAAAATACACTCTCATATATTTGCATTCAATATTAAATTTAAAAACAAAAACAAAAATAAGATTATGAATCTAGAGAAATAAAAAAGCGGCTAAAAATACTCGAACAATAAAACCAAAACGTTATAAAAGGAGAAAGGTTTTGTGGCTAGTGGTGAGATAATAGCACCAACATGATTGTCGATGAACCTAAATACAATGTTAAATAAAACAAGTATCATAGTGATATTTAAAGATGCACAACAATTCACATGTGAAGGTGTTACTTATCCTAAGATTTAAAAGTGCAAAATTCACCTTTAAAAATAGTAAAACATCATTTTCGGAACTTAAACTGCTTCGAACGGAGGTAAGCCTTAAGGAAGTATTGCTCGTAGCGCCGTTTTCTAGTTATTGTGCGAAAATGGGCCTAATATAAAATTAAAAAATTTTCGAAAAATTCTCAACAAAATTTTGCCCGATTTTGTGGGGAATGTAGTGACCTCAAATATGTGTTTTGTGGCCATTAATCATTATCAAAACAAAACTACACTGTCATATATTCGCATTCAATATGAACATTTGAAAAAACAAAAATAAGGTTATTAATCTAGAGAAATAAAAAATCGGCTAAAAATACTAGAAAAATAAAACCAAGACGTTATAAAGCAGCAAGATTTTGTGGATAATGGTAAGATAGTAGCTCCAACATGATTCTCGATGTCTTGAAATACAATATTAAATAAAAACAAGTATCATTGTGGTATTTAAATAGGCACAACAATTCACATGTGAAGGTATTACTCATCCTAGGATCTAAAAGTGCAAAATTCACCTTTAAAAACAGTAAAATGTCATTTTCAAAATCTAAACTGCTTCGAACGGGGGAAAACTTAAGGAAGAATTGCTCGTAGCGACGTTTTCTAGTTAGCTTGCGAAAATGGGCCTAATCGGCATTTGAAAACTTTTCGGAATATTCTCTACAAAATTTTTCCCCATTTTGTGGGCAATGTAGTGACTTCAAATATATGTTTTGCGGTCATTAATTATCATCAAAATGAAACTTCACTCTTATATATTCGCATTTAATATGAAATTTAAAAACAAAAACAAAAATAAGGTTATGAATCTAGAGAAATAAAAAAGTGGCCAAAAATACTCGAAAAATAAAACCAAGACGTTATGTGACGATCGCTCCAAATCAATATGGACGAACACGTCATTCATCGATTGCATTACGAGGTATTTGACCTCTATATGATACGTTTTGTAAATATTGCATTCTTTTGAAAAGGCACACCATAAATGAATATTTAAATCAAAGGTTTTCGACATCTGATGATTTCTACATATAGACAATCACCGTAAATAATAGTTTACAATAGTAATTCCGTTGACAATGCAGTCAAAATAAGATACATGGTGATGATTTGGTGAATGCAACGTTTCCTTGATAAATATGTCATGTAAGACTCCATGCACATAGCTTGTCTAACATATAAGCAAACAGCGGAAGACTTCTATGGAACCTGAGAATAAACATGCTAACAAGTGTCAACACAAAGGTTGGTGAGTTCATAGTTTTAGTGTTTCGCATAATCTGTATATAAAGGTGGATCACAAGATTTCAGTTGTTTCATCCGAAATGTTTATCAAAATATTCTACAAAATTGAGCACCCTGGTAACTAAACTTAACGTATATATATTTTATACCCTTTGTATAATCATCTTAATAATACACGCAAACCAACGTGTACGCTTCTCAAATAGCATACGTCCGTTAAAAGGCTAGCGCTCTAGCTCGGACGGGGATATCAAGCCCTATGGATCCATATACTACTACTCGCGCCCACCAGTTCTTATAACTGGCAGTTACTAGTTACCAAAGCTAAGGGATTTTCGGTTCAAACTCAGTGTAGAATTTAGTATGTACTTGTATCCATTGCGTTTAAAATAAAGTATATGTATTCTCAGCCCAAAAATATAGATTGCAAAAGCAATTGAAAAGGGAGCAAATGAAACTCACATTAGCAGCACATAAGGTCATTCATCAAAAAGTGACCGTAACTCGGAATGCAAGATTAATCGTAGATCTCAACCTAGAGAACATATGTTGGTCAATACATGTCTAATAAACTAGGTTGGGTTATAGTGTATCACAATCCTAATGCTCGAGATCGACATACAAATGTTATCAAAAGTCATTTCAAAAAGTCAATTTTGACAATTGTTCAACAAAACGAGACGTGCCTTATATAAGGATTCATTTACTTGGCTAGTAGTATTTTATCAAACTCATAAACAGGTTGTTTAAATATTAATTGCAGATTCAAAAGCAATTCCAATTAACGTCAATTATAATTCAGTTGACCATATCTTTTGATTCGTTCATCGAAATTACGCGATTTCTAAATGAAAAGTTATTGATTTTTCGCCAGCTTTCCGAAAACATGTATATCATATACCTTTTACAAGTAATATATATATTTAATTCGTGATTCATTATAAACTATTTAACGAAGAAATTTAGCATACAAGCATGTATAAATATATACTCGAGCACTAGACATGTATACACTATTAATATATAAAAGATAAGATATGAATGCTCACGTATCAATATTGAGATTCAATATTACAGGAAAGTACGTATACGCAACAGAGATGATAAATACTAGGTTTGACTTGCGAACAATACCCATGAATATTACCCATAACCTCCATAGCTATAACCCATAATTTCCTTAGTTCTATCCCGTTTGAAGCTTGTTTTGAAAGTGACACGCTCATGACCTCGTCGTAATATTTTATGTATAATATTACTAAAAATATTAAGATTAATAATAATAATAATCTTAATAATAAAATAATAATAATAATAATAATAATAATAATAATAATAATAATAATAATAATAATAATAATAAATAAATAAATAAATAAATAAATACTTAGGAGTAATATGTGTAAAAAAACATGCGCAAGAAACCTGGTATTTATAGCCATAATTCCTGATTCTGATGCCCATGCGATCGCATGGGTTTTATGCCTATTTCTCATGCAATCGTATGGCCGTCAGATCCAGCTCACATATTTTTTTGTTTTCTTGTTTGTCGACATAATTAAATATAATATATATAATATATATAATTTAAATAATTAATTATATATTATATTAAATTCATGTGCATAGTTGACTTGTAATTTTCGTTCCGATGACTCGTACGTTGTCACTCGACTTATGTCCCAGTTCCGGTTTCTCGAACGCATTTTCGTACGCTTAGAAAACTCGCAATTTACGTTTTGTGACTCGTACTTTTGTCAAAATATAGTCTTAAATTATCAATAAACTATATCATTCAAAGTGTATCTTAAACTTTCGAGTATTTTGGTCATTTACTTCTATAAATCATTGTCTCGCTATTTGTTAATATATATATATAATAACAAATCGTTTTATGACCAAGTTAATATATATTTTCAACATTCATAAACATGTTTTATATATACGTCGTAAGTTATTCATACAGTTAATATTCCAACTTATCATATATATTCAAATAAATATTTAAACCAATAAGTTTAATGTACGGTATCAAAAAAATTAATACATTGTTACGTTTTCAAGTTATAGTATATATATATGTATCTATATACATATAATTGTTCGCGAATCGTCGAGAACAACCGAAAGGTATTTGAATATATGAAAATAGTTCAAAAATTTTGAGATTCAGTTTTACAGACTTTGTTTATCGTGTCGAAAATGTTACTCATACAAAGATTAAGTTTAAATTTGGTCAGAAATTTCCGGGTCATCACAGTACCTACCCGTTAAAGAAATTTCGTCCCAAAATTTGAGTGAGGTTGTCATGACTAACAATAAAAATGTTTTCATGCCGTATATGTGTTGATAAATAGAGTTTTATCGCCGTTGAATAATATGGATAAAACAATCCGATTATTCGAAGCGTATGAGAGAAGTTATCGTAAAAGAGTGAAATGGAGAATAGAGATTCGTCTTAACTCTAGACGTATTAACGATTGATTTCGGTAATTTAAGGAATAGAAAATCTTCATAATCTAAATAAGATTTGATTCTTCGGAATTTAAGGAAATTAAGATTTCTTTTGATTAAATGCGTAATTTGCCTCGATTGCTATGTTTGATATTTCGCTATAAATTGACCTCTTCCGTTTCATTATTTTCATCACTCTTACATCTTCTTCCTCATTTCCTATTTTCAAAAGATTGTAAAAATGCTTCATCCAGCTCTGATTCTTGATATACTCCTAACTTTCATATTTGTCATTCTTCTTTTTCATCTACCACCGGAAGAAGTTATTTTCTTCTACCATTACCTTGGGGTTATAGTGTTTTTCATTCTCCCGTGTCTTTATATTGCTATACGCATTGATATACAGGGTTTGTAATTTCTGGGTGGTTGTTGAGTTTTATATCTTCCCTTATATTTCGATGTCTCTGCTTCTGTCTTTCCATAATCATTGACATCCACAGTTAATACTCTATCCAATTTACTATGATTTATATATACTCCCATTGATATTTTGAAGCTTCATTCTTTTGTTTTATCTTCCCGACTTTAAATCAAGCGAATAATGGTCCAGAATTCGTAGGTATGAATTTCGGAATGAACATAATTAATGTTCTAAAAAAACGGTAATAGCACAATCTGACTTGTCAAATTACCAGAATACCTCGAAAAATATCGAATCATTAAGAAATTATTTTCTTGATAGTTTAGAGGTTAAATAGAATGAAAGAGTTATGTAACATGGTTTATATGAGGGTATGATATGTGAACTTTTATCACGTTCCATTAGAAACTCAGCATGACTTACTGTAATATAATCACGTTGATCAAGTGTGAAAGGACCCGTCCTAATCCATCCGGACGAAGTCCATATTGATTATAAACGATTCACAACAGTTGATTACATCGCGAGGTACTTGACCTCTATATGATACATTTTACAAACATTGCATTCATTTTTAAAAGACAAACTTTCATTTACATCGACAGTTGACAGACATGCATACCATTTCATAATATATCCAAATATAAATTGATTTAATAATAATCTTGATGAACTCAACGACTCGAATGCAACGTCTTTTGAAATATGTTATGAATGACTCCAAGTAATATCTTTAAATGATCAAATGCACAGCGGAAGATTTTTTTCGTACCTGAGAATAAACATGCTTTCAAGTGTCAACCAAAAGGTTGGTGAGTTCATTAGTTTAACATAAATAATTCATTTCATAATTTTAATAGACCACAAGATTTCATATTTTCACTTCTCATAAATATACGTCCCATGCATAGAGACAAAAATATCATTCATATGGATTGAACACCTGGTAACCGACATTCACAAAATGTATATAAGAATATCCCCATCATTCCGGGATTCTCCTTCGGACATGATATAAATTTCGAAGTACTAAAGCATCCGGTACTTTGGATGGGGCATGTTGGGCCCGATAGATCTATCTTGTGAGTTCGCGTCAATTAGGGTGTCTGTTCCCTAATTCTTAGATTACCAGACTTAATAAAAAGGGGCATATTCAATTTCGATCATTCAACCATATAATGTAATTTCAATTACTTGTGTCTATTTTGTAAAACAGTTATAAAAAAAATAGCGCATGTATTCTCAGTCCCAAAAATATATATTGCAAAAGCATTTAAAAAGGGAGCAAATGAAACTCACAATACTGTATTTTGTAGTAAAAATACATATGACGACATTGAACAGTGCAGAGTTGGCCTCGGATTCACGAACCTATATCATTTGTGTATTCATTAATATATATAATCGTGACTGAATAAATATATATATAAATTTATTAATTATATTCTTTTTATATTAATATTATATATATGTTTCTTATATGCATGATGTTATAAAAAAAATATTAAATTTTTGTTAGATTTATATGTATTAAATATGTATATTTATGTATGTATTTTAGTTTGTTTATCAACAGTAGTTTTATTATACTAAGTTAATATTAGTAAGGATAAATGATAATAATATCATTAATAATATACATATGTTAATAATAATCCTATTAGTGATAACACAATAATATTAATAATAGTACTTGTAACAATATTAATTTTACTGTTTATGGTGGTTATGATGTTAATGATTTACTAATAATAACAATGATAATAACTTTGTTAAAAATGCTAATATTAATAAAGATATTGTAAAAAAAAAAAATGATACCTTTGTTTAATAATAATAATAATACTAAAAGTTACAAAAGTGATACTAATACTAATATTAATGAGAAAAAAAAATGATAACTTGTATTGTATGCCATAATAATAATAACCTTAATCATAATAATACTAACACATATACTAGTAACAATATCTATATTTCGTAAATGATACAATTTAGCAATAATCAACATTTTAATAATACTTATGGCAATCATAATAATAATACTAATAATAATAATAATAATGATAATAATAATAATGATAATAATAATAAGAATAATAATAATAAGAATAATACTAATACTTATTCCCTTTATAATAGCTAAGTTAGTAATAATGATAATAATAATAATACTAATAATTATAAAAATGGCACTAATACTAGTATTTAAGGAAAATAATAATAAATTTTATTATTTTCAACTACACCTAATATTAACAATAACATTCCTAATTAGGTTAATAATAATTATATTTAGTAACAACCATAATGATATTACTTTTAATTATCCTAATAAACATGTTACTAGTATTAATAATAATTACAACTAATAATAACAATAATTGGTAATAATAATAATAATACAAATAACAATAATAGTAAATATAAAGGGTACAACCTTTGATGAGAAGTCTAAAAAAAAAATCGCAGTTGCTGGGACTCGAACACTAGACCTCTCGTTCCCCACCATATGCCTAACCACTCCTCTGATTCTGTTCTTTCTGATTCTAATACTTAACATATAACTTTATATCCATATTTATGTTTCTCTTCATCTTCTTCCTCCTCTCCACAAATTAATCGATTCAGTCCACAAAATCAATCAAACACGAATTAAATACCTCAAAACAAAATAATAACAAACTTAAGGTTTATATTTATTGGAAACGAAAGAAGAAAAAAAAATAAAAAAATAAAAAATTACCTGCTGTTCTGCTCGATGATAAAAAAAATTAAAATCGATTTCGAGATCGTTTTAGACAAAACTCAAAACATGAACTAGGTTTCTATACACTTCTAAAATCCTTCCCAACTATTAATTTAGTATGAAACACAAAGACGAATCCTAATTTTGAGGATGAACTT
This sequence comes from Rutidosis leptorrhynchoides, assembly GCF_046630445.1. Lineage (NCBI taxonomy): Eukaryota > Viridiplantae > Streptophyta > Magnoliopsida > Asterales > Asteraceae > Rutidosis > Rutidosis leptorrhynchoides. The sequence continues at coordinate 659,342,260 of NC_092335.1, forward strand.
TCGGTTGACTTTGGTGAATAAAATTTGACTTCTAAAATTCGACATCAATTTGGGGATTTGATTTGTGAAACTTTTCAGATAGTTTTATTAAAAGATTTCTAACCATCCTACAATTATAGATTTTGAAAATCGTTTTGAAATTGAGCTTTGAAAAAAAATAAAACTCGCGTACAGGGACTAACTGGGTTCTTATTTTTATTTTTTTTTTTTAAAATAGAAGTGGATAGACACGTGAATTGTGAGTGTATAATGGATGTAAGAACCAGACTTAATCGAGTTGTTGTTTTGCAGTGAAGATATGGTCGACCAGGTTTCACGAGCTACATAGAAAAGATGGAAAAAATATAAAGATGACAAAATTATGCAGCTATCATCTGACCTCCTTAATTATTTTTATTACCTATTATAGATATAATACATATTTAATAATATTTATAATGATTACATTAATAATAATAATAATAATAGTATTAATACAACAAATTTCTATTACCCATATTTATTTATATAAACTGAATATTATGAATTTCTATATATCATTTTTATAACTTACTTATATTTCAATATTCATATATATATAATTATGAATAAAATATTATATATTACACATATCAATCTACAATTTTATATATATTCGTTATTACTTGCATTAATAAAATAAACGAGTATTTCTAGATAATGTATTCCAAGCTTCTAAGATACAATATATGTAACTATTACATAACAAGTTTTTATTACGTAACTAAATAGATTAATTATATATATATATATATATATATATATATATCAAATACATAAACTCAAATCATAATATTATACTTTAAGTGTTAGGTTAAAGTTTTTAAGTTTTTATATAAATACACATATTTATATAATGCTTTTATGTGTATGTATTTATACATGTTTATTTATAAATAGTGGTTCGTGAATCGTCGGTAACAGTCAAAGGTCAAATGATTTCATGAAATAGTTCAAAGTTTTTAAGATTTAAACATTACAGACTTCGCTTATCGTGTCGAACTTATGTAAAGATTAAGTTTAAATTTGGTCGGAAATTCTCGGGTCACTACAGTACCTACCCGTTAAAGAAATTTCGTCCCGAAATTTGAGTGAGGTCGTCATGGCTAACAATAAATATGTTTTCCTGACGAATATGAGCTGATAAATAGAGTTTTCATCTTTACCGAATAATACAGATAAAATAATTCGATTATTCGAAGAGCACGAATGAAACTATCATGAGAGAGGTCCCAACGGGCATCGTCCATCTTGGCCCAAAAACTTGCCCAAATTTTTAGCCTTTAGTAAAATAAAAAAAATTTCAACGGCTATCCCAACGGTCACTTTTACACTATAAAAACACCAACCATATACTTCATTTTATACACTCAAACATATATTTCTTTTATATTTCCATCTTTCTCAAGATCAAGATCAAACACTCCCAAACTGCAAAATGTTAAAACTTCCCCCAATGATTGTTTCATTCGATGTTCATTACGGAGGTGATTTCCGTAATCAAATGAAGGAATATGAGAGGGGTGACAGTATTTCGTTTGACGATATCGACATTTGTGATGTTGGTTTACAAGATTTGCTATCCTTTCTGAAGGAAAAAGTTCCGTGTGAATTCACGTCTGTGTTCTTTTATAGAGACGATTATGATGTGGATTGTAGGGCAAGTTTTCTGTGTACCGATGATCAATGGTACTTTATAAAAGATACCATTGAAGATCGCGGTAAACGCATTTCTTTGTATGCAGTTCTTGAAGATGAAGAGACGTTGAGTTATCATTACCTCAATGAATCAGTTGAAGCAGCAGTTGAGGCATCAAGAGAAATACCGATGTCTCCAGAGTACCTCACAGATGGTGAAATGACTGGTGAACGCTACTTTGTAGATGACAATTGATGACGACGAGTAGTTTGATTGTAATCTTTTAATTTTTAATTGTCGTGATGTTTTAATTTTTAATTATTGTAATTTCAGTGTTGTTGTCGAGTTTTATATCTTCCTTTATGTTTCGAGGCTCTTCGTCTTTTTAATCTTCTCTCGATCTCTAGTAAAACGAGTAATGGTCTGGAATTTGTAAGTATGGAGTTTCGAATGAATTTAATGTTATAATCAAGAAAGAACGTAATAGCACGATTTGATTCGTCAAATTACCAGAATAATTGAAAATAGAGCTATCAAGAATATACTTTCTTGATATGTTCTGAAGTTAATTAGAATGAAAGAGTTATGTAACATGACACAAGATGGTGGTATGATCTACTGTGAACCATCATGTCCCATTAGAACTCAGCATGACTTACTGTAATATAATCACGTTGATCAAGTGTCATTATATTATACTAACTCATGCATCAGTTCCCAACATTACTTCAATAACATTCATATTTTAAGCTCGAAAGTTTACAGAATATAGAAACTAATAGTTTCTATATGATGTAACACTGATATCATGAAGAGATTAATGATTTCAGATAAGAATACTTATGAAAATATCTTCAGAAATATGGAGGATATTTATAATGAAAGATACGATGATATATTGGAATTTCTAAGATCAGGGGATGATAGAAACTATTGTCTGCAAGGGTTTAGAGTAAGGAGCAAGATATTCACTAAAGACTTTAGTAGACATTGAATCATTTGGATTCTTTGAAGTCAAACTTATTCTTTGTGATTTGTCCACGGCTTTCTTCATAGTTTCGCATAATCTGCTTTTCAGTACTAAATATTCTATTGAATGTTTCCAATATAATAATACACAGGAATCACGAAGAGGTATATAATTTCAGACGAGAATATTTTTGAAAATATCCTCAGAAATATCGAAGATATTGATGATGATATTTTGGAATTTCTAAGTTCGATGGTTGATGGAGAAAGATTCTCCGCAAGATTTTAACATGACTTCGGAGCAAGATATTCTCTAAAGATTTCAGCGAATCCAGAATTACCTGAATTCTTTGAATATAGGGTTTGGTCCTTGTATTTGTCCTTGGTCTCCTTCATGGGTAGCTCAATCTGTTTTTCAATACCCAATTTTCTATCGTGCGTTCCTAACACTCCTTTCTTTATCATCAAACTTTTGACCGTTTAGACCATCTACCAATTTTCTATTTCTTCTGCATTTAATGCTATGATATCTGAATCATCGGTTATCAATCCGAGGTGGTTTCAGGAAAATTGTGTTTTTAGATGATTAAACGCTGATGGTAATATGATGGAATATGAAAGGTTCCCTGGTAATAATAAAAGAGCACGCGTATATATCAATGTTATAATAAGGTTGTTTCATACGAAAAGTCGAAGTTGACTTGCTGGAGCTGTGACAAAATTTGCTACTTTAATAGGAATTACCAAGTTATTTTTGGTAATAATAATACTAAAGGAATTAACACAGATACGTGTTAAACGTTTACTCAGGTTCCGAGTGTTTTCAGGTGCATAACTATATGCATCAATCCTTTCTCCCGTAAATGTAGTGCGGTTGGTTCATCCTATCGATTGAGGTGTTTTCAAGAATTATGAAAGTTTGAATGCAGATTGGAATCGTCAAGGTACAATTAAGGTTTAAGATGAAATCAAGTGGCAACTTGAAGAATTGTTTAGTTTCATATGTTATAATCAATATTTTAATTTATTTTAATTGTTTAATGTTATTAATCTACCGTCGATAGTCCACAGTTGACAGTCCAATAATTCATATATATAGTTTAATATATAATATTCTAATTAATTAATACGTGTCGTGACCCGTATACGTCTCAGACTCGATCACAAATCAAACTATATATATTATTGTAGAATCAACCTCAACCCTGTATAGAGAACTCGATCATTACTGCATATAGAGTGCCTATGGTGATTCCAAATAATATATATAGATGCGTCGATATGATATGTCAAAACCTTAAATACGTGTCCCGATATTTAAAGTGCGTAATATAAATAACAGAAATTAAATAACAATAAATAAAGTGCGTAAAGTAAATAACAGAAATTAAATAACAATAAATAAAATTGCGAGAATTAAATTGCGAATAAATAAATTGCGATAATTAAATTGCGATAAATAAAATGTAATACGGAATTAACAGTTAGCTAGGAACAGTTAGCTAGGATTTTGTTAGCGTGGATTCTTAACAAAATTTCATATTGTTAATTAGTGTGTTTCTAATCAATTTTTATTGTGTCCATTTCTTCTTCATTATGCCACTTATTGAATTCTGATATGTCAAAATCCTAATATGAAATTTGAATTTGAATGAAAATAGTTATTCTGTGATGAACGGATTCGTATAGCTGTGGTTGCAAGTAGGATAGTAAATGACTGTTGAATCATATTCGAAGAATGTACAGTGTAACTTATTAATGCGAAATCTAAATATTCCTCGGGTATTACCTACCCGTTAAAATATTTTCACCATTAACAGTTTGTACAATAAAAATTTTAAATTACAATCTTTATGAAAACATATATACATATATATTTTCTTCAGGCGTAATTATGGATTTAATGAGTCAATGTGATATTAAACTCATCAGATTTATGGCTAGAACTCGAGTACATATTCTCTAAAATATTAGAGATTACATAATCACTATGAAGGACGAAGATAGTTTATGTAGATCGATTCGTAAAACGATTTGTAGAACGATGATTATGCTTGAGGTATAGATTGCGAGATTGAGACGTGTGATGATGTTGTTGTTGTTGGTACTCCTTGGTATCCATGGTGCGTATGACGTTGATATTCGGGGTATAGATTAAGATGTTGAGGTATGGGATGCGGATGTTGATGTTGGTGGTGGTGATGTTACTGTTGACATTGATGGTGGTACTGGTTATGCTGCTGGTGTTTGTAACCTTCGCACCATATTCTCTAAAGCCACTACCCGAGCGCGAAGCTCGTTGATTTCTTCTATTACACCGGGATGATTTTCGGTTCGGACTAGCGGATAAATATAATCTAGAATTTGGTATAGTATAAAATCGTGGCGAGACACTCTGGAAATGAGAGAAAAGATGGTGTTTCGAACAGGTTCACCGGTAAGTGCTTCAGGTTCTTCGCCAATAGGGCAATGTGGCGGACGGAAAGGATCACCTTCTTCTTGTCTCCAATGATTGAGGAGACTAAAACCCATCCCCAATTCATCCAGAATAGATGATGACTGATTGGTTGATCCATTCCGGTCACACTGCTTTCGGAGCTTGAGTGGGATTCTATTTCGGAATCCGAGTGACTTGAACTAATGACGAATTCCATTTCGTACGATTGGATAAAGAATTTTTAAATATGAAATGATTTTCTGGCTAACGGATGGTATTCTTAATTACATAGAATATCCATATATACAGAACAAAAGGTTTCGTAGATTACGGAGGGATTTACGGGATACGCCAGGTAAGGTTTACAGTAACAGATACGCTAAGATATGAATCTTGTCTATACACTATTCATGCAATCAATGCAGCAAGACGTGTCTAGACTAAGAATGATAAGCAGATAATTTTTGACACAAAATGATAGGCAAAGCTTTTTGACATGTAGACACGGTCGGAGTCCAGACTCACTAATGCATCCTAACGACTTATCGGTTAGACACACTAATGCAGACCTGGTTCGCTAAGACCACCGCTCTGATACCAACTGAAAGGACCCGTCCTAATCTATCCGGACGAAGTCCATATCGATTATAAACGATTCACAACAGTTGATTACATCGCGAGGTACTTGACCTCTATATGATACATTTTACAAACATTGCATTCGTTTTTAAAAGACAAACTTTCATTTACATCGACAGTTGACAGACATGCATACCATTTCATAATATATCTAAATATAAATTGATTTAATAATAATCTTGATGAACTCAATGACTCTAATGCAACGTCTTTTGAAATATGTTATGAATGACTCTAAGTAATATCTTTAAATGATCAAATGCACAGCGGAAGATTTCTTTCGTACCTGAGAATAAACATGCTTTCAAGTGTCAACCAAAAGGTTGGTGAGTTCATTAGTTTAACATAAATAATTCATTTCATAATTTTAATAGACCACAAGATTTCATATTTCCACTTCTCATAAATATACGTCCTATGCATAGAGACAAAAATATCATTCATATGGATTGAACACCTGGTAACCGACATTCACAAAATGTATATAAGAATATCCCCATCATTCCGGGATCCTCCTTCGGACATGATATAAATTTCGAAGTACTAAAGCATCTGGTACTTTGGATGGGGCTTGTTGGGCCCGATAGATCTATCTTTAGAGTTCGCGTCAATTAGGGTGTCTGTTCCCTAATTCTTAGATTACCAGACTTAATAAAAAGGGGCATATTCGATTTCGATCATTCAACCATATAATGTAGTTTCAATTACTTGTGTCTATTTTGTAAAACAGTTATAAAAAAATAGCGCATGTATTCTCAGTCCCAAAAATATATATTGCAAAAGCATTTAAAAAGGGAGCAAATGAAACTCACAATACTGTATTTTGTAGTAAAAATACATATGACGACATTGAACAGTGCAGAGTTGGCCTCGGATTCATGAACCTATATCATTTGTGTATTCATTAATATATATAATCGTGACTGAATAAATATATATATAAATTTATTAATTATATTCTTTTTATATTAATATTATGTATATGTTTCTTATATGCATGATGTTATAAAAAAAATATTAAATTTTTGTTAGATTTATATGTATTAAATATGTATATTTATGTATGTATTTTAGTTTGTTTATCAACAGTAGTTTTATTATACTAAGTTAATATTAGTAAGGATAAATGATAATAATATCATTAATAATATACATATGTTAATAATAATCCTATTAGTGATAACACAATAATATTAATAATAGTACTTGTAACAATATTAATTTTACTGTTTATGGTGGTTATGATGTTAATGATTTACTAATAATAACAATGATAATAACTTTGTTAAAAATGCTAATATTAATAAAGATATTGTAAAAAAAAAATGATACCTTTGTTTAATAATAATAATAATACTAAAAGTTACAAAAGTGATACTAATACTAATATTAATGAGAAAAAAAAAATGATAACTTGTATTGTATGCCATAATAATAATAACCTTAATCATAATAATACTAACACATATACTAGTAACAATATCTATATTTCGTAAATGATACAATTTAACAATAATCAACATTTTAATAATACTTATGGCAATCATAATAATAATACTAATAATAATAATAATGATAATAATAATAATGATAATAATAATAATAATAATAATAATAATAATAATAATAAGAATAATACTAATACTTATTCCCTTTATAATAGCTAAGTTAGTAATAATGATAATAATAATAATAATACTAATAATTATAAAAATGGCACTAATACTAGTATTTAAGGAAAATAATAATAAATTTTATTATTTTCAACTACACCTAATATTAACAATAACATTCCTAATTAGGTTATTAATAATAATAATTATATTTAGTAACAACCATAATGATATTACTTTTAATTATCCTAATAAACATGTTACTAGTATTAATAATAATTACAACTAATAATAACAAAAATTGGTAATAATAATAATAATAATACAAATAACAATAATAGTAAATATAAAGGGTACAACCTTTGATGAGAAGTCTAAAAAAAAAATTGCAGCTGCTGGGACTCGAACACTAGACCTCTCGTTCCCCACCATATGCCTAACCACTCCTCTGATTCTGTTCTTTCTGAATTCAATACTTAACATATAACTTTATATCCATATTTATGTTTCTCTTCATCTTCTTCCTCCTCTCCACAAATTAATCGATTCAGTCCACAAAATCAATCAAACACGAATTAAATACCTCAAAACAAAATAATAACAAACTTAAGGTTTATATTTATTGGAAACAAAAGAAGAAAAAAAAATAAAAAAAATAAAAAAATTACCTGCTGTTCTGCTCGACGATAAAAAAAAAAATTAAAATCGATTTCGAGATCGTTTTAGACAAAACTCAAAACATGAACTAGGTTTCTATACACTTCTAAAATCCTTCCCAACTATTAATTTAGTACGAAACACAAAGACGAATCCTAATTTTGAGGATGAACTTTCGGTTGACTTTGGTGAATAAAATTTGACTTCTAAAATTCAACATCAATTTGGGGATTTGATTTGTGAAACTTTTCAGATAGTTTTATTAAAAGATTTCTAACCATCCTACAATTATAGATTTTGAAAATCGTTTTGAAATTGAGCTTTGAAAAAAAATAAAACTCGCGTACAGGGACTAACTGGGTTCTTGTTTTCATTTTTTTTTTTAAAATAGCAGTGGATAGACATATGAATTGTGAGTGTATAATGGATGTAAGAACCAGACTTAATCGAGTTGTTGTTTTGCAGTGAAGATATGGTCGACCAGGTTTCACGAGCTACATAGAAAAGATGGAAAAAATATAAAGATGACAAAATTATACAGCTATCATCTGACCTCCTTAATTATTTTTATTACCTATTATAGATATAATACATATTTAATAATATTTATAATGATTACATTAATAATAATAATAATAATAATAATAATAATAATAATAGTATTAATACAACAAATTTCTATTACCCATATTTATTTATATAAACTGAATATTATGAATTTCTATATATCATTTTTATAACTTACTTATATTTCAATATTCATATATATATAATTATGAATAAAATATTATATATTACACATATCAATCTACAATTTTATATATATTCGTTATTACTTGCATTAAGAAAATAAACGAGTATTTCTAGATAATGTATTCCAAGCTTCTAAGATACAATATATGTAACTATTACATAACAAGTTTTTATTACGTAACTAAATAGATTAATTATATATATATATATATATATATATATATATATATATATATATATATATATATATATATATATATATATATATATATATATATATATATCAAATACATAAACTCAAATCATAATATTATACTTTAAGTGTTAGGTTAAAGTTTTTAAGTTTTTATATAAATACACATATTTATATAATGCTTTTATGTGTATGTATTTATACATGTTTATTTATAAATAGTGGTTCGTGAATCGTCGGTAACAGTCAAAGGTCAAATGATTTCATGAAATAGTTCAAAGTTTTTAAGATTTAAACATTACAGACTTCGCTTATCGTGTCGAACTTATGTAAAGATTAAGTTTAAATTTGGTCAGAAATTCTCGGGTCACTACAAAGTGTCATTATATTATACTAACTCATGCTTCAGTTCCCAACACCACTTCAAAAATATTCATATTTTAAACTCGAAGGTTTCAGAATTTAGAAACTAAAATAGTTTCTTTTATGATGTTACACAGATATCGCAAGGAGAAAATTGATTTCCGATGAGAATGATTATGGAATTATCTCCAGAAATATGGAGGATATTTATAATGAAAGATACGATGATATCTTAGAATTTCTAATATCAGAGGATGATGAAGAATATTGTCCGCAAGGGTTTAGATTCGGAAGCAAGGTATTCGTTAATGGTTTCAGCAGATACTGAATAATTTTTATTCTTTGAAGGCAGGTTTAGTCTTTGTGATTTATCCACAACCTCCTTCATACTTTGCTCAATCCGTTTTCCAGTTCCAAACCTTCTTTTTTTCTGAGCTTTGTCAACACACTATTCTTTATCATCAAACTTTTGGCTGTTAAGGTCGTTTACAGTTTTTGCTGCTTCATCAGCATTCAAAGTTATCATAACCGAATCGTTGGTTATCAATCCGAGGTGTTTTCAAAAGTTTGAAGGGTTTGCATGAAGATTGTAATTGTCAAGATACATATGATGTTCTAGAATTTTGAACGATACAAATTTTTTTTCTTTTTTCTTTTTTTTTTTTCTGGGTTTATGAATAGAAGTGATGTTCTAGCACAGTTTTGAAGTTAAAGTATGGCATTTGAAAGATGTAAGAATCTAAGAGTGATGTTTTCTGTTAAATCTTGGCTTGGATTTTGATTTTTCAAAATCAGAATATGTAATTGAATTTGTATGGAAACGATTGTATATCGCTGTGAGCATAGTTAATAATTTTTGAATCAAAGTTGAAGAATGTACAGTATAACATATTAATTGTGAACTTATATATTTCCCGAGTATTAGCTACCCGTTAAAGATTTCACAATTAATACTTTGTACAAAAGATTTTTTTTATTACCGTCTTTATGAAAATATATGTATGTATATTTTCTTCAGATGTAATACAGATTTGATGAGTTAATATCATATTAAGCTCATTTGATTTTTGAATTGAATGAATAATCTCTAAAACATTAAGGATTACATAATCTTCGCGGAGTATTTCACTAATGAAATCAATACTTCATTATTTATTCTTATTCCTCGGTGAAGGATGTTGATGCTCGTGGAATTCTTATGAACTTCATAAGATATAAATGATGTTTTCTAGAAAGTTTCGAGTACATCGAAGATAAAAGTGTAAAATCAAACATGTAATTGATTAATACACCAAGTTCATTATGAAATGGAATTCATTGAGTTGAAACAGATATTTGTAGTTTACGATGGTTAAGTTGTTAACGAAGGATGTACATCATAGCATATTAGTAATATGAATTAACCGAGTAGTATCTACCCCTTAAAATTCACACGTAATAGCTTAGTACGAAAAGATTCATGATGGTTTTAAAATTTATATATATAAGATATACATATAAATTCTTTAGATGAATTGAGTTATTACTTCATAACTCATTGATACAATATACTCGTTGTTGACTCGTAATGATGCCCACGGTGCTTTCTTGAACTGACGGAGCTTGTGATGTTAGAGGTGCTGCTAATTCTGACGATGTTGACAGCACTGACTGTGCTGGTGTGGCTAAGGGTACTGTTGATGCAGTTGGTAAAACAAGTCTAGCTTGTATCTTACACCATTCGGATAAGGGTTTCTACTCTATCTGATTTAGGGTTAAGGCTAGAATAGATAACCTCTAAACTTTAGAAATTACATAATCGCCGTAGAATGTTTCTCCGATGAAGTTATGAATCCATACTTCATCGTTTGTCGTTGCTGGTACTTCTTGGTACATATGGTGCGTATGATGTTGATATCCGAGGTACAAATTGTGATGTTGAGGCGTGTGATGCGGATGTGGTTGTTGGTGGTGGTAATGATCCTGTTGGTGTAGATCATGGTGGTACCGGTTATGCTGCGGGTGCTACTGCTGGTGATCGTAACCGTTGCACCATATTCTCCAAAGCCACTACCCGAGCACGAAGCTCGTTGACTTCTTCTATTATACCGGGATGATCGGTGGTTCGGACGATCGGATAAATAAGATTTATAATATGGGATAGTGTATAATCATGATGAGATACTCTGGAAATGAGAGAGAAAATAGTATTACGAATAGGTTCGCCGGTAAGTGCTTCAGGTTCTTCGCCAAGAGGTGAATGTGGTGGATGGAAGGGATCACCTTCTTCTTTTCTCCAATGATTAAGTAGGCTACGAACCCATCCCCAATTCATCCAGAATATGTGATAGCTGATTGGTTGATCCATTCCGGTTACACTTTCTTCAGAGTTCAGGTGAATATCCATATCGGAATAGCTGTCGGAATTTAAAGAATTTGAACTAGATACGGAATCCATCTTGTATAATTAGAGAGATAATTTTTGATATGAAATAGATTATAGAATTTGATTGGTACTCTTCAATACATAATTTACATATGTATATATAATACCAAAATCCCGTAAATTATGGAGAAATTTTCGGAAGATGGCAGTCAAAGTTTACTGTAATAGATATGCCAAGATATGAATTTTGTCTATACACTATCTATGCAATCAATGCAATAAGACGCGTTTAGACTTAAGATGATAGACACGTAATTTCTGACAAGAAATGATAAGCAAAACTTTTGACATGCAGACACAGTCGAAGTCCAGACTTACTAATGCATCCTAACAACTATCAGTTAGACACACTTATGAAAGACCTGGTTCAATAGGACCAATGCTCTGATACCAACTGTGACAATCGCTCCAAATCCATATGGACGAACACGTCATTCATCGATTTCATTGCGAGGTATTTGACCTCTATATGATATGTTTTGTAAACATTGCATTCTTTTGAAAAGGCACACCATAAATGAATATTTAAATCAAAGGTTTTCGACATCTGATGATTTCTACATATAGACAATCACCGTAAATAATAGTTTACAATAGTAATTCCGTTGACAATGCAGTCAAAATAAGATACATGGTGATGATTTGGTGAATGCAACATTTCCTTGATAAATATGTCATGTAAGACTCCATGCACATAGCTTGTCTAACATATAAGCAAACAGCGGAGGACTTCTAGGAAATCTGAGAATAAACATGCTAACAAGTGTCAACACAAAGGTTGGTGAGTTCATAGTTTTAGTGTTTCGCATAATCTGTATATAAAGGTGGATCACAAGATTTCAGTTGTTTCATCCAAAATGTTTATCAAAATATTCTACGAAATTGAGCACCCTGGTAACTAAACTTAACGTATATATATTTTATACCCTTTGTATAATCATCTTAATAATACACGCAAACCAACGTGTACGCTTCTCAAATAGCATACGTCCGTTAAAAGGCTAGCGCTCTAGCTCGGACGGGGATATCAAGCCCTATGGATCCATATACTACTACTCGCGCCCACCAGTTCTTATAACTGGCAGTTACTAGTTACCAAAGCTAAGGGATTTTCGGTTCAAACTCAGTGTAGAATTTAGTATGTACTTGTATCTATTGCATTTAAAATAAAGTGCATGTATTCTCAGCCCAAAAATATAGATTGCAAAATCAATTAAAAAGGGAGCAAATGAAACTCACCTTAGCAGCACATAAGGTCATTCATCAAAAAGTGACCGTAACTCGGAATGCAAGATTAACCGTAGATCTCAACCTAGAGAACATATGTTGGTTAATACATGTCTAATAAACTAGGTTGGGTTATAGTGTATCACAATCATAATGCTCGAGATCGACATACAAAAGTTATTAAAAGTCATTTCAAAAAGTCAATTTTGACAATTGTTCAACAAAACGAGACGTGCCTTATATAAGGATTCATTTACTTGGCTAGTAGTATTTTATCAATCTCATAAACAGGTTGTTTAAATATTAATTGCAGATTCAAAAGCAATTCCAATTAACGTCAATTATAATTCAGTTGACCATATCTTTTGATTCGTTCATCGAAATTACGCGATTTCTAAATGAAAAGTTATTGATTTTTCGCCAGCTTTCCGAAAACATGTATATCATATACCTTTTACCAGTAATATATGTATTTAATTCGTGATTCATTATAAACTGTTTAACGATGAAATTTAGCATACAAGCATGTATAAATATATACTCGAGCACTAGACATGTATACACTATTAATATATAAAAGATAAGATATGAATGCTCACGTATCAATATTGAGATTCAATATTACAGGAAAGTACGTATACGCAACAGAGATGATAAATACTAGGTTTGACTTGCGAACAATACCCATGAACATTACCCATAACCTCCATAGCTATAACCCATAATTTCCTTAGTTCTATCCCGTTTGAAGCTTGTTTTGAAAGTGACACGCTCATGACCTCGTCGTAATATTTTATGTATAATATTACTAAAAATATTAAGATTAATAATAATAATAATCTTAATAATATAATAATAATAATAATAATAATAATAATAATAATAATAATAATAATAATAATAATAATAATAATAATAATAATAAATAAATAAATAAATACTTAGGAGTAATATGTGTAAAAAAACATGCGCAAGAAACCTGGTATTTATAGCCATAATTCCTGATTCTGATGCCCATGCGATCGCATGGGTTTTATGCCTATTTCTCATGCGATCGCATGGCCGTCAGATCCAGCTCACATATTTTTTTGTTTTCTTGTTTGTCGACATAATTAAATATAATATATATAATATATATAATTTAAATAATTAATTATATATTATATTAAATTCATGTGCATAGTTGACTCGTAATTTTCGTTTCGATGACTCGTACGTTGTCACTCGACTTATGTCCCGTTTTCGGTTTCTCGAACGCATTTTTGTACGCTTAGAAAACTCGCAATTTACGTTTTGTGACTCGTACTTTTGTCAACATATAGTCTTAAATTATCAATAAACTATATCATTCAAAGTATCTTAAACTTTCGAGTGTTTTGGTCATTTACTTCTATAAATCATTGTCTCGCTATTTGTTAATATATATATATAATAACAAATCGTTTTATGACCAAGTTAATATATATTTTCAACATTCATAAACACGTTTTAAATATACGTCGTAAGTTATTCATACAATTAATATTCCAACTTATCATATATATTCAAATAAATATTTAAACCAATAAGTTTAATGTACGGTATCAAAAAAATTAATACATTGTTACGTTTTCAAGTTATAGTATACATATATGTATCTATATACATATAATTGTTCGCGAATCGTCGAGAACAACTGAAAGATATTTGAATATATGAAAATAGTTCAAAAATTTTGAGATTCAGTTTTACAGACTTTGTTTATCGTGTCGAAAATGTTACTCATACAAAGATTAAGTTTAAATTTGGTCAGAAATTTCCGGGTCATCACACGTTATAAAAGTAGCAAGGTTTTGTGGATACTGGTGAGATAGTAGCCCTAACATGATTCTCAATGTACCTAAATACAATATTAAATAAAAACAAGTATCATAGTGGTATTTAAACAGGCACAACACTTCACATGTGAAGATATTACTTATCCTAAGATCTAAAAGTGCAAATTTCACCTTTAAAAATAGTAGATTGTCATTTTCGGCATCTAAACTGCTTCGAACAGGGGAAAGACTTAAGGAAGTCTTGATCGTAGCGCCGTTTTCTAGTTATCTTGCGAAAATGGGCCTAATCTAAAATTGAAAATTTTCCAAAAAAATTTCCACGAAATTTTGCCCAATTTTGTGGGTAATGTAGTGACTAAAAATATGTGTTTTGTGGCCATTAGTTATCATCAAAATGAAACTACACTCTCATATATTCGCATTCAATATGAAATTTAGAAACAAAAAAAATAAGGTTATGAATCTAGCGAAATAAAAAGCGGCTAAAAATACTCGAACAATAAAACCAAGAGGTTATTAAAGCAGCAAGGTTTTGTGGCCAGTGGTGAGATAGTAGCCCCAACATAATTCTCGATGTACCTAAATAAAATATTAAATAAAAACAAGTATCATATTGGTATTAAAATAGGCACAACAATTCACATGTGAATGTATTATTAATCCTAAGATTTAAAAGTTCAAAATTCACCATTAAAAATAGTAAAATGTCATTTTCAGAATCTAAATTGCTTCGAACGGAGGTAAACCTTAAGAAAGTCTTGTTTGTAGCGCCGTTTTCTAGTTATCATGCGAAAATGGGCCTAATCTGCAATAGAAAATTTTTCAGAAAATTCTATACAAAATTTTGTCCGATTTTGTGGGAAATTTAGTGACTTCAAATATGTGTTTTTCGGCCATTAATTATCATTAAAACGAAAGTGCTCTCTCATATATTCACATTCAATATGAAATTTAGAAATAAAAACAAAAATAAGGTTATTAATTTAGAGAAATAACAATAAAAACAAGACGTTATAAAAGCAGCAAGGTTTTGTGGCTAGTGGTGAGATAGTAGCCCCAACATGATTTTCGATGTACCTAAATACAATATTAAATAAAAACAAGTATCATAGTGGTAATTAAACAGGCACAACAATTCGCATGTGATGGTATTACTTATCCTAAAATCTAAAATTGCAAAATTCGAAATCTAAACTGCTTCGAACGGGGGAAATCCTTTAGGAAGTCTTGCTCGTAGCGCCGTTTTTTAGTTGTCTTGCGAAAATGGGCCTAATCTGCATTTGAAAATTTTTTAAAAAATTCTCCACAAAATTTTGCCCACTTTTGTGGGGAATGTAGTGACTTCAAATATGTGTTTTGCGGCAATTAATTATCATTAAAACGAAACTACAATCTCATATATTCGTATTCAATATGAAATTTAGAAACAAAAACAAAAATAAGGTTATGAATCGAGAGAAATAAAAAAGCGACTAAAAATACTCCAATAATAAACCAAGACGTTATAAAAGCAGCAAGGTTTTGTGGCTATTGGTGAGATAGTAACCCCAACATGATTCTCGATGTAGCTAAATACAATATTAAATAAAAACAAGTACCATAGTGGTATTTAAATAGGTACAACAATTCACATGTGAATGTATTACTCATCATAAGATCTAAAAGTGCAAAATTCACCTTTAAAATAGTAAAATGTTATTTTTGGAATCTAAACTGCTTCGAACGGGGGAAAGCCTAAAGGAATTCTTGCTCGTAATGCCGTTTTCTAGTTATCTTACGAAAATGGGCCTAATCTGCAATTGATTTTTTTTTTTTTGAAAAATCTCCACAAATTTTTTTCCGATTTTGTGTGGAATGTAGTGACTTCAAATATGTGTTTTGCGTCCATTATTTATCATCAAAACGAAACTACAATCTAATATATTCGTATTCAATATGAAATTTAGAAACAAAAATACAAATAAGGTTATGAATCTAGAGAAATAAAAAAGCGACTAAAAATACGAAAACAATAAACCAAGACGTTATAAAAGCAGCAAGGTTTTGTGGCTATTGGTGAGATAGTAGCCCCATCATGATTCTCGATGTACCTAAATACAATATTAAATAAAAACAAGTATCATAGTGGTATTTAAACAGGCACAACAATTCACATGTGAAGATATTACTTATCCTGAGATCTTAAAGTGCAAAATTCACCTTTAAAAATAGTAAAATTTCATTTTTGAAATCTAAACTACTTCGAACGGGGGTAAGCCTTGAGGAAGTCTTGCTCGTAGTGACATTTTCTAGTTATCGTGCGTAAATGGGCCTTATATGTAATTGAAAATCTTTCGAAAAATTCTTCACAAAATTTTGCCCGATTTTGTGGAGAATGTAGTGGCTTCCAATACGTGTTTTGCGGCCATTAATTATCATCAAAATGAAACTACACTCACATATATTCGGATTCAATATATAATTTAGAAACAAAAACAAAAATAATGTTATGAATCTAGAGAAATAAAAAAGCGGGTAAAAACATTCGAACAATAAAACCAAGACGTTATAAAAGGAGCAAGGTTTTATGGCTAGGCGTGAGATAGTAGCCCGAACATGATTCGAGATGTACCTAAATACAATATTAAATAAAAACAAGTATCATAGTGGTATTTAAACAGGCAAAAAAATTCACATGTGAAGGTGTTACTTATCCTAAGATCTAAAAGTGTAAAATTCAACTTTATAAACACTAAAATGTCATTTTCAAAATCTAAACTGCTTCGAACGGGGGTAATCCTTACAGAGGTATTGCTCGTAGCGCCGTTTTCTAGTTATCATGCGAAAATGGGCCTAATCTGCAATATAAAAAAATTCGGAAAATTTTACACAAAATTTTGCCCGATTTTGTGGGGAATGTAGTGACTTCAAATACGTGTTTTGCTCCCATTAATTATCATCAAAATGAAACTACACTCTCATATATTCGCATTCAATATGAAATTTAGAAAAAAAAAAATAAGGTTATGAATCTAGAGAAATAAAGAAACGGGTAAAAATACTCGAACAATAAAGCAAGACGTTATAAAAGGAGCAAGGTTTTGTTGGTAATCGTGAGACAGTAGCCCCAACATGATTCGAGATGTACCAAAATACAGTATTAAATAAAAACAAGTATCATAGTGGTATTTAAACAGGCACAACAATTCACATGTGAAGGTGTTACTTATCCTAAGATCTAAAAGTGCAAAATTCACCTTTATAAATTGTAAAAATGTCATTTTCTGAATCTAAACTGCTTTGAACAGGGGAAAGCCTTAAGAAAGTCTTGCTCATAGCGCCGTTTTCTAGTTATCTTGCGAAAATGGGCGTAATATGCAATTGAAAATTTTTCAAAAAATTCTCCACAAAATTTTGCCCAATTTTGTGGGGAATGTAGTGACTTCAAATATATGTTTGCGGCCATTAATTATCATCAAAATGAAAGTTCACTCTCATATATTCTCATTCAATATGAAATTTAGAAACAAAAACAAAAATAAGGTTATGAATCTAGAGAAATAAAAAAGCGGCTAAAAATACTCAAACAATAAAATCAAGACGTTATAAAATCAGCAAGGTTTTGTGGCTAGTGGTGAGATAGTAGCCCCAGCGTGATTCTCAATATACTTAAATACAATATTAAATAAAAACAAGTATCATAGCGGTATTTAAACAGGCACAACAATTCACATGTGAAGTTATTACTCATTTCAAGATCTAAAAGTGCAAAATTCACCTTTAAAAGTAGTAAAATATCATTTTCGGAATCTAAACTGCTTCGAAAGGGGAAAAGCCTTACGAAAGTTTTGCTCGTAGCACCATTTTTTAGTTATCTTGTGAAAATGGGCCTAATCTGAAATTGAAAAAAATTTTCAGAAAATTCTCCACAAAATTTTGCCCGATTTTGTGGAGAATGTAGTCACTTCAAATATGTGTTTTGCGACCATTAATTATTATCAAAACGAAACTACACTCTCATATATTCGAATTTCAATATGAAATTTAAAAACAAAAACAAAAATAAGGTTATGAATCTAGAGAAATAAAAAAACGGCTAAAAATACTCGAACAATAAAACCAAGACGTTATAAAAGTAGCAAGGTTTTGTGGCTAGTGGTGAGATAGTAGCCCCAACATATTTCTTGATGTAACTAAATACAATATAAAAAAAAAACAAGTATCATAGTGGTATTTAAACGGGCACAACAATTCACATGTGAAGGTATTACTTATCCTAAGATCTAGAAGTGCAAAATTCACCTTTAAAAATTGTAAAATGTTATATTCGAAATCTAAACTGCTTCGAACGGGGGAAAGCCTTATGGAAGTCTTGTTCGTAGCGCCGTTTTCTAGTTATCTTGCGAAAATGGGCCAAATCTGCAATTGAAAATTTTTCGAAAAATTGTCCACAAAATTTTGCCTTATTTTGTGGGGAATGTAGTGACTTTAAATATGTGTTTTGTAGCCATTAATTATTATCAAAACAAAACTACACTCTCATATATTCGCATCAATATGAAATTTAGAAATAAAAACAAAAATAAGGTTATGAATCTAAAGAAATAAAAAAGCGGCTAAAAATACTCGAACAATAAAACCAAGACGTTATAAAAGGAGCAACGTTTTATGGCTAGTGGTGAGATAGTAGCCCCAACATGATTCTCGATGTGCCTAAATATAATTTTAAATAAAAACAAGTATCATAATGGTATTTAAACAGGCACAACAATTCACATGTTAAGGTATTACTTATCCTAAGATCTAAAATTGCAAAATTCATCTTAAAAAATAGTAAAACGTTATTTTCGGAATCTAAGCTGCTTCGAATGGGGGAAAGCCTTAAGGAAGTTTTGCTCCTAGCGTCGTTTTCTAGTTATCTTGCGAAAATGGGCCTAATCTGCAAATGAAAATTTTTCAAAAAATTCTCCACAAAATTTTACCCGATTTTGTGGGGAATGTAGTGACTTCAAATATGTGTTTTGCGGCCATTAATTATCATCAAAACGAAAATACACTCCCATATATTCGTATTCAATATGAAATTTAGAAACAAAAACAAAAATAAGGTTATGAATCTAGAGAATTAAAAAAGCGGCTGAAAATACTCGAACGATAAAACCAAGACGTTAAAAAAGTATTAAGGTTTTGTGGTTAGTGGTGAGATAGTAGCCCCAATATGATTCTCGATGCACCTAAATACGATATTAAATAAAAACAAATATCATAGTAGTATTTAAACATGCACAACAATTCACATGTGAAGATATATTACTCATCTTAAGATATAAAAGTCCAAAATTTACCTTTAAAAATAGTAAAATGTTATTTTTGAAATCTAAACTACTTCGAACGGGGGAAAGCCTTAAGGAAGTCTTGCTCGTAGTGTCGTTTTCTAGTTATTTTGCGAAAATGGGCCTAATCTGCAATTGAAATTTTTTCGGAAAATTCTCCACAAATTTTTGCCCAATTTTATGGGGAATCTAGTGACTTCAAATATGTGTTTTGTGGCCATTGATTATCGTTAAAATGAAACTACACTCTCATATTGTGATGACCCGTCAAGTACTCTTAACGGCTCCGTCACTTGGGCCCACAGCTTGATCGTAACTCTATATGAATTTAATAAATAACAATGCATTCTTCATTTAAAAATTTCCTATAAAGGAAATCTTCCAAAGTGTGTAAGTTTAGAAAAACTCATCATATGTAAATATCCAAAGTTGACAAAAAACAAAGTCAACAAAACGCCCACGAAGTATTAAACCCAAAAGTAGAATGCAATGTTTAATGTTTAAATCAAAATCTGCTACAGACAATGCAGACTCTCTAAGCATAGCGAAAATAATCAATCATGAACCTGAGAATAAAACATGCGAGTAAATTGTCAACAAAAATGTTGAGTAAATTATAGGTTTAATATTGCAAACAATATTTAATTTAAACCGTAAAAATATATGTTTGAAAACATAAAGACTCATTTTGGACCACAAAATTATATGCTCGAAGACATATAAAAACATTATTCCATTAACCCGTGAGCCACCTGGTAATAACTTAACAACTCCTTACCCTTAGCAAAAACTAATATAACAAAATACACTAAACATGTGTATCTTCCAAAATACGAAGTATTAATACATTCCATCTGTAACTGCTAGGGCGACTAGCACGAAATGGGGCTGTCAGGCCCGATAGATCTATCCATAGGATTCGCGTTCACCAGTAGAAACCAGTGATTAAAATTACCAGATTAGGGAATATTTTCGTTCGACTTACAATGAATAATTTAAACCAATTTCCACTTGTGTCCAATATGTAAAATAAATTACATGTATTCTCATCCCAACAGATTTAAAATAGAAAAATGAGACTATAACTCATCTTAACGTAAACGAAGCAACAACACAGAAACGTGAGCAGCAAAAGATAAAGTGATCAAGAATGATCACAACGCCGACCTATAAATAAAGCAGGTCGATATAAATAACTAACTTAGGTCAAGTCTTAGTATGATAGCTATAGTACTTGTTGCAAATACACATAGAACAACACTCAGTATGTTTCGGTATGAGCAGGACAGCGTATAATACGTAGTTTCTATTTTTAGAAAGTTTCTATTTTAGCAGGTTTCCATTTTTGGAAAGTTTCTATTTTTGGAAAGTTTCTATTTTTGGAAAGTTTTAACTTAGGAAAGTTTCCTTAATTAGAAAGTCAACAAAAGTCAACTACAAGTCAAAGTCAACCGAAAGTCAACTCAAAAGTCAACCTTGGTCAAACTTAGTCAACCTTGAATTTTAAAGTGCATATTATATTAATAATATAAGCTATAATATTATTTAAAATCATATATGTATAATCATGTCATATCATAAGTTTAATTAAATTAAATTGAATTATAAAGTTAACATAAGTTTAAATGATATGATTACTATAACATAAGTATTTAATTAAATAATTAAATATTAGCCATAACATAAGTATTACTACGTATTAATTAATAATAGGTTTTTAATCATATCATAAGTATTATTAATTAATAATGAATTATTAATCATATCATAAGTATTTACTTATAATTATTAAACCATAAGTATTTAATAATTAAATTATAATTAAATAATAATTAAGTCTTATAATGTAATAACCTGTCCAAATCCATATGGACGAATGCAATAACATCTGGTACCATTGCGATGAACAACTCCAAGTAATATCTTTAAAATGAGCAAATGCACAGCGGAAGATTCTTTTCATACCTGAGAATAAACATGCTTAAAAGTGTTAACCAAAAGGTTGCTGAGTTCATAAGTTTATCGTAAACAATAATATTCTTTAATTTTGATAGACCACAAGATTTAAATACAGTACACCTATCTCGTGTACGAAACCATTTTTCATAAATGCTTGACAGAGTAGGTTCGTATCATTTTCTCCCCCGTAGATTGCATCGCGATTTTTAATAACCGTACACATATCTCGTGTACAAAATAACATACACGTAACATGTGTATAAAAATCATTCTCTCTCTATATATAACCTTTACTTGGTAACCGACCTTAACATATAAAGCGCATCATGAATATCCACAAAATAAATAGAACTTTCAGTCTGTAATATACAAGTATCGTCTGTATATATATAAACCTCGAAGTACTAAAGCATTCGTAACCCGGATGGGGCTGGTCAGTACCCATAGATATACCTTTAGGATTCGCGTCAATTAGGGGCCATTTTCTTAATTCTTAGGTTACCAAGCTATAATAATCAGGGGCGATATTCGATATAATAATCCACAGAAAAACTCGTCTGTATAATAATTCATTAGAGGAATGTTTTGCTTGTGTATATCGCGTCAAACATTTATAAAAGCATTTCATGTATTCTCAGTTCCAAAAATATATATTGTAAAAGTATTGAAAAAGGGAGCATATGAAACTCACGATACGATGTTTTGTAGTAAAAATATGCATACGACGATACTGAACAATGCAGGGTTAGCCTCAGATTCACGAACCTATATCAATTATATAAATTAAAACATATAATCGTAATCGAACTAATTTAGGTATTATTATTAATTGTTATTTTAGTAACTTGTACGTTTCATTAATAACTAAATTAACTATATTTATTTTTATATACATTAAATAGATAATTAATATTTATTACAAAAATATTAATATAGTTATGTTTTATGTTAATAACATATTTTTATATAGGAAATCTTTATTTGATATATTAATAATACTAATAATAATAATGATAAAAATAATAATATTAGTGTTAGAAATAATAATAATAATAATAATAATAATAATAATAATAATAATAATAATAATAATAATAATAATAATAATAATAATAATAATAATAATAATAATAATAAAAATAATGATAATTCTAATAATAATAATGATAGTTTTAATAATAAAAACGATAATTTTGATAAAAATGTTAGTTTCAATAATAATACTACTTACATTAATAATGATAATAATAATAATAATAATAAAAATGATAAAATAAATAATAATAATAATAATAATAATAATTATAATAATAATAATAATAATAATAATTTTAATGAGATTTATATCCCTTAATCATCATCATCATTATGTTATTCCATCATTAACATCATAAACTATCATGATAGTTCTATATTCATCTCATACTCATTCGTGTATCATAATCTTCGTATTATAATTATAACTATATTCTTAATTATATTCCTCATGTTTTAAATAATAATAATAATAATAATAATAATAATAATAATAATAATAATAATAATAATAATAATAATAATAATAATAATAATAATAATAATAATAATAATAATAAATATAAAGATAAACTACCTTTGAAGAGTTAAAAGGCTTTTCCCAAAAGAATGCCCCAGACTGGGCTCAAACCCGCGACCTCCCATTAAGCAAATACTTTCCAGACCACTGAACCACACGTTACATTCTTGTAACAATTCGATCATTTATTTGTTTAACATGTATGAAACCGTTTCATCTTCATCATATAATTATCATATCATCATCATGTATCTAATGTCATTCATAACATTATCAATATAATCAAATCATCATTGTATCACCTTATGGATTATCCTATATTATTATCAAGCTATCACCATTATCATTTCCGTATGTCATCATCTATTTCATCATCCTAATCATCTAATTATCTTAATAACCCTCATTATCATCTAATCCTTGCTAATCATCGAACATCCATCTTCATTATACAATCATCATCGACCTTTAATTACCAAAACGGTATATCATCTAATATTAGAACTAAACCATAACGGCCCACATAATTTATTTGGATCTCGGACCAACTGAATATAAAATCTCTCGGCCCAAACATGAAACAACTTCATAGCCCACAATTTATTATAAGCCCAATACAATTTATGTTTTTGGAACATGGGATTGGAAGCAGGGATCGAAAAAAATATATAAATGATAATTAAAAGTGAAATGTGTCGGCCACTAGTGTTCCAATTGCTCCCATACATTCATTTCTCTCAAAGTAGAAGCGTTTACATATAATAAAAAATATTATAACGCAGGCTGTATAAATAGAAACAGATGTAGTAGTCGAGGAGTTTGCTTGGAACCAGAATTAATATTTATTACAAAAATATTAATATAGTTATGTTTTATGTTAATAACATATTTTTATATAGAAAATCTTTATTTGATATATTAATAATACTAATAATAATAATGATAAAAATAATAATATTAGTGTTAGAAATAATAATAATAATGATAATAAAAATAATGATAATTTTAATAATAATAATTATAGTTTTAATAATAAAAATGATAATTTTGATAAAAATGTTAGTTTCAATAATAATAATACTTACATTAATAATAATAATAATAATAATAATAATAATAATAATAATAATAATAATAATAATAAAAATAATAAAAATGATAAAATAAATAATAATAATAATAATAATAATAATAATAATAATAATAATAATAATAATAATAATAATAATAATAATAAATATAATAATAATTTTAATGAGATTTATATCCCTTAATCATCATAATCATTATGTTATTCCATCATTAACATCATAAACTATCATGATAGTTCTATATTCATCTCATACTCATTAGTGTATCATAATCTTCGTATTATAATTATAACTATATTCTTAATTATATTCCTCATGTTTTAAATAATAATAATAATAATAATAATAATAATAATAATAATAATAATAATAATAATAATAATAATAATAAATATAAAGATAAAGATAAACTACCTTTGAAGAGTTAAAAGGCTTTTCCTAAAAAAAATGCCCCAGACTGGGCTCAAACCTGCGACCTCCCGTTAAGCAAACACTCTCCAGACTACTGAACTACACTTTACATTCTCGTAACAATTCAATCATTTATTTGTTTAATATGTATGAAACCGTTTCATCTTCATCATATAATTATCATATCATTATCATGTATCTAACGTCACTCATAACATTATCAATATAATCGAATCATCATTGTATCACCTTATGTATTATCCTATATTATTATCAAGCTATCACCATTATCATTTCCGTATGTCATCATCTATTTCATCATACTAATCATCTAATTATCTTAATAACCCTCATTATCATCTAATCCTTGCTAATCATCGAACACCCATCTTCATTATACAATCATCATCGACCTTTAATTACCAAAATGGTATATCATCTAATATTAGAACTAAACCATAACGGCCCACATAATTTATTTGGATCTCGGCCCAACTGAATATAAAAGCTCTCGGCCCAAACATGAAACAAGTTCATAGCCCACAATTTATTATAAGCCCAATACAATTTATGTTTTTGGAACATGGGATTGGAAGCAGGGATCGAAAAAAATATAAATGATAATTAAAAGTGAAATGTGTCAGCCACTAGTGTTCCACATGCTCCCATACATTCATTTCTCTCAAAGTAGAAGCGTATACATATAAAAAAATATATTATATGTATAAATAGAAACAGATGTAGTAGTCGAGCAGTTTGGTTGGAACCAGAAAAACAAAAAAAAAAGAACTTTGAAATAACGGGTTTGTGGTGGTGATAAAGTGAGGGTGGTGGTGATTTCTATTATGTTGGTTCTTGGGTTTGTGGTTATCGAATTCAAATAGAAAAAGAAAAGAAGGTGGTGGATGGAGATGATCAAATGGAATGAGAATGATGGTGGTTCACGATCAACTAAAGGTGGTGGGTGGTTTGATCTTGTGCTCAAAAACAGGAAATACAACTAAGTGTTATATGGTTTGATTTAATGAAGGTGATCAAATGGGTGTTGGTTTTCGAAGAAAAGGAAACTGAACAATAGCAACGATGGGTGTTCGGGTTTGAAGTGGTGACCGATGGTGACGGTCTTTGTCAAGAAAAACAAGTATTAACGGTGATCGTTTGGAGTTGGGCAGTATACGATGGCTTGGGTTGTTATGAAGAAGGTGGTGGTAGCCAGGTTGTGGCCTTCGAATTAAACAGAAAAAATAGATAGTAGGATAGAAGTGCCCGATGGTTGCTCATGGCGGTTTGTTCATGGTGGGTTATGGTTGGTGAAGGTGATCGAGGGTAGTGAGGTTATTGGATGTTGTTTTGAACGGGGAGTGAGAGTGGTAGCTGTGGTGTTTCGTAGTAGTAGCAGTTGTAGTTTTTTTCTATGGGTTTTAGACGGTGGTCATGTGGTGATTGGTTGTGATGTAGACGAAATAGAAAAATGGAAAACTAATGTGGTAGATCAATGGCGGTTAGTGGTGGTCTTGTGGTGGTTGGTTATGCTTTTGTAGGTGATGGTGGTTTGGTTCCCGATTGAAATGGTGATAGGTGAATGTGGTGGAATATATATCTCATGAACATATATGTATATATAAGTCAGGTGGTGGGAAAGGAAAAGAAACAACCACAATATTCTTATAATAATTCATGAATTATGCATAGTAATCCTAAATAAAAATCTCGTACAGTTGATTGATATATGTAACTAATTTACAGGTGTAATGTATATATAAATCTAATCTTGATTCTTTTGTGAAGAAGAAAATAAAAGCCGCACAGTAATACTAATTCAATTAGGAATCCAATTAGACATAGTATAGCAGCCTATAAGTTGGCATTTACTTACCGACAGTTTTATTAGGATATTATTTCGTACTCCGTTGATAAATTAGTGATGATTAAAAGTCTTCGAAAAATTCTTAAATTTTTACAATAATTATATTTATTTATTTTAGCCACTATGGTATAAAATTTTATTATTAACTACTAAATAAAAATTACATCACTGTCCGCGCTCGATTACAGGTAAAATATGGAAAGTGTTCAAATTTAACAATTAGATCATAAATACATTTTTAATAAGCCTATAATTTATATAACTCATTTTTGGATCACCGTTTATTTTAAAATCACATAAATTCGAATTAAACTTCTCTAAATAATAATCGAAACGTCCAACGAGTATTAATATATATTTTTACTATACTTTATTTATATATAGTTATGTTTTAAATAATAATTATTATAGTATCATATTTTATTTTATTTTACATAGTAAATTCTAATAATTGAATCATATAACATTTAAAATTAATATATATATATATATATATATATATATATATATATATATATATATATATATATATATATATATATATATATATATATATATATATAAAATTAAATATGTACATATCTATTTACATTTAATTGTTCGTGAATCGTCGGAAATAGTCGAAGGTTAAATGAATATATGAAAAAGGTTCAAAAAAAAATTTTAGACTCAACTTACAGACTTTGCTTATCGTGTTAGAAATATTAAATCGTATCGAGAGTTTGATTTTAAATTAGTCAAAATTTTCCGGGTCGTGACAGTACCTACCCGTTAAAGAAATTTCGTCTAGAAATTTGATCGAGGTCGTCATGGCTAACGATAAGAATGTTTTCATGACGAATATGAGTTGATAAATTGAGTTTTATCACCATTGAGTAATAAGGATAAAACGATTTAATTACTCGAAGCGTACGAGTAAAGCTATCACAAAAGAGTGAAATGAAGTAAATAGAGGTTCGTCTTAACTTTTGACGTAGTTACTGTTGAATTCCGAAATTCAAGGAATTTAGAGAAAATATTCGTAATCTATATAAGATTCGATTCTTCAGTAATAAAGGAAATTAGGATTCTCTTTAATTAAATAAGTTATCTGCCTCGATTGTTATGCCTGATATTTTCACTATAAATTATTCTCTTCCGTTCCATTATTTTCACCATTCCTATACTTTCTTCCTCGATTCATATTTCCAAAAGATTTTAAAAATGCTAAATCCAGTTCTAATTCTTGACCTTATATTGACTATCGCAACAATCATCCTTCTATTGCAACTCCCACTGGAGGAATCTGTTTACTTCTACTTCGCTATTGGGGTGGTGGTTTTCATAATCCTCCCTTGTATCTGTATTTCCATAATTATTGAAATCCACGATTAATGATCTCTTCTATTTGCTACGATTTATACTCCCATTTATATTTCGAAGCTTTATGCTTTTGTTTTCTCTTCTCGCCTTTGTGTGAAGCAAGTAATGGTCCAGAATTCATAGGTATGAAGTTTCGGATGAACATAACTAATGTTATATGAAAGAAATGATAATAGCACGATCTGATTTGTTAAATTACCAGAATTCACGAGAAAAGATAGAATTATCAAGAAATTATGTTCTTGATATGCTTAGAGGTTAAATAGAATGAAAGAGTTGTGCACATGACACATGATGATTGTAAGGTCTGTGAATCATGTTCCATTAAAAATTTAGCATGACTTACTGTAATTTAACCACGTTGGCCCGACGTCATTATATTATACTAACTCGTGCTTCAATTCCCAACACTTCTCCAAAAACATTCATAATTTAAACTCGAAGGTTTCAGAAGTTTTAGAAACTAAAACAGTTTCTTTTATGATGTAACATGAATAGCGCAAAGAGATAATTAATCTCGGGTAATGATAGTTATCAAGATATCTTCAGAAATATCGAGGATATTTATACTGAAAGATGCGATGATATTTTAGAATTTTAAAATATCTAGAATCAAAGGATGATGCAGAAAATTTGTCTGTAATGGTATAGAACAATTTAGGAGCAAGGTATTTGCTAAAGACTTTAGCAGATACTGAATTATCTGGATTCTTTGAAGGCAGGTTTAGTATTTGAGATTTGTAACAGTCTCCTTCATGGTTGGCTCAATCCGTTTTCCAGCACCAATTTCCTATTGAGTATTTCCAACACTCCATTCGTTATTATCAAGATTTTGGCCATTAAGACCATCTATAGCTTTTGCTGCTTCATCAGCATTCTCATATCTGAATCATTGGTTATCAATCTGAGGTGTTTTTAAGAATTTTGAAGGGTTTGAACGTAGATCGTAATCGTCAAGAAACAAATGATGTTTAAGATGAAATCAAGTGGCAAACTTGAGGAAATGTTTAACTGTAGAAGATGTAACTTATTAACGATATTTTAAATCAAAATGTGTTATAATTAATATTTCCTACTCTTTTAATACTTTTTAATTGTCCAAGGTTAGTAGTCCAATGTTAGTAGTCCAATGTTAGTAGTCCAATAGTTCAATATATAATCTAGTTAATCAAGGTTATATTATATTATCTCGGGATTAACCAAGACTAGTATATTATGACAGTATTTAAATGACGATATTTAAAGTACGTAAAATAAATAACAGTATTTAAATGACGATAAATAAAATTGTGAGTATTAAAATTGCGATAAATAGATTGCGATAATTAAAATGACAATAAATAAAATGTAATAAGGAAATAGTCATAATGGGTATAGGAACAGTTAGCTAGGATTTGGTTAGTATAGATTTAAAATTTTACGGAGTTAATTAATTGGTTACTAATCAATTTTATTTTGTCCATTATTTTCTTCATTATGCCACTTTTCAAATCTTGACTTGGATTATGATCTGTCAAAATCCGAATATGAAATTGAATGAAAATGATTGTTCTTCAGTGAACGGATACATACATTTGCGGATGCAAATAGGATAGTTAGAATTGAAGAATGTACAGTATAATATGTTAATATGAAATCTAAATATTTCTTGGGTATTACTTACCCGTTAAAATATTCTCATCATTAATAGTTTGTACAAGAGAACTTTTAATTACAATCTTTATGAAAATATATGTACATGTATATTTTCTTCAGATGTAATCATGGATTTAATGAGTTAATATGATATTAAACTCATCTGATTTACGGTTAGAACTAGACTACATAATCTCTAAAACATTAGAGATTACATAATCGCCATGTAGAACGAAGATAAATGATACAGAATGATACGTAGATAGATACATAGAAAGAAGATAATCGATGTAGAACGATATGTAGAACGAAGATTATGCTCGAGGTATAGATTGTGATGTCGAGATGTGTGATGCGAATGTTGTTGTTGGTGGTACTGATACTGTTGGTGCTGATGTTGGTGGTGCTGCTGGTGCTTGTAAAGTTTGCACCATATTCTCCAAAGTCATTACTCGGGCGCGAAGCTCGTTGACTTCTTCTATTACTCCGGGATGATTGGTGGTTGGAACGAGCGTATGAAAAAAGTTTAGAATTGTAGATATTACGTAATCATTGCGAGCTATCCGGGAAATGAGGGTGAAAATGGTGTTTCGGACTGGTTCACTGGTAAGTACTGCAGGTTCTTCGCCAATAGGGCAATATGGTGGGTGGAAAGGATTACCTTCTTCTTGTCTCCATTGATTAAATCGACTACAAACCCATCCCCAATTCATCCAGAATTAATGATGACTAATTGGTCGATCCATTCCGGTTATACTGCTTTCAGAGCTCGAGTGGAAATCCATATCGGAATAGCTGTCGGAATCCGAGGAATTTGAACTAGTTGCGAGTTCCATCATGTACGGTTAGATAAAGGGTTTTCGATATGAAATGATTTTCGGATATAGAATACCTATATATAGTACAGAAGATCCCGTACATTCAAAGAAACTTTCAGAAGCTGTCAGGCAAAGTTTACAGTAATAGATATGATAAGATATGAATTTATCAATACACTATCTATGCAATCAATGCAGTAAGACGTGTTTAGACTAAGAATGATAAGCATGTAATTTTTGACACGAAATGATAAGCAAAACTTTTGACTTGCAGACACGGTCGAAGTCCAGACTCACTAATGCATCCTAACAACTATCAGTTAGACACAATAATGCAAGACCTGGTTTGCTAACAACCTGGCTCTGATACCAATTGTCATAACCCGTCCAAATCCATATGGACGAATGTAATAACATCTGGTCCCATTGCGATGAACGACTCCAAATAATATCTTTAAAATGAGTAAATGCACAGCGGAAGATTCTTTTCATACATGAGAATAAACATGCTTAAAAGTGTCAACCAAAAGGTTGGTGAGTTCATAAGTTTATCATAAACAATAAAATTCAGTAATTTTGATAGACCACAAGATTTAAATACAGTATACCTATCTCGTGTACGAAACCATTTTTCATAAATGCTTGGCAGAGTATGTTCGCATCCTTTTCTCCCCCGTAGGTTGCCTCGCAATTTTTAATAACCGTACACATATCTTGTGTACAAAATAACATACACGTAACATGTGTATAAAAATCATTCTCTCTATATATAACATTTGCTTGGTAAGCGACCTTAACATATAAAGCGCATCATGAATATCCCCAAAATAAACAGAACTTTCAGTCTGTAATATACAAGTATCGTTTGTATATATATAAACCTCGAAGTACTAAAGCATCCGTAACCCGAATGGAGCTGGTCAGTACCCATAGATCTACCTTTAGGATTCGCGTCAATTAGGGGCCATTTTCCTAATTGTTAGGTTACCAAGCTATAATAATCAGGGGCGATATTCAATATAATAATCCACAGAACAACTCGTCTGTATAATAATTCATTAGAGGAATGTTTTGCTTGTGTCTATCACGTCAAACATTTATAAAAGCATTTCATGTATTCTCAGTCCAAAAAATATATATTGTAAAAGTATTGAAAAAGGGATCATATGAAACTCACGATACGATATTTTGTAGTAAAAATATGCATACGACGATACTGAACAATGCAGGGTTGGCCTCGGATTCACGAACCTATATCAATTATATATATTATAACATATAATAGTAATCGAACTAATTTAGGTATTATTATTAATTGTTATTTTAGTAACTTGTACGTTTTATTAATAACTAAATTAACTATATTTATTTTTATATACATTAAATAGATAATTAATATTTATTACAAAAATATTAATATAGTTATGTTTTATGTTAATAACATATTTTTATATAGAAAATCTTTATTTGATATATTAATAATACTAATAATAATAATGATAAAAATAATAATATTAGTGTTAGAAATAATAATAATAATGATAATAAAAATAATGATAATTCTAATAATAATAATAATGATAGTTTTAAAAATAAAAACAATAATTTTGTTAAAAATGTTAGTTTCAATAATAATACTACTTACATTAATAATGATAATAATAATAATAATAATAATAATAATAATAATAATAATAATAATAATAATAATAAATATAACAATAATTTTAATGAGATTTATATCCCTTAATCATCATCATCATTATGTTATTCCATCATTAACATCATAAACTATCATGATAGTTCTATATTCATCTCATACTCATTCGTGTATCATAATCTTCGTATTATAATTATAACTATATTCTTAATTATATTCCTCATGTTTTAAATAATAATAATAATAATAATAATAATAATAATAATAATAATAATAATAATATTAATAATATTAATAATAATAATAATAAATATAAAAATAAAGATAAACTACCTTTGAAGAGTTAAAAGGCTTTTCCCAAAAAAATGCCCCAGACTAGGCTCAAACCCGCGACCTCCCGTTAAGCAAACACTCTCCAGACCACTGAACCACGTTACATTCTTGTAACAATTCGATCATTTATTTGTTTAACATGTATGAAACCATTTCATCTTCATCATATAATTATCATATCATCATCATGTATCTAACGTCGTTCATAACATTATCAATATAATCGAATCATCATTGTATCACCTTATGTATTATCCTATATTATTATCATTTCCGTATGTCATCATTTATTTCATCATCCTAATCATATAATTATCTTAATATCCCTCATTATCATCTAATCCTTGCTAATCATCGAACATCCATCTTCATTATACAATCATCATCGACCTTTAATTAACAAAATGGTATATCATCTAATATTGGAACTAAACCATAACGGCCCACATAATTTATTTGGATCTTGGCCCAACTGAATATAAAAGCTCTCGGTCCAAACATGAAACAAGTTCATAGCCCACAATTTATTATAAGCCCAATACAATTTATGTTTTTGGAACGTGGGATTGGAAGCAGGGATTGAAAAAAATATATAAATGATAATTAAAAGTGAAATGTGTCGGCCACTAGTGTTCCACATGCTCCAATACATTCATTTCTCTCAAAGTAGAAGCGTATACATATAAAAATAATATTATAACGCAGGCTGTATAAATAGAAACAGATGTAGTAGTCGAGCAGTTTGGTTGGTACCAGAAAAACAGAAAAAAAGAACTTTAAAATAACGGGTTAGTGGTGGTGATTTCTATTGTGTTGGTTCTTGGGTTTGTGGTTATCGAATTCAAACAGAAAAAGAAAAGAAGGTGGTGGATGGAGATGATCAAATGGAATGAGAATGGTGGTGGTTCACGATCCACTAAAGGTGGTGGGTGGGTTGATCTTGTGCTCGAAAACAGGATATACAACTGAGTGTTATATAGTTTGATTTAATGAAGGTGATCAAATGGGTGTTGGTTTTCGAAGAAAAAGAAACCGAATAATAACAACGATGGGTGTTCGGGTTTGAAGTAGTGACCGATGGTGACGGTCTTTGTCAAGCAAAACAAGTATTAACGGTGATCGTTTGGAGTTGGGAAATTCACGATGGCTTGGGTTGTTATGAAGAAGGTGGTGGTAACCGGGTTGTGGCCTTCGATTTAAACAGAAAAAATAGATAGTAGGATAGAAGTACCCGATGGTTGCTCATGGCGGTTTGTTCATGGTGGGTTACGGTTGGTGAATGTGATCGAGGGTAGTGAGGTTGTTAGATGTTGTTTTGAACGGGGAGTGAGAGTGGTAGCTGTGGTATTTCGTAGTAGTAGCAGTTGTAGTTTTGTTCCATGGTTTTTATATGGTGGTCATGTGGTGATCGGTTGTGATGTAGACGAAACAAAAACAGAAAACCAATGTGGTAGATCAATGGTGATCAGTGGTGGTCTTGTGGTGGTTGGTTATGCTTTTGTAGGTGATGGTGGTTTGGTTCCCGATTGAAATGGTGATAGATGAATGTGGTGGAATATATATCTCATGAACATATATGTATATATAAGTCAGGTGGTGGGAAAGGAAAAGAAACAAGCACAGTATTCTTATAATAATTCATGAATTATGCATAGTAATCCTAAATAAAAATCTCGTACAGTTGATTGATATATGTAACTAATTTACAGGTGTAATGTATATATAAATCTAATCTTGATTCTTTTGTGAAGAAGAAAACAAAAGCCGCACAGTAATACTAATTCAATTAGGAATCCAATTAGACATAGTATAGCAGCCTATAAGTTGGCATTTACGCTTACCGACAGTTTTATTAGGATATTATTTCGTACTCCGTTGATAAATTAGTGATGATTAAAAGTCTTCGAAAAATTCTTAAATCTGTACAATAATTATATTTATTTATTTTAGTCACTATGGCATAAAATTTGATTATTAACTACTAAATAAAACTTACATCACTATCCGCGCTCGATTACAGGTAAAATATGAAAAGTGTTCAAATTTAACATTTAGCTCATAAATACATTTTTAATAAGCCTATAATTTATATAACTCATTTTTGGATCACCATTTATTTTAAAATCACATAAATTCAAATTAAACTTCTCTAAATAATAATCGAAACGTCCAACGAGTATTAATATATATTTTTAATATACTTTATTTATATATAGTTATGTTTTAAATAATAATTATTATAATATCATATTTTATTTTATTTTACAAAAAAAATAAAATAATTGAATCATATAATATTTCAAATTAATATATATATATATATATATATATATATATATATATATATATATATATATATATATATATATATATATATATATAAATTAAATATGTACATATCTATTTACATTTAATTGTTCGTGAATCGTCGGAAATAGTCGAAGGTTAAATGAATATATGAAAACGGTTCAATTTTTTTTTAGACTCAGCTTATAAACTTTCCTTATCGTGTCATAAATATTAAATCGTATCGAGAGTTTGATTTAAAATTAGTCAAAATTTTTCGGGTCGTCACATATAATAATTAAATAATTAATTAATCTTTATTATAAGTCTTAATGTAATAATCTCATAACATAAGTTTAATACTTATCATAAGTATTTTTCATTAATATTAAAAGTATTATTAATCATAAGTTTAATTAAAAGTATAATAAAATCATAATGTAATTAATAAATAATATAATAAATATATCATAAGTCTTGATTTAAAATAATTACTTTTATATCATAAGTAATTTAATAATAATAAAAATCATTATTTATATCATAAGTTCAAATTTTATAACCATATGTTTAATTAAACGTTCGCCCGGTCATAGCTTGAGCCCCGTGTGTCGGTTTTCGATGAATTTTATATATATCCTCGTCTAACCAAACCACCCGACACCTTAATGTACTCTAGAACACCCTAAATTCAGTTCCCAAGTCGTGACCTACAGCCATGAACCAACTTAGAACATTAATCCGCTTAAAATCTTGTTATAGCTATTACGGGTGATCCGTGGCTCAGATTTCGATGACCCGAACATGAATGTTCATCCAATCATCAATCATAACCCACTAGTACACCCTAGAGCCCCCAAAAATGGCCACAAAGTTGGACCAAAATTGATTACATTCGTTTTTATATTTTAATTCCATCAAAACATCAAATTAAACATAACTTTTAATCCGGGACTCGAAATAACAGGAATCCAAAGCCTAAAATTATTGTCTTGATGAGCGGAACTCATCTATACACTTTATTTTATTAATAACACATGTTAAGTTTACTGATTTCATCAAAAATTCTGCTATCCTAAATTAATCAAACCGAAAACATACGCAACCGAGCATTTCTACACATACAATCATCAATACAACAATACACAAGTACTATACAATCATAATAACATCAAAAACAGTAAAAATGAATAAAAATATAAAAGTTCGGGTTTGGGTTTATACCCTAATTGAGAAAAGAAAGGTATGAGCGCGTAGAGAACGATGCGGTGAATCCGATTACACTAAAAGCCCTTTGAAATGATTAACAATTTGATGAAGATGATGATGATATTGGATGGTGGTGGTGATGTCTCCAAATGGGAAAAGAGAGGAATAGAGAAAAAAAATTAGAAAGTGATTTAGGGTGAAATAAATTTTGAAATGGTGATTTAGGATACTAGTTACAAAAATGCACAAATTTACCCCCTTACAAGGGGTTCGGCCGATTGGTGAGTAGTGTGGGCCCCATAGTGGGCCAAATTTGTACAATGATTATTTGCTTGTGGCCCAAACGCCCGAACGAAGCCCGAAACGCGAAATCATCGTTACACGATTAAATATTCGGAGAAATAACGCACACGCGACAAATAAAATATATAAACACAATATATTATCATATGATATAAAAATATCATATTTAAAATAATTGGGATTCGAAAATCTCAAAAGTCTGACCGTTGGATTGAAAATTGAAAAGATTCGCTGGATAGAAATCCACAACACGTAAAAGCGTACAAATTTAAATACGAATACAAATATTCATATAACACATAATTATTAATATATTATAACTAAAATAATAATATAGGTCATAGAAATGACGTGGCACGAATAATAATTAACGAACGTTAAATAATAAACGGTAAAAGATAACGGAAAAAGTAGGGTCGTGACATATATATTCGCATTCAATATGAAATTTAAAAACAAAAACAAAAATAAGGTTAAGAATCTAGAGAAATAAAAAAGCGGCTAAAAATACTCGAACGATAAAATCAAGACGTTATAAAAGCAGCAAGGTTTTGTAGCTAGTGGTGAGATAGTAGCCCAACATGATCTTCGATGTACCTAAATACGATATTAAATATAAACAAGTATCATAGTGGTATTTTAGCAGGCACAACAATTCACATGTAAAGGTATTACTCATCCTACGATATAAAAGTTCAAAATTCACCTTTAAAAATAGTAAAATGTCATTTTCGGAATCTAAACTGCTTCGAACAGGGGAAAGCCTTAAGGAAGTCTTTCTTGTAACACCGTTTTCTAGTTATCTTGCAATAATGGCCTAATCTGCATTTGAAAATATCTCGTGAAAATTCTCCACAAAATTTTGCCCGATTTTGTGGGGAATGTAGTGACTTCAAATATGTGTTTTGCGGCCATTAATTATCATCAAAACGAAACTACACTCTCATATATTCGCATCAATTTGAAATTTAGAAAAGAAAAAATAAGGTTGTGAATCTAGAGAAATAAAAAAGCGGCTAAAAATACTCGAACAATAAAACCAAGACGTTATAAAAAAAGTTTTGTGGCTAGTGGTGAGATAGTAGCCCAAAATTATTCTCGATGTACCTAAATACGATATTAAATAAAAACAAGTATTATAGTGGTATTTAAACAGGCACAACAATTCACATGCGAATGTATTACTCATCCTACAATATAAAAGTCAAAAATTCACCTTTAAAAATAGTAAAATGTCATTTTCGGAATCTAAACTGCTTCGAATGGGGGAAAGCCTTAAGGTAGTCTTTCTCGTAGCGCCGTTTTCTAGTTATCTTGCGATAATGGGCCTAATCTGCATTGGAAAATTTTTCGAAAAATTCTCCACAAAATTTTGCCCGATTTTGTGGGGAATGTAGTGAGTTCAAATATGTGTTTTGCGGCCATCAATTATCATCAAAACGAAACTACACTCTCATATATTCGCATCAATATGAAATTTAGAAACAAAAACAAAAAATAAGGTTATGAATCTAGAGAAATAAAAAAGCGGCTAAAAATACTTGAACAATAAAACCAAGACGTTATAAAATACGCAAAGTTTTGTGGCTAGTGGTTAGATAGTAGCCCAGCATTATTCTCGATGTATCTAAATACAATATTAAATAAAAACAAGTATCATAGTGGTATTTAAAAAGGCAAAACAATTCACATGTGAAGGTATTACTTATTATAAGATTTAAAAGTGCAAAATTCACCTTTAAAAATTGTAAAATGTTATTTTCGGAATCTAAACTACTTCGAACGGGGTTAAGCCTTAAGAAAGACTTGCTCGTAGTGCCGTTTTCTAGTTATCGTGGGAAAATAGGCCTAATCTGCAATTGAAAATTTTTCGAAAAATTCTACACAAAATTTTGTCCGATTTTTTGGGGAATGTAGTGACTTCAAATATGTGTTTTGCGGCCATTAATTATCATTATAACGAAACTACACTCTCATATATTCGTATTCAATATGAAATTTAGAAACAAAAATAATACGGTTATGAATCTAGAGAATTAAAAAAGCGGCTAAAAATATTCGAACGATAAAACCAAGACGTTATAAAAAGATCAAGGTTTTGGGGCTAGTGGTGAGATAGTAGCCCTAACATGATTCTCGATGTACCTAAATAAAATATTAAATAAAAACAAGTATCATAGTGGTATTTAAATAGGTACAACAATTCACATGTGAAGGTATTACTTATCCTAAGATCTAAAAGTGCAAAATTCAACTTTAAAAATAGTAAAATGTTATTTTCGGAATCTAAACTGCTTCGAACGGGGGGAACCCTTCAGAAAGTTTTGCTCCTAGCGTCATTTTCTAGTTATTTTGCGAAAATGGGCCTAATCTGCAATTGAAAATTTTTCGAAAAATTCTCCACAAAATTTTGCCCGATTTTGTGGGGAATGTAGTGACTTCAGATATGTATTATGCGGCCATTAATTATCGTCAAAACGAAACTACACTCCCATATATTTGTATTCAATATGAAATTTAGAAAAAAAAAATAAGGTTATGAATCTAGAGAATTAA
Source organism: Rutidosis leptorrhynchoides (assembly GCF_046630445.1). Taxonomy (NCBI): domain Eukaryota; kingdom Viridiplantae; phylum Streptophyta; class Magnoliopsida; order Asterales; family Asteraceae; genus Rutidosis; species Rutidosis leptorrhynchoides. Next base: position 659,381,367 of record NC_092335.1, read on the forward strand.
AAAAGAGGCTAAAAACACTCGAACGATAAAACAAGACGTTATAAAAGCATCAAGGTTTTGTGGTTAGTGGTGAGATAGTAGCCCCAACATGATTCTCGATGTACCTAAATACAATATTAAATAAAAATAAGTATCATAGCAGTATTTAAATAGGCACAATAATTCACGTGTGAAGGTATTACTCATTTCAAGATCTAAAAGTGCAAAATTCACCTATAAAAATAGTAAAATATCATTTTCGGAATCTAAACTGCTTCGAACGGGGGAAAGCCTTAAGGAAGTCTTTCTCGCAGCACCGTTTTCAAGTTACCTTGCGAAAATGGGCCTAATCTGCAATTGAATTTTTTTTCGGAAAATTCTCTACAAAATTTTGCCCGATTTTGTGGAGAATGTAGTGATTTCAAATATGTGCTTTGCGGCCATTAATTATCATCAATATTAAACTACACTCCCATATATTCGCATTTAATATAAAATTTATAAACAAAAACAAAACTAAGGAGTAAGGTTTTGTGGCTAGTGGTGAGATAGTAGCCCCAACACGATTCTCGATGTACCTAAATACAATATTAAATAAAAACAAGTATCAAAATGGTATTTAAACAGGCAAAACAATTAATATGTGAAGGTATTACTTATCCTAAGATCTAAAATTACAAAATTCACCTTTATAAATAGTAAAATGTCATTTCGGAATCTAAACTCATTCGAACGGGGAAAAGCCTTAAGGAAATTTTGCTCGTAGCACCATTTTCTAGTTATCTTGCGTAAATGGGCCTTATCTGTAAGTGAAAATTTTTTGAAAAATTCTCCACAAAATTTTTCCCGATTTTGTGGGGAATGTAGTGACATCAAATATGGGTTTTGTGCCCATTAATTATCATCAAAACGAAACTACACTCTCATATATTCGCATTCAATATGAAGTTTAGAAAGAAAAACAAAAATAAGGTTACGAATCTAGAGAAATAAAAAAGCGGCTAAAAATACTCGAACTATAAAACCAAGACGTTATAAAAGAAGTAAGGTTTTGTGGCCATTGGTGAGATAGTAGCCTCAACATAATTCTCGATGTAGCTAAATAAAATATTAAATAAAAACAAGTATCATAGTGGTATTTAAATAGGCACAACAATTCACATGTGAAGATATTACTTATCCTGAGATCTTAAAGTGCATAATTCACCTTTAAAAATAGTAAAATGTCATTTTTCAAAATCTAAACTACTTTGAATGGGGGAAAGCCTTAAGGAAGTCTTGCTCGTAGTGCCGTTTTTTAGTTATCATGCGAAAATGGGTCTAATCTGCAATTAAATTTTTTTTGGAAAATTCCACACAAAATTTTGCCCGATTTTGTGGGGAATGTAGTGATTTCTAATACATGTTTTACGGCCATTAATTATCATCAAAACAAAACTACACTCTCCTAAATTTGCATTCAATATGAAATTTAGAAGTAAAAACAAAAATAAGGTTATGAATCTAGAGAAATAAAAAAGCGGGTAAAAATACTCGAACAATAAAACCAAGACGTTATAAAAGGAGCAAGGTTTTGTGGCTAGTCATGAGATAGTATGTGAAGACCCATCCTAATCCATCCGGACGAAGTCCACATCGATTATAAATGATTCACAACAGTTGATTACATCGCGAGGTTCTTGACCTATATATAATACATTTTACAAATATTGCATTCGTTTTTAAAAGACAAACTTTCATTTACATTGAAAGTTGATGACATGCATACCATTTAATAATATATCTAAACTATAAATGACTTAATAATAATCTTGATGAAATCAACGACTCGAATGCAACGTCTTTTGAAATATGTCATGAATGATTCCAAGTAATGTCTTTAAAATGAGCAAATGCACAGCGGAAGATTTCTTTAATACCTGAGAATAAATATGCTTTCAAGTGTCAACCAAAAGGTTGGTGAGTCCATTAGTTTATCATAAATAATCATTTCATAATTTTAATAGACCACAAGATTTCATATTTCCATTTCTCATAAACATACGTCCCATGCATAGAGACAAAAATATCATTCATATGGATTGAACACCTGGTAACCGACATTCACAATATGCATATAAGAATATCCCCATCATTCCGGGATCCTCCTTCGGACATGATATAAATTTCAAAGTACTAAAGCATCCGGTACTTTGGATGGGGCTTGTTGGGCCCGATAGATCTATCTTTAGGATTCGCGTCCATTAGGGTGTCTGTTACCTAATTCTTAGATTACCAGACTTAATAAAAAGGGGCATATTCGATTTCGAACATTCAACCATATAATGTAGTTTTGATTACTCGTGTCTATTTCGTAAAACATTTATAAAAGCGCATGTATTCTCAGTCCCAAAAATATATATTGTAAAAGCATTTAAAAAGGGAGTAATGAAACTCACCATACTGTATTTTGTAGTAAAAATACATATGATGTCATTAAACAAGTGTAGGGTTGACCTCGGATTCACGAACCTATATCATTAATGTATATTAATACATATATTTGCAATCGAACAAATTTATTTAAATCGTATCTTGGTTTATATGTTATATGTATTTAATTTGTATATATTTAAAATGATTAATATTTATACATGTAGATATCCTAATATGTATGTTAGTATTTTATCAATAAATTGTTATTTGTAATATTAATAAAAATAATGTTAATATGTTTAGTATATAATTATATGTAATATAAGTATAATATTTATTTATTATAAAAATAATAATAAAATGATAATTAAAATAGTAATGATAATCAAAATAGTAATGATAATAATAATGATAGTTTTTAATAATAATGTAAATTAATAATAATAATATTAAAGATAATAATGTTTTTATGTAAAAAAATCATTTCAATAATAATAATAATAATAATAATAATAATAATAATAATAATAATAATAATAATAATAATAATAATAATGATAATGATAATGATAATGATAATGATAATGATAATGATAATAATAATAATAATAATAATAATAATAATAATAATAATAATAATAATAATAATAATAATAATAATAATAATAATAATAATAATAATAATAATAATAATAATAATAATAATAATAATAAAAAAAACTACCTTTGAAGAATAAGTCTAAAAAAAAAAGTGTCTTGCTCAGACTCGAACCCGAGACCTCTTGCTAACCAACACTCCCTCTAACCATTCCTCCATTTAATCATTTCTGATATAATCTAAACTTAAATTTATAAAACCCGTATTTCTTTTCTGTTTCATCTTCTTAATTTTATTCCCATTAATCTATGGATTACTCTTCCTAGCCCAACAGATAGCTTTCGGCCCAACCTTAATTACTCGACCCAGTAACACTTTACGGCCTATTTAACATAAGGGACTCGGCCCAACATGTACTATTCTGGCCCAACAGTTTCAATTGTTAAAAATAAAACTCCATAGTCTGGTTTCGAACCTTGGACCTCTCGCTCAAACACAAAGCCCCTAACCATTGCTCCGCTATTTTCTATCTGTTTTATTAAGGATTTAATTCCTTTTATTTCTTATTTCGCTTTCTTCTTCTTCATAAAAGTAATAATCGATCAAAATACTTATCAATTAATGTTTATCATTATCAACTCAACCTGTTAACACCGTCAGTATTAATCGGCTCACCTCATCATCATATTACATAACCATCATTGTTTATCTTATCACATAAAAAAAATAAGCGACTTAATCCCCTAGTTCAAAGTGTCGGCTAGGAGATGTATTGGTTGTCCCACATAATAATTTATTTCGACCACTTTTTATTCCTTTAATCCTCACGGTCCATTCCTAGTTATTTATTTTCCACTTTGTCTGCCAATAAGAAAAATAAAGCAAGGTGTATGACTAACTATCAATTGTAGTTGCCAAAAGAGAAAAAATGCGGGCCAGCAGTTACCCAAATATGTTTGGGGTATTGGACTTGTATAGAAACAGATATAACATAGTTGTAGCTGTACAAGAGAAATAGCTAAATATACAAGAACAATTGAGGTGCTTGGCTTTTGGTTTGACACTAAATGAAAAGAAAAGAAAGAAAAAAAAATATCAGCAACAATATCGACAATGAGCTGTAGGTGGTGATGGTTATTGATTGTTATGAAGAAGATGGTGATTATTGGTTCAAAGCGAGTACGTAACAGTCGAGTTGAGTAACGAATGGGTTTGTAGGGTTTGCTTCTTATGTTCAACAGATAGTAGCAATTGAGGATTTTTTACAGATGGTTCATAGGTGTGACCAAAACATAAACATATAACAAGGTTACAACGGTTTAAGAAGATGATTAATGGATAACGGTGTACATCGAGTAGAACAGAAAGGAACACTTACATCTTAGTTCGAAATCGACCAGGTATCCATACATCCGAATACAAATAAAAGTAAACCAAAACGGTTAGCAGTATTTAATAGTTATGGTGGTGAAGTGGTTGATCGAATTGCAAACCAAAATCGTGTAGTAATAGGTAAACTATAATGATGGTGTTTAGGTGGTGGTCTCTCGGTTATAAATAGGAACGAAACAATGGTGGTTCTTAATGGCTGTTTTATGATGGGGTTTGAATGCTTCTCAACGAAAACAGGAAAAGGTGATGGTACGGTTGTGAGGGTGGCGAGTTTGTTACTAATGGTGTTAAGGTAGTGATGGTGATTCAAGGTGGTGAGAGTGGTTGAACATGATGGTAACCGGGAGTGGTGGTTGAGGGTGATGGAGGTTCACGTCTACAATAAAAAGAGAAGATAAAGAGAGAGAGGAGATAGAGAGGGTAAATCATGGTGGTGCTCCGGTGTAGTGGTGGCGGCAGAGGAATGTGGTGTGACGTTGTGGTTTACTAAGGTGATCAAACTTGGTGAATGTTGTAGGAGAGGAAGTCAAAAGGGTGGTGATTTCTCCTTTATCAATTGTCTTCGCATATATAAATATAAATATACATAATATACTCCGTAATAATTGGTGGGGAAAAGAGGCCAAACAAAACACTAAATCAATTATCAATCAATACCTCATATGTCAAAAAGTTTCCAATTAGTAATAGTGGACATATTGTTTTGTTTTGATGATTCTCGTCCAAAATGACAAAATGACAAGTAAAATTCAAATATCTTAAATAGTAGCAGCCGGGTATTTGTCTATATCTCATTGCATCTATCCCTATATAGATATATAATATATTAATTTATAATCTAATTGATTAATAATAATAATAATAATAATAATAATAATAATAATAATAATAATAATATTTATAATAATAATATTAATGTTAATAATGAAAGTAGGAAATATATCATTAATATTAATACAAAAAATATATTTTAAATTTGTAGTTATTTTAATATAAATAAATTTTATAAGTTTTTACATATAATGTTTATAAACTATTTATTTTTTCAATATAAAAATAATTATGTATAGAATATATATATATATATATATATATATATATATATATATATATATATATATATATATATATATATATATATATATATATATATATATATATATATTCATGTGTATATTTATTTACATATTTATTTTTAATGAGTTAATAACATTTTATAATTTCTAAAACTTACATTTATAATTATATATATATATATGTATATATATATATATATATGTATATATATATATATATATATATATATATATATATATATATATATATATATATATATATATATATATATATTTTCTTATAAACAATTGTTCGTGAATCATCGGGCATAGTCAAAGGTCAATGAATTCATTAAAATAGTTTAAAATTTCTTGAGACTCAACTTTACAAACTTTGCTTATCGTATCGAAACCATATAAAGATTAAGTTTAAATTTGGTCAGAAATTTCCGGGTCGTCACAGTACCTACCCGTTAAATAAATTTCGTCCCGAAATTTGAGTGAGGTGGTCACGGCTTACAATAAAAATATTTTCATGACAAATATGAGTTGATAAATAGAGTTTTATCATTATTGACTAATATAGATAAAACAATTCAATTATGTGAAGCGTACGTGTGAAGCTGTCACAAAAAAAAAATTTAGATAGAGATTTAACTTTTGACGTAGTCACGGTGGATTTTCGGAATTTAAGGAATTTAAAAGAAAATCTTTGAAAATCTATAAGATCTGATTCTTCGGCGAATAAGGAAATTAGGATCTCTCTAATCAAATGTGGAGATCTGCCTTGATTACTCTGTTTGGTATTTCCTTTATAAATTAAACTCTTCCGTTCCATTATACTCACCATTCATATACTTTCTTTCTTAGTTCATACATCCAAAAGATTGTTTAAATGCTTAATCCATTTCTAATCCTTGATATTTTCCTATTTATCATTTCAGTCATCCTTCTTTTCAATCTTCCACCAGAAAAAAATCGGTTTACTTCTACTATTACCTTGAGGTGATACTATTCTCAATTCTACCGTGTCTTTGTATTGCTATTCGTATTAATATACACGGTTTGTAATTTCAGTGTTGTCATTGGGCTTTATATTTTTCCTTATATATCGGAGCTTCATGCTCTTGTCTTCTCTTCCCGACTTTTAAGTCAAGCGAATAATGGTCCAGAATTCTTAGGTATGTAATTTTGGATGAACATAACAAATGTTCTAAGAGCGAGATTGTAATAGCACGATCTTGATTGGTTAAGTCACCAGATTTCAGGAGAAAACATAGAATTATTAGGAATTTATGTTCTTGATACGTTTATATATTAGATAGAATGTAAGAGTCGTGTAACATGGTACATGATGACGTTATAATCTATGAATCATTACGTTTCATTAGAAACTCAGCATGACTTACTATAATATAATCACGTTGATCAAGTGTCATTATATTATACTAACTCATGCATCAATTTCCAACACCACTTCAAAATCATTCATAATTCAAACTCAAATTTTAAAGAAATTTAGAAACTAAAGTAGTTTCCTTTATGATGTAATATAGATAGAAGGAAGAGATAAATAATTTCGGACAAGAATATTTATGAAAATATCCTCAGAAATATCGAAGATATTTATGATGATATTTTGGAATTTCTAAGTTCGATGGTTGATGGAGAAAGGTTTTCTACAAGATTTTAACATGACTTCGGAGCAAGATATTCTCTAAAGATTTCAACGGATCCAGAATTATCTAAATTCTTTGAATATAGGGTATGGTCCTTGTATTTATCCTTGGTCTCCTTCATGGTTAACTCTATCCGTTTTCCAGTTCTAACGTTTCTGAGCTTTTCCAACATACTATTCTTTATCATCAAACTTCCGATGATTAAGGTTGTTTACGGTTGTCTATGGTTTCTTCTACTTCATTCAGCTTTTTCAACATTCAAAGTATTGATTTGTGACTGAGTACTTTTCAGAATTTCAGAATGAGAGATCATAATTCTTAGAGATAAATGTCATACATATAACTGTTGATGTAGATATGTTGTGAGTTTTCAAAGTACTGATTGCTGATTCCCGATAATTGGTATGGCAGTTCTTGTTACAAGATGCGGATGATTATATGATAGGGTTTCAATGAATAACTATAATGATTTGTCAGAGAGATTTATGCCAAGAGGCAACGAGGTTGCTGGTACGTCTGCTGGTAATATGGTGGAATATAAAAGAATTCTTCGGTATCAAAAGGGTAATCATATATATATCAGTATTATAGTAAGGCTACTTCGAATGACAAGTCGAAGTTGACTTGCTGAAGCTGTGACAAAATTGGCTACTTTGAAAAGGGATCGCAAAGTTATTTTTGCTAATAAATGCCAAAGGATCTGATGCGGTTACGTGTTAAACTTTTACTCAATTGTCGAGAGTTTCTCAGGTGCATAACTATATGCATAAATTTTTCCTTCCGTGGATGAAGTGCGGTTGTTTCATCCTATCGATTGAGGTGTTTTCAAGAATCATGAAAGGTTTGAACGCAGATTGTAATCGTCAAGATACAAATGAGGTTTAAGATAAAATCAAGTGGCAAACTTGAAGAATTGTTTAGTTTCATATGTTATAATCAATATTTTAATTCATTTTAATTGTCCAATGTTGATAGTCCACAGTTAACAGTGTACAAATAATAATTCATATATAGTTTACTATATAATATTCGAATTAATTAATACGTATCGTGACCCGTGTACATGTCTCAGACTCGATCACAACTCAAAGTATATATATTATGGTAGAATCAACCTCAACCCTGTATAGCTAACTCCCGCATTACTGCATATAGAGTGTCTATGATTATTCCAAATAATATATATAGATGCGTCGATATGATATGTCAAAACCTTGTATACGTGTCCCGATATTTAAAGTGCGTAAAAATAAATATAAATAATAGAAATTAAATGACGATAAATAAAGTGCGTAAAGTAAATAACAGAAATTAAATGACAATAAATAAAGTGCGTAAAGTAAATAACAGAAATTAAATGACGATAAATAAAATTGCGAGAATGTAAATTGCGATAAATAAATTGCGATAAATAAAATGTAATCAGTTAGCTAGGAACAATTAGCTAGGAACAGTTAGCGTGGATTCTTAATAAAATTTCTCATAGTTAATTTGTTTGTTTCTAACAAATTTTATTTTTGTAAAATGTTTTCATCATTATGCCACTTGTTGGATTCTGATAGGTCAAAATCCAATTACGAAATTGAATAAAGATAGTTATTCTGCGGTGAACAGATACGTATATCGGTTGATGTAAGTAGAATAATAAATGACCGTTGAATTAGATTCAAAGAATGTACCGTGTAACTTATTAATGTGAAATCTAAATATTCCTCGGGTATTACCTACCCGTTAAAATATTTTCACCATTAACAGTTTGTACAAAAGAATTTTTTTTTTAATTACAATATTTATGAAAACATACTTAAATATATATTTTCTTCAGATGTAATTATAGATTTAATGAGTCGATATGATATTAAACTCATTTGATTTACCGTTTGAACAAGAATATATAATCTCTAAAACATTAGAGTTTACATAATCATCATGTCGAACGAAGATAAATGATGTAGAACGTCATGTGGAATGATGATTATACTCAAGGTACAGAATGAGATGTCAAAGCTGGTGATGCGAATATTGTTGTTGGTGGTACTAGTGCTGTTGGTGCTAAGGTTGGTGATGTGACTGGTGTTGGTGATACTGCTGGTGCTTGCAAACTGTGTACCGTGCTCTCTAAAGTTAACACTCGAGCTCGGAGTTCTTTAACTTCTTCTACTAACCCTGGTTGGTTATCAGTGTGGGGTAGAGATTGGATATCTTCTCTAGTTCCGTTAATGGTAGTCTCAAGACGAAAAATTCTGGCAAAAAGGGTATAAACGGTGTTGCGAACAGGTTCGCCGGTGAGCGGGTCGAGTACTCCAAGGTTAGGTGGTAGATTCGATTCATGATATGGAGTACCTTCTTCCCTTCTCCATAGGGTGAGTATGTCGCGAACCCACCCCCATTTTTGCCAGTAATCACGATAGTTGATTGATTGGTGTGCTCCTGTCACGCTGTCTTCGGAGTTAGAGGAACTTGGTCGATTCATAGAGGCCATCTTACGCGATCTCAGGAAAGATTTTTGATATGAAGAGTTTAGTGACAGTAATTGATAGTTGGATGGTATTCTCAATGCATAATTTACATAGATATATATAGTACCAGGATCCCTTAAATTAAGGAGAAATTTATGAGAGATATCAGGCAAGGTCTACAGTAACAGATACGCTAAGATATGAATTGTCAGATACGCTAAGATATGAATTTTATCTATACACTATTCATGCAGTCAATGCAGTAAAACATGTCTAGACTAAGAATAATGAGCATGTAATTTCCTAAGGATGATAAGCAGATGATTTTCGACAAAAAAGATAAGCAAAACTTTTGACATGCAGACACGGTCGAAGTCCAGACTCACTAATGCATCCTAACGACTATCAGTTAGACACACTAATGCAAGACCCGGTTCACTAAGACCACCGCTCTGATACCAACTGTGAAGACCCGTCCTAATCCATCCAGACGAAGTCCACATCGATTATAAATGATTCACAACAGTTGATTACATCGCGAGGTTCTTGACCTCTATATAATACATTTTACAAATATTGCATTCGTTTTTAAAAGATAAACTTTCATTTACATTGAAAGTTGACGACATGCATACCATTTAATAATATATCTAAACTATAAATGACTTAATAATAATCTTGATGAACTCAACGACTCGAATGCAACGTCTTTTGAAATATGTCATGAATGATTCCAAGTAATGTCTTTAAAATGAGCAAATGCACAGCGGAAGATTTCTTTAATACCTGAGAATAAATATGCTTTCAAGTGTCAACCAAAAGGTTGGTGAGTTCATTAGTTTATCATAAATAATCATTTCATAATTTTAATAGACCACAAGATTTTATATTTCCATTTCTCATAAACATACGTCCCATGCATAGAGACAAAAATATCATTCATATGGATTGAACACCTGGTAACCGACATTCACAATATGCATATAAGAATATCCCCATCATTCCGGGATCCTCCTTCGGACATGATATAAATTTCGAAGTACTAAAGCATCCGGTACTTTGGATGGGGCTTGTTGGGCCCGATAGATCTATCTTTAGGATTCGCGTCAATTATGGTGTCTGTTCCCTAATTCTTAGATTACCAGACTTAATAAAAATGGGCATATTCGATTTCAAACATTCAACCATATAATGTAGTTTTGATTACTTGTGTCTATTTCGTAAAACATTTATAAAAGCGCATGTATTCTCAGTCCCAAAAATATATATTGCAAAAGCATTTAAAAAGGGAGTAATGAAACTCACCATACTGTATTTTGTAGTAAAAATACATATGACGTCATTAAACAAGTGTAGGGTTGACCTCGGATTCACGAACCTATATCATTAATGTATATTAATACATATATTTGCAATCGAACAAATTTATTTAAATCGTATCTTAGTTTATATGTTATATGTATTTAATTTGTATATATTTAAAATGATTAATATTTATACATGTAGATATCCTAATATGTATGTTAGTATATTATCAATAAATTGTTATTTGTAATATTTATAAAAATAATGTTAATATGTTTAGTATATAATTATATGTAATATAAGTATAATATTTATTTATTATAAAAATAATAATAAAATGATAATTAAAATAGTAATGATAATCAAAATAGTAATGATAATAATAATGATAGTTTTTAATAATAATGTAAATTAATAATAATAATAATATTAAAGATAATAATGTTTTTATGTAAAAAAATCATTTCAATAATAATAATAATAATAATAATAATAATAATAATAATAATGATAATGATAATAATAATAATAATAATAATAATAATAATAATAATAATAATAATAATAATAATAATAATAATAATAATAATAAAAACTACCTTTGAAGAATAAGTCTAAAAAAAAAAAGTGTCTTGCTCAGACTCGAACCGGAGACCTCTTGCTAACCAACACTCCCTCTAACCATTCCTCCATTTAATCATTTCTGATATAATCTAAACTTAAATTTGTAAAACCCGTATTTCTTTTCTGTTTCATCTTCTTAATTTTATTCCCATTAATCTATGGATTACTCTTCCTAGCCCAACAGATAGCTTTCGGCCCAACCTTAATTACTCGACCCAGTAACACTTTACGGCCTATTTAACATAAGGGACTCGGCCCAACATGTATTATTCTGGCCCAACAGTTTCAATTGTTAAAAATAAAACTCCATAGTCTGGTTTCGAACCTTAGACCTCTCGCTCAAACACAAAGCCCCTAACCATTGCTCCGTTATTTTCTATCTGTTTTATTAAGGATTTAATTCCTTTTATTTCTTATTTCGCTTTCTTCTTCTTCATAAAAGTAATAATCGATCAAAATACTTATCAATTAATGTTTATCATTATCAACTCAACCTGTTAACACCGTCAGTATTAATCGGCTCACCTCATCATCATATTACATCACCATCATTGTTTATCTTATCACATAAAAAAAATAAGCGACTTAATCCCCTAGTTCAAAGTGTCGGCTAGGAGATGTATTGGTTGTCCCACATAATAATTTATTTCGACCACTTTTTATTCCTTTAATCCTCACAGTCCATTCCTAGTTATTTATTTTCCACTTTGTCTGCCAATAAGAAAAATAAAGCAAGGTGTATGACTAACTATCAATTGTAGTTGCCAAAAGAAAAAAAATGCGGGCCAGCAGTTACCCAAATATGTTTGGGGTATTGGACTTGTATAGAAACAGATATAACATAGTTGTAGCTGTACAAGAGAAATAGCTAAATATACAAGAACAATTGAGGTGCTTGGCTTTTGGTTTGACACTAAATGAAAAGAAAAGAAAGAAAAAAAAAATATCAGCAACAATATCGACAATGAGCTGTAGGTGGTGATGGTTATTGATTGTTATGAAGAAGATGGTGATTATTGGTTCAAAGCGAGTACGTAACAGTCGAGTTGAGTAACGAATGAGTTTGTAGGGTTTGCTTCTTATGTTCAACAGATAGTAGCAATTGAGGATTTTATACAGATGGTTCATAGGTGTGACCAAAACATAAACATATAACAAGGTTACAACGGTTTAAGAAGATGATTAATGGATAACGGTGTACATCGAGTAGAACAGAAAGGAACACTTACATCTTAGTTCGAAATCGACCAGGTATCCATACATCCGTATACAAACAAAAGTAAACCAAAACGGTTAGCAGTATTTAATAGTTATGGTGGTGAAGTGGTTGATCGAATTGCAAACCAAAATCGTGTAGTAATAGGTAAACTATAATGATGGTGTTTAGGTGGTGGTCTCTCGGTTATAAATAGGAACGAAACAATGGTGGTTCTTAATGGCTGTTTTATGATGGGGTTTGAATGCTTCTCAACGAAAACAGGAAAAGATGATGGTACGGTTGTGAGGGTGGCGAGTTTGTTACTAATGGTGTTAAGGTAGTGATGGTGATTCAAGGTGGTGAGAGTGGTTGAACATGATGGTAACCGGGAGTGGTGGTTGAGGGTGATGGAGGTTCACGTCTACAATAAAAAGAGAAGATAAAGAGAGAGAGGAGATAGAGAGGGTAAATCATGGTGGTGCTCCGGTGTAGTGGTGGCGGCAGAGGAATGTGGTGTGACGTTGTGGTTTACTAAGGTGATCAAACTTGGTGAATGTTGTAGGAGAGGAAGTCAAAAGGGTGGTGATTTCTCCTTTATCAATTGTCTTCGCATATATAAATATAAATATACATAATATACTCCGTAATAATTGGTGGGGAAAAGAGGCCAAACAAAACACTAAATCAATTATCAATCAATACCTCATATGTCAAAAAGTTTCCAATTAGTAATAGTGGACATATTGTTTTGTTTTGATGATTCTCGTCCAAAATGACAAAATGACAAGTAAAATTCAAATATCTTAAATAGTAGCAGCCGGGTATTTGTCTATATCTCATTGCATCTATCCCTATATAGATATATAATATATTAATTTATAATCTAATTGATTAATAATAATAATAATAATAATAATAATAATAATAATAATAATAATAATATTTATAATAATAATATTAATGTTAATAATGAAAGTAGGAAATATATCATTAATATTAATACAACAAATATATTTTAAATTTGTAGTTATTTACATATAAATAAATTTTATAAGTTTTTACATATAATGTTTATAAACTATTTATTTTTTCAATATAAAAATAATTATGTATAGAATATTATATATATATATATATATATATATATATATATATATATATATATATATATATATATATATATATATATATTCATGTGTATATTTATTTACATATTTATTTTTAATGAGTTGATAACATTTTATAATTTCTAAAACTTACATTTATAATTATATATATATGTATATATATATATATATATATATATATATATATATATATATATATATATATATATATATATATATATATATATATATATATATATATATATATATATATATATATATATTTTCTTATAAACAATTGTTCGTGGATCATCGGGCATAGTCAAAGGTCAATGAATTCATTAAAATAGTTTAAAATTTCTTGAGACTCAACTTTACAAACTTTGCTTATCGTGTCGAAACCATATAAAGATTAAGTTTAAATTTGGTCAGAAATTTCCGGGTCGTCACATAGTAGCCCCAACATGATTTGAGATGTACCTAAATAAAATATTAAATAAAAACAAGTATCATATTGATTTTTAAACAGACATAACAATTCACATGTGAAGGCGTTACTTATCCAAAGATCTAAAAGTGCAAAATTCACCTTTATAAATAGTAAAATGTCATTTTCAGAATCTAACCTGCTTCGAATGGGGGAAAGCCTTAAGGAAGTCTTGCTCGTAGCACCGTTTTCTAGTTATCTTGCGAAAACGGCGTAATAGCAATTGAAAATTTTTCGAAAAAATCTCTACAAAATTTTGCCCGATTTTGTGGGGATTGTGGTGACATCAAATATATGTTTGCGGCCATTAATTATTATCAAAATGAAAGTTCACTCTCATATATTCTCATTCAATATGAAATTTAGAAATAAAAACATAAATAAGGTTATGAATCTAGAGAATTAAAAAAGGCTAAAAATACTCGAACAATAAAACCAAGACGTTTTAAAAGCAACAAGGTTTTGTGGCTACTGGTGAGATAGTAGCCCCAACATTATTTTCGATGTACCTAAATACAGTATTAAATAAAAACAAGTATCATAACGGTATTTAAACAGGCACAACAATTCACATGTGAAGGTATTACTCATTTCAAGATCTAAAAGTGAAAAATTCACCAATAAAATAGTAAAATAACATTTTCGGAAAATGAACCTAATCTGCAATTGATAAGTTTTCGAAAAATTCTCCACAACATTTTGCCCCGATTTTGTGGGGAATGTAGTGACTTCAAATATGTGTTTTGCGGCTATTAATTATCATCAAAACAAAACTACATTCTCATATATTCTCATTCATTATGATATTAGAAACAAAAATAAAAATAAGGTTATTAATCTAGAAAAATAAAAAAAGGTTAAAAATACTCAAACAATAAAACCAAGACGTTATAAAAACAGTAAGGTTTTGTGGCTAGTGATGAGATAGTAGCCCTAACATGATTCTCGATGCACCTAAATAAAATATTAAATAAAAACAAGTATCATAGTGGTATTTAAATAGGTAAAACAATTCACATGTGAAAGTATTAATTATCATAAGATCTAAAATGCAAAATTCACCTTTAAAAATAGTAAAATGTTATTTTCGAAATCTAAACTGATTCGAACGGGGGAAAGCCTTAAGGAAGTCTTGCTCGTAGCACTGTTTTGTAGTTATCTTGCATAAATGGGCCTAATATCCAAGTGAAAATTTTTCAGAAAATTCTCCACAAAATTTTGTCCGATTTTGTGGGGAATGTAGTGACTTCAAATATGTATTTTGCGGCCATTAATTATCATCAAAACGAAACTGCACTCTCATATATTCGCATTCAATATGAAATTTAGAAACAAAAATAAAAATAAGGTTATGAATCTAGAGAAATAAAAAAGCGGCTAAAAATACTCGAACAATAAAACCTAGACGTTGTAAAAGGAGCAAGGTTTTGTGGCTAGTGGTGAGATAGTAGCTCTAACATGATTCTAGATGTACCTAAATAAAATATTAAATAAAAACAAGTATCATACTGGTATTTAAACATGCACAACAATTCACATGTGAAGGTATTACTTATCTTAAGATCTAAAGTGCAAAATTCACCTTTAAAAATAGTATAATGTCATTTTTGAAATTTAAACTGCTTCGAACGGGGGTAGGCCTTAAGAAAGTCTTGCTCGTATCGTCATTTTCTAGTTATCGTGCGAGAATGGGCTTAATCTGCAATTGAAAATTTTTCGAAAAATTCTCCACAAAATTTTGCCCCGATTTTGTGGGGGAATGTAGTGACTTCAAATATGTGTTTTGCAGCCATTAATTATCATCAAAACGAAACTACACTCTCATATATTCTCATTCATTATGATATTAGAAACAAAAACAAAAACAAAAATAAGGCTATTAATCTAGAAAAATAAAAAAGCGGCTAAAAATAGTCTAAAAATGAAACTAAGACGTTATAAAAACATCAATGTTTTGTGGCTAGTGGTGAGAGAGTAGGCCCAACATGATTCTTGATATACCTAAAATACAATATTAAATAAAAACAAGTATCATAGTAGTATTTAAACAGGCACAACAATTCACATGTGAAGGTATTACTTATTTTAAAATATAAAAGTGCAAAATTCACATTTAAAAATAGTAAAATGTCATTTTCGGTATCTAAACTATTTCGAACGGGGGAAATCCTTAAGGAAGTCTTGCTCGTAGGGGCGTTTTCTAGTTATCTTTCGAAAATGAGCCTAATCTGCAATTGAAATTTTTTAGAAAAATTCTTCACAAATTTTGCCCGATTTTGTGGGGAATGTAGTGACTTCAAATATGTGTTTTGCGACCATTAATTATCATTAAAATGAAACTACACTCTCATATATTCACATTCAATATGAAATTTAAAAATAAAAATAAAAATAAGGTTATGAATCTAGAAAAATAAAAAAGCAGCTAAAAATACGCACACGATAAAACCAAGATGTTATAAAAGCAGCAAGGTTTTGTGGCTAGTGGTTAGATAGTAGCCCCAACATAGTTCTCAATGTACCTAAATACAATATTAACTAAAAATAAGTATATTAGTGGTATTTAAATAGGCACAACAATTCACATGTGAAGGTATTACTTATCCTAAGATCTAAAAGTGCAAAATTCACCTTTAAAAATAGTAAAATGTCATTTTCGGTATCTAAACTGCTTCGAACGGGGGAAAGCCTTAAGGAAGTGTTGCTCGTTGTGCCGTTTTCAAGTTATCTTTTGAAAATGGGCCTAATCTGCATATGAAATTTTTTCGGAAAATTCCCCATAAAATTTTGCCCCATTTTGTGGGGAATGTAGTGACTTCAAATATGTGATTTACGGCCATTAATTATCATCAAAATGAAACTACACTCGGAAATCTTGCTCGTAGTGCTGTTTTCTAGTTATCTTGCGAAAATTGGCCTAATCTCCAATTGAAAATTTATCGGAAAATTCCCCACAAAATTTTGTCTGATTTTGTGGGGAATGTAGTGACTTCAAATATGTATTTTGTGGCAATTAATTATCATCAGAACGAAACTACACTCTCATATATTCGCATTCATTATGAAATTTAGAAACAAAAACAAAAATAAGGTTATGAATCCAGAGAAATAAAAAAGAGGCTAAAAATATTCGAACAATAAAACCAAGGCGTTATAAAAGCATCAAGATGTTGTAGCTAGTGGTGAGATAGTAGCCGATACATTATTCTCAATGTACCTAAATACAATATTAAATAAAAGGATTTTATCATATTTTTCCCTATTAACATCTAAAATCACATATTTACCCGTCTAAAAATAATAATATCATATATGTCCACCTTAACCTATAAATTCACATATTTACTCACTTATATTATAAATCTCATATTAAGTTATCATATTTATTATGAGAAAATCAAACGATCCTATTTGACTTATTGGATAAACCCTATTCAGATTCAACTAAATTATCTTTCAACCAGCACACATATAGACTAGTACCAAACCACCAGTTCACTTATCGATAGTACAAAATTAGACATGAAAGTGATGTTATTTTGATCCCCATTATTTTGCAATAAGATGTCTAAATCTTAAATGTAGTGCTTTCTGTCACAAAATCAACAACAGAGACATGCTTATGAATTAAGTATTGATAAGTACATGAAACCATATTACTCCATTGATCCATTAAGTTATAATAAACATAGTACGAGTGTATAGTTTCCAGCAATCTTGGATCGGAGAGAGGAAAATGGGGGGATATGATTGGTCACAATTGAAAATACGCTGTAATGGTCATCTGGAATATTTTTTAGGTTTTATTCATTATTTATTATTAGGACTAATTAAATTGAATGGATATATGCAAGGTTGCAAAAATCACTATTTCGGGAATTAATCGGTCGGAACTTTGAAAGGATTAATCATCAAATCGGGGATTAGTCGAAGATTAATCGGATTGTACTGTATACATTTAAATATTAAATATTAATATTTATATGTGTAATTATAGGAAAAACTCATAAATGTAAAGATAATTTTTAACATAATTGTTTAAAATTGTTTGTTTTGCTTCAAAACTATAAAATTCTAGTTTAAATTCATGTTAAAATGTTTCCATTATTTACTTTGACTGACTTTGATTACCAAATTCGATTTTGATCCATCAATTGACGTTGACCGTTTAATTAAACGGATTTTTAGAGATCGGAACGGATTGCTCTTAAAAATAATTAATCAGGGATTAATCGGCGAGTAATCGGGTTTTTTTACAACACTGGATATATGTGATGGATTAAATAATTAAAATGGGCTAATATGATATTATATCTTTTAAGTGGGTAATTATGTGAGTTTAGAGGATAAATTTGTTAGTTTTCTTTATTTAAGATAGGCTTAAATGATATTAACATCCTTAGGTGGGTAAATATGTGATTATGGATGTTAATAAGGGGAAATATGATAAAATCCCTTAAATAAAAAAAAAGTATCATAGTGGAATTTAAACAGGTACAAAAATTCAAATGTGAAGGTATTACTTATGATAAGATTTAAAAGTGTAAAAATCTCCTTAAAAAATAGTAAAATGTCATTTTCGGAATCTAAACTGTTTCGAATGGAGATAAGCCATAAGAAAGTCTTGCTCGTGGTGCCGTTTTCTGATTATCGTGCGAAAATGGGCCTAATCTGCAATTGAAAATTTTTCGGAAAATTCTCCACAAAATTTTGTCCGATTTTGTGGGAATGTAGTGACTTCACATATGTGTTTTGCGGCCATTAATTATCATCAAAATGAAACTACACTCTTATATATTCGTATTCAATATGAAATGTAGAAACAAATGCAAAAATAAGGTTATGAATCTAGATAAATAAAAAAGCGGCTAAAAATAATCGACCAATTAAACTTAGACGTTATAAAAGCAGCAAGGTTTGTGGCTAGTGGTGAGATAGTAGCCCCAACATGATTCTTGATGTACCTAAATACAATATTAAATAAAAACAAGTATCATATTGGTATTTAAACAGGCACAACAATTCACATATGAAGGTATTACATATCCTAAGATTTAAAAGTGCAAAATTCATCTTTAGAAATAGTAAAATATCATTTTTGGCATTTAAACTGCTTCGAAAGGGGGAACGCCTTAAGGAAGTCTTGCCCGCAGCTCCGTTTTCTAGTTATCCTGTGAAAATGGGCCTAATCTGCAGTTGAAATTTTTTTGAAAAATTGTACACAAAATTTTGCCCAATTTTGTGGGGAACGTAGTGACTTCAAATATGTGTTTTGCCGCCATTAATTATCATCAAAACGAAACTACACTCTCATATATTCACATTCAATATAAAATTTAGAAACGAAAACAAAAATAAGGTTATGAATCTAGAGAAATAAAAAAAGGGCTAAAAATACTCGAACAATAAACCAAGACGTTATTAAAGCAGAAAGTTTTGTGGCTAGTGACTAGATAGAAGCCCCAACATGATTCTCGATGTACCTAAATACAATATTAAATAAAAATAAGTATCATAGTGGTATTTAAACAGGCACAACAATTCACATATGAATGTATTACTTAACCTAAGATCTAAAAGTACAAAATTCACTTTTAAAATTAGTAAAATATTATTTTCGGAATCTAAATTGCTTCGAACCCAGGATAGCCTTAAGGAAGTCTTTCTCATAGTGCTGTTTTCTAATTATCTTGCGAAAATGGGCTAATCTGCAATTGAAAATTTTTCGAAAAATTACCCACAAAATTTTGCCCTATTTGTGGGGAATGTAGTGAATTCAAATTTGTGTTTTGCGGCTATTAATTATCATCAAAACGAAACTATAATCTCATATATTTGTACTTAATATGAAATTTAGAAACAAATGAAAAAATATGGTTATGAATCTAGAGAAATAAAAAAGTGGCTAAAAATACTCGATCAATAAAATCAAGACGTTATAAAAGATGTAAGTTTTTGTGGCTAGTGGTGAGATAGTAGCCCCAACATGATTCTCGATGTACCTAAATACAATATTAAATAAAAATAAGCATCATATTGGTATTTAAACAGACACAACAATTCATATGTGAATGTATTACTTATCCTAAGATCTAAAAGTGCAAAATTCACCTTTAAAAATAGTAAAATGTCATTTTCGGCATCTAAACTGCTTTGAAAGGGGGAAAGGAAGTCTTGCCTGTAGCTCCGTTTTCTAGTTATCTAGCGAAAATGGGCCTAATCTGTAGTCGAAAATTTTTCAAAAAATTCTCCACAAAATTTTGCCCGATTTTGTAGAGAATGTAGTGACTTTAAATATGTGTTTTGTGGCAAATAACTATCATCAAAATGAAACTGCACTCTCATATATTTGCATTCAATATGAAATTTAGAAATAAAAATAAAAATAAAGTTATGAATATAGAGAAATAAAAAGCGGCTAAAAATACGCGAAAAAAAATCAAGACGTTATAAAAGTAGCAAGGTTTTGTGACTAGTGGTGAGATAGTAGACCCAACATGATTCTCGATGTACCTAAATACAATAATAAATAAAAACAAGTATCATAGTGGTATTTAAATAGGCACAACAATTCATATGTGAATGTATTACTTAACCTAAGATCTATAAGTACAAAATTCATCTTTAAAAATAGTAAAATGTCATTTACAGAATCTAAACTGCTTCGAACGGGGGAAATCCTTAAGGAATTCTTGCTCGTAGCGTCGTTTTCTAGTTATCTTGCAAAAATGGGCCTAATCTCCAATTGAAAATTTTCCGGAAAATTCCCCACAAAATTTTGCCCGATTTTGTGGGGAATGTAGTGACTTCAAATATGTGTTTTATGGCAATTTATCATTAAAACGAAACTACACTCTCATATATTCACATTCATTATGAAATTTAGAAACAAAAATAAAAATAAGGTTATGAATCTTGAGAAATAAAAAAGAGGCTAAAATCAAGAATGTAGTTTAGATCTTAGGTTAAGTAATACCTTCACATGTGATTTGTTGTGTCTGTTTCAACACCACTATGATACTTGTTTTTATTTAATATTGTATTTAGGTACATCGAGAATTATGTTGGGGCTACTATCTCACCACTAGCCACAAAACCTTGCTGCTTTTATAACGTATTGTTTTATTGTTCGAGTATTTTTAGCCGCTTTTTATTTCTATAGATTCATAACTTTATTTTTGTTTTTGTTTCTAAATTTCATATTGAATTCAAATAAATGAGAGTGTAGTTTCATTTTGATGATAATTAATGGCCGCAAAACACATATTTGAAGTCACTACATTCCCACAAAATCGTGCAAAATTTTGTGGAGCATTTTTCGAAAAATTTTCAATTGCAGATTAAGCGCATTTTCGCACGATTACTAGAAAACGACGCTACGAGTAAGACTTCCTTAAGGCTTACCCACGTTCGAAGCAGTTTAGATTCTGAAAATGATATTTTACTATTTTTAAGGTGGATTTTAAACTTTTAGATCTTATGATAAGTAATACCTTCAAATGTGAATTGTTGTGTCTGTTTAAATACCATTATGATATTTGTTTTTGTTTAATATTTTATTTAGGTACATCGAGAATCATATTAGGGCTACTATCTCACCACTAGCCACAAAGCCTTGCTCCTTTTAAAACGTCTTGGTTTTATTGTTCAAGTATTTTTAGCCGCTTTTTTATTTCTCTAGATTCATAATCGAATTTTTGTTTTTGCTTCTAAATTTCATATTGAATGCGAATATATGAGAGTGTAGTTTCATTTTGATGATAATTAATGGCCGCAAAACACATATTTGAAGTCACTACATTCCCCAAAAAATGGGGCCAAATTTTGTGTGAGAATTTTTTGAAAAATTTTCAATTGCAGATTAGGCCTATTTTAGCAAGATAACTAGAAAACGGAACTACGAGCAAGGGTTTCTTAAGGCTTTCCCCTGTTCGAAGCAGTTTAGATTACGAAAATGACATTTTACTATTTTTAAAGGTGAATTTTGCATTTTTAGATCTTAGGTTAAGTAACACCTTCACATGTGAATTGTTGTGCCTGTTTAAATACCACTATGATACTTGTTTTTATTTAATATTGTATTTAGGTAGATCGAGAATCATGTTGGGGCTACTATCTCACCACTAGCCACAAAACCTTACTGCTTTTATAACGTAATGGTTTTATTGTTCGAGTATTTTTAGCCGCTTTTTTATTTCTCTAGATTCATAACCTTATTTTTGTTATTGTTTCTAAATTTCATATTAAATGCGAATATATAAGAGTGCAGTTTCATTTTGATGATAATTAATGGCTGCAAAATACATATTTGAAGTCTTTACGTTCCCCACAAAATCGGGCAAAATTTTGTGGAGAATTTTCCGAAAAAATTTTCAATTGCAGATTAGGCACATTTTCGACCGATAACTAGAAAACAGAACTACGAGCAAGACTTCCTTAAGGCCTACCCCGTTCGAAGCAGTTTAGATTCCGAAAATGATATTTTACTATTTTTAAAGGTGAATTTTGCACTTTTAGATCTTAGGATAAGTAATACCTTCACATGTGAATTGTTGTGCCTGTTAAAATACCATTATGATACTTGTTTTTTTATATATTATATTTTGGTACATCGAGAATAATGTTGGGGCTACTATCTCACCACTAGCCACAAAACCTTGCTCCTTTTATAACGTCTTGGTTTTATTGTTCGAGAATTTTTAGCTGCTTTTTTTTTCTATAGATTCATAACCTTATTTTTGTTTTTGTTTCTAAATTTCATATTGAATGCGAATATATGAGAGTGTAGTTTTGTTTTGATGATAATTAATGGCCGCAAAACACATATTTGAAGTCACTACATTACCCACAAAATTGGGCCAAATTTTGGGGAAAATTTTTCAAAAAATTTTCAATTGCAGATTAGGCGCATTTTCGCACGATAACTAGAAAATGGCGCTACGAGCAAGACTTCCTTACGGCTTTCCCTTGTTCGAAGCAGTTTAGATTCCAAAAATGACATTTTACTATTTCTAAAGGTGAATTTTGCACTTTTAGATCTTAGGATAAGTAACACCTTCACATGCGAATTGATGTGTCTGTTTAAATACCAATATGATACTTGTTTTTATTTAATATTGTATTTAGGTACATCGAGAAACATGTTGGGGCTACTATCTCACCACTAGCCACAAAACCTTGCTGCTTTTATAACGTCTTGATTTTATTGTTCGAGTATTTTTAGCCGCTTTTTTATTTCTCTAGATTCATAACCTTATTTTTATTATTGTTTCTAAATTTCATATTGAATGCGAATATATGAGAGTGCAGTTTTGTTTTGATGATAATTAATGGCCACAAAACACATATTTGAAGTCACTACGTTCCCCACAAAATAGGACAAAATTTTGTGGAGAATTTTTTGAAAAATTTTCTATTGCTGAATAGGTCCGTTTACGCAAGATAACTAGAAAACGGCGCTACAAGCAATTCTTCCTTAAGGCTTACCCCCGTTCGAAGCAGTTTAGATTTCGAAAATGACATTTTACTATTTTTTAAGGTGAATTTTGCACTTTTAGATCTTAGGATAAGTAATACCTTCACATGTGAATTGTAGTGCAAGTTTAAATACCATTATGATACTTGTTTTTAATTAATATTTTATTTAGGTACATCGAGAATCATGTTGGGGCTACTATCTCACCACTAGTCACAAAACTTTGCTCCTTTTATAACGTCTTGGTTTTATTGTTCGAGTATTTTCAGCCGCTTTTTTATTTCTCTAGATTCTTAACCTTATTTTTGTTTTTGTTTCTAAATTTCATATTGAATGCGAATATATGAAAGTGTAGTTTTGTTTTGATGATAATTAATGGCCGCTAAGCACATATTTGAAGTCACTATATTCCCCATAAAATCGGGCCAAATTTTGTGGAAAATTTTT
Organism: Rutidosis leptorrhynchoides; assembly: GCF_046630445.1. Classification (NCBI taxonomy): domain Eukaryota; kingdom Viridiplantae; phylum Streptophyta; class Magnoliopsida; order Asterales; family Asteraceae; genus Rutidosis; species Rutidosis leptorrhynchoides. The sequence goes on from NC_092335.1 coordinate 659,405,586, forward strand.
CAAAAATTTTTCAATTGCAGATTAGGCGCATTTTCGCACGATAACTAGAAAATGGCGCTACGAACAAGACTTCCTTAAGGCTTTCCCTTGTTCGAAGCAGTTTAGATTCCAAAAATGACATTTTACTATTTTTAAAGGTGAATTTTGCACTTTTAAATCTTAGGTTAAGTAATACCTTCACATGTGAATTGTTGTGCCTGTTTAAATACCACTATGATACTTGTTTTTATTTAATATTGTATTTAGGTACATCGAGAATCATGTTGGGGCTACTATCTCACCACTAGTCACAAAACCTTGCTACTTTTATAACGTCTTGGTTTTTTTGTTCGCGTATTTTTAGCCGCTTTTTATTTCTCTATATTCATAACTTTATTTTTATTTTTGTTTCTAAATTTCATATTGAATGCAAATATATGAGAGTGCAGTTTTGTTTTGATGATAGTTAATTGCCACAAAACACATATTTGAAGTCACTACGTTCCCCACAAAATCGGTCAAAATTTTGTGGAGAATTTTCCGAAATATTTTCAATTGTAGATTAGGTCCATTTACACAAGATAACTATAAAACGGCGCTACGAGCAAGTCTTCCTTAAGGCTTACCCCCGTTCGAAGCAGTTTAGATTCCGAAAATAATATTTTTACTATTTTTAAAGGTGAATTTTGCACTTTTAGATCTTAGGAAAAGTAATACCTTCACATTTGAATTGTTGTGCATGTTTAAATACCGTTATGATATTGATGCGAATATATGAGAGTGTAGTTTCATTTTGATGATAATTAATGGCCGCAAAACACATATTTGAAGTCACTACATTCCCCACAAAATCGGGCAAAATTTTGTGGAGAATTTTTCGAAAAATTTTCAATTGCAGATTAGGCGCATTTTCGCACGATAACTAAAAAATGGCGCTACGAGCAAGACTTCCTTAAGGCTTTCCCCTTTTCAAAGCAGTTTAGATTTCAAAAATGACATTTTACAATTTTTAAAGGTGAATTTTGTACTTTTAAATCTTAGGTTAAGTAATACCTTCACATGTGAATTATTGTGCATGTTTAAATACCACTATGATACATGTTTTTATTTAATATTGTATTTAGGTACATCGAGAATCATGTTGGGGCTAGTATCTCACCACTAGCCACAAAATCTTGCTACTTTTATAACGTCTTGGTTTTATTGTTCGCGTATTTTTAGCCGCTTTTTATTTCTCTAGATTCATAACTTTATTTTTATTTTTATTTCTAAATTTCATATTGAATGCAAATATATGAGAGTGCAGTTTCGTTTTGATGATAATTAATTGCCGCAAAACACATATTTGAAGTCACTACGTTTCCCACAAAATCGGGCAAAATTTTGTGGAGAATTTTCCGAAACATTTTCAATTGTAGATTAGGTCTATTTACGCAAGATAACTATAAAATGACACTACAAGCATGTCTTCCTTAAGGATTAGTCCAATTCGAAGCAGTTTAGATTCCGAAAATGACATTCTACTATTTTTAAAGGTGAATTTTGCACTTTTAGATCTTAGGAAAAGTAATACCTTCACATGTGAATTGTTGTGCATGTTTAAATACCGTTATGATAGTTGTTTTTATTTAATATTTTACTTAGATACATCGAGAATCATGTTGGGCTACTATCTCACTACTAACCACAAAACCTTGCTTCTTTTATAACGTCTTGGTTTTATTGTTCGAGTATTTTTTGCCGCTTTTTTATTTCTCTAGATTCTTAACCTTATTTTTGTTTTTGTTTCTAAATTTCATATTGAATGCGAATATATGAGAGTGTATTTTCGTTTTGATGATAATTAATGGCTGCAAAACACATATGTGAAGTGTAAGACCCAAATATTTTTATACATGAAGTAATTACGGTGTGCATAAAGTGCGTGAAACGTGGTGCAATTTAAAACTGACAGACTGTCTGGGCCTTCGTGCGCGCCGCACAAGGTGGGGTGCTCGCGCCGCGCACAGCATCAGGTGACAGATTTCCGTTTCTTTTAAACGAGTTTAATGAAGGGTAAAGTGGTCTTTTCGCATGTGGACGGGTTATACACCACAAAACTGGTTTCAACCTTATCTCAAACTCATTTCTCCATCTCCTCTCCATCCCACTCACACACACCAAACCCTAGAGAGAGTAAAGGGTTTAGAGAGGGAAAGCTTGATTCGGGGAAGAAGAAGTGTGATTCAAGTCGGGCCTCAAGAATTAAAGTTGTTCTCCTCGTTCACGGCCACCTTGTGGTAGTATTGGTAAGTTCTAACTCCGAATTACGTTGTTTGATTTGATATCCAAGTTAGGGTTTGAACTTGATTTGTAGAGAAACCCATTTAAACTCTTGAAGTGAGTTTATTGATACTAGTAATCGGGTTTTATGTTATTGTTGGTGGATTTTGGGTTGGATGATGAATTTGATTAGTTGATAATCACGATCGAGTGATGGAATCACTATCTAACTTAGGTTGTTAGTGATTAAAGTTATGAGCTTGCAAAAATGGGCGTTTTGACTTGAGATTTGGTCAAAATGGGTTTTGTGTCAAAATGATACAAGTAATATGTTTTGATAATCAAACCTTGAGTAAAATGAGTTGTTGGAACATAATCACTAGTCAATTGTGATTAAGGGTGTTTCGGGTGAGAATTGACTTAGTCAAATTGGAGGTAAGTGCTAATGGGTCGAAATTGCACTTATCGTGTTTTGGGCATAAGCTAGAGTGTTTAGCTTATTTGTTTGTGAATTAGTTAGGTGATTTGCATTTGGACGATTAAGAGCTCAAACGGGATTGCTTTTCAAGTAACCGAGGTGAGTGGAATATTTATACATTTATGTATATAATTTGGTTGCTTGTGTACGATGTGGCGAGTGTTATTCGGTAGAATACACTTCTTTTGGGCCACATTGGGACCGGGGTGCGGGATGAGGGTTTAACTTCGATGCGGCGATACCTCATATGTATGGACTTAAAGTTCGATGATGACAACGCCATACTACTATTGTATTATTCGATGCGGGATGAGGGTTAAAGTTCGATGCGGCGATACCTCATATGTATGGACTTAAAGTTCGATGATGACGACGCCATACTACTATTGTATTATTCATTGCGGGACGAGGGTTAAAGTTCGATGCGGCGATACCTCATATGTATGGACTTAAAGTTCGATGGGACGATGCCATACCACTATTATGTTGTTCGATGAGGGTTTAAGTTCGATGTGACGATACCTCATATGTATGGATTTAAAGTTCGATATTGACGATGCCATACCACGATTGTTTGTTTGATGAGGGTTTAAGTTTGATGTGACGATACCTCATATGTATGGATTTAAAGTTCGATATTGACGATGCCATACTACTTTTGTATTACTTGATGAGGGCTTAAAGTTCGATGTGGAGATACCTCGTATGTGGGCTTAAAGTTCGATGAGACGATACCACATGAAGCATGAAGAGTGGGTTTGAAGTTCGATGAGACGATACCACTCATGGAATTTGATTCTTGATACTATTTGATGTTATGAACATATGTGGCTTTTTAAAGGGGATTATTCCCTCATGATCTTGATTTAACTGATGGTTTGTACGTATTCATATTTTAGCTTTGTATTTTTGATGTGACCTTTATGCTATTGATGTTGACTTGTCGTACGTTTGAATACGTGATATTATGTTTTGCTAATGACGTGTGTTATTTTGTGTAGGTGAATGCAAGTAATTGAATTATGTATGTCTGCGTATAAGTATTGCATTCACTAAACATTAGCTTACCCTCTCGTTGTTTACATTTTTAGGTTCGGAGGCGGACGTGGCAAGGGTATGCTCGGGATTAGATGATTTCCCCTTTTGATGCCTGTTTGGATTACTTTTGGTTTAACAATCGTGACAGGTTATCACATTTAATCAAAGAAGATCCTACTTTCCTTAATTATCGAAGAATCAAATCTTATTATGAAGATTTTCTCAAAATCCCTTGAACTCCGGAAATCAACTCTATCTACATCAAAAGATATGACGAAATTTTGTCTTTCTTATTTCACTCTTTTGCGAAAGCTTCACTCGTACTCTTCACACAATCAAATTGTTTTATCTATATTACTCAATGATGATAAAACTCTATTTATCAACTAGTATGCGTCATGAAAACATATTTATTATCATCCATGACCATCCCAATCAAATTTCGGGGACGAAATTTCTTTAACTGGTAGGTACTGTGACAACCCAAAAATTTCTGACCAAATTTAAACTTTATTTTTATATTATTCCGACACGATAAGCAAAGTTTGTTAAGTTAAATCTCAAGAGTTTTGAACTGTGTTCATACATTCATTTAACTTCGACTGCTCTCGACGATTCACGAACAACTAATTGTAAATAGATACATGTATATTTAAATATATGAATATATATAACTTGAAATATAATTTGAAATATTATATGATTTAGTTATTAGAATTAATTATGTAAAATAAAATAATATAGGATATTATAATAGTTATTATTAAAATAAATCTATATATATATATATATAAAGTATATATATATAAAGTATATATATATATATATATATATATATATATATATATATATATATATATATATATATATATATATATATATATATATATATATATATATATGATTTATAACTTATTTAGTAAACGATAGTAGCACTTGTTTATCATTCAATGATTATTTAAACAAACTTATATGATTTGAAATATAATCGATAATTCGAAAATAAGTTATATAAATTTTAGACTTTTATCCGCCACTAATTTACAAACGAGCACGAAATAAAATCCGTATGAGTGGATGTCGACACTAATAAAACAAACTGCGTGGCAGCTATCCTATACTACTTTAATTATTGATATTGTGTCACTGAGTGTTTGTTATTAGATTATGATTATTATCCTATTATATATTATATACATATAATATAAATAGACACGCAATGCAGATATAACTCACTATCAATCTATATTCATTTTACTGTACTTAATTGAGATTAATATTCTATAACTATTTAGTCACGGTATATGATTGATATATGATTGATATTATGATACTGTGTTAGATTTTCTTTATACATTTTCATGTTCATATTTAGTCGTATACATATTTTGGCTTCAAAATATCGTATCGTGAGTTTCATTTGCTCCCCTTTTAAATGCTTTTGCAATATATATTTTTGGGACTAAGAATACATGTGCTGCTTTTATAAATGCTTTACGAAATAGACACAAGTAATCGAAACTACATTCTATGGTTGAATTATAGAAATCGAATATGCCCCTTTTTAGTCTGGTAATCTAAGAATTAGGGAACTGGCTCCTAATTGACGTGAATTCTAAAGATAGATCTATGGGCACTAACAAGCTCCAGTCAGAGAATTTGAACTGCTTTAGTACTTCGAATTTATCATGTCCGAAGGGAGTTCCGGAATGATGGGGATATTCTATATGCATCTTGTTAAGGTCGATTACCAGGTGTTCACCATATGAATGATTTTTATCTCTATGTATGGGATGTATATTTAAGAGAAATGGAAATGAAAATCTTGTGGTCTATTAAAAATGATGAAAATGAATATTGATGATAAACTAATGAACTCACCAACCTTTTTAGTTGACACTTTAAAGCATGTTTATTCTCAGGATTGAAAGAAATCTTCCGCTGTGCATTTGCTCATTTTAAAGATATTACTTGGAGTCATTCATGGCATATTTCAAAGACGTTGCATTCAAGTCGTTAAGTTCATTAAAGACTATGATTAAGTAAATGACAGATTAGGTCATTTATAGTTGGATATTATGAAATGGTATGCATGCCTATCAACTTTCGATGAAATGACAGTTTGTCTTTTAAAATGAATGCAATATTTGTAAAATGTATCATATAGAGGTCAAATACCTCGCAATGTAATCATATGTTATTGTATTCGTCCTTATGGAATAGGACGGGTCGTCTCATGTGGTATCAAAGACCAGGTCTTGCATTAGTATGTCTAACTGATGGATATTAAGATGCATTAATGAGTCTGGACTTCGACCGTGTCTGCATGTCAAAAGTTTTGCTTATCATTTTTGTCAAAAATTACATGCTTATCATCTTAAGTCTAAACGCGTCTTACTGCATTCATTGCATAGATAGTGTATAGGCAAAATTCATATCTTAGCGTATCTGCTAATTCATATCTTAGCGTATCTGTTACTGTAAACTTTGCCTGACATATTCCGTAAATTCCTTCGTAATCTACGAAATCTTTTGTTCTATATATATAGATATTCTATGTAAATAGAATATCATCCGATAGCCGGAAATCATTTCATATCGAAAAAAAAATCCTTTATTCAATCATACGAAATGGAACTCGCCACTAGTTCAAGTCCCTCGGATTCCGATATGGAGTTTCACTCGAGCTCCGAAAGCAGTGTGACCGGAATGGATCAACCAATAAGCCATCATCTATTCTGGATGAATTGGAGATGGGTTCGTAACCTACTTAATCACTGGAGATAAGAAGAAGGTAATCCCTTCTATCCACCACATTGCCCTCTTGGCGAAGAACCTGAAGCACTTACCGGCGAACTCGTTCGAGACACCATTTTCTCTCTCATTTCCAGAGTATCTCGTCACGATTATATACTATCTCAAATTCTAGATCTGATTCACCTGCTCGTTCGAACCACCGATCATCCCGGTGTAATAGAAGAAGTCAACTAGCTTCTCGCTCGAGTATTGGCTTTGGAGAATATGGTGCAAAGGTTACAAGCACCAGCAGCAGCACCGACATCAACAGTACCACCATCATCAACACCAACAGAATCATTACCACCACCAACAACATCCGCATCCCACACCTCAACATCATAATCTGTACCTCAAGCATCAACATCATACGCACCGTAAATACCAAGATGTACGAACAATAACAAACGATGAAGTATTGATTCATAACTTCATCAAGGAAATACTCTGTAGAGAATATGTAGTTTCTAAAAGTTTTAGAGATTATTTATTCTAGTTCTAATTGTAAACCAGATGGGCGAGAGAAATGATGAAATGAAACTCTGGCTAGAATGGTGCACGATTTACAAGCTAGACTTGTTTTACCAACAACATCAACATTACCATCAACATCACCAGCACCGTCAGTGCCGTCAAAACCAGCAGCATCTACAACATCACAAGCCCCTTCAGATCCATAATTCCCGCAAACATCATCACTAATCAACAATGCGCATATTGGATCAACGAGATATGAAGTATTAACTCATTCCCTCTAAAGAAATTATATGTGTATTATATATATATATATATATATATATATATATATATATATATATATATATATATATATATATATATATATATATATATATATATATATATATATATATATATATATATATATATATGAATTTTGAAACCATATTATATCTTTTAGTACTAAGCTATTATATGTGAATTTTAACTAGTAGATACTACTCGGTTAAATTCATGTTACTAATATGCTATGATGTACATCTTTCGTTATCAATTTAACCATCACTAACTACAATCTCTGTTTCAATTCAATAAACTCCATTTCATAACAAACCAAGTGTATTATTCAATTATATGCTTGATTTTACATTTTCATCTACGATGTATCCAAAACTTTCTACGAAACCTTATTCGTACCTTACAAAGTTCATGGGAACTCCACGAACATCAACATCCTTCACCAAGGAATATCAATTAGTATAAATAAAGAAGTACTGATTATATTAGTAAAATACTCCGCAAAAATTATGTAATCTTTAATGTTTTAGAGATTATTCATTTCTAATTCTAGCCGAAAATCAAATGAGCTTAATATGATATTAACTCATTTAATTCTGTATTACATCCGAAGAAAATATACATATATTTTCATAAAGACTGTGATAAAATTCTCTTGTACAAAATATTATTTGTGATTTTTTTTAACGGGTAGGTAATACCCGGAAAGGATATATATATATATATATATATATATATATATATATATATATATATATATATATATATATATTCACAATTAATATGTTACATTCTTCGATTCTGATTCAGCAATCATCAACTATACTCACTACTTTCACACAACAATGTACATTCTTTCATAAAAATCAGAACCACCATTCTTATCCAAATTCAGTTACATACTCTGACATTAACAGATCAGAATCTAAATCAAGATATAATTGATAACATCACTTTTAGATTCCTACATCTTTCAAAGCTATACTTTGACTTCAAAACTGTGCTAGAACATCATTTCTATTCATAGAACCCAGAAAAATATTTGTATCATTCAAAATCCTAGAACATCATATGTGTTCAAACCCCTCGAAATTCCTGAAAACACTTCAAATAATGAACAATCAAAATGATGATCCAACCACATGTTATCCACAATCATGCATCTGGAAATTCCCGAAACCTAAGTAAAAGTTTAACACGTATCCGCATTAGATCATTTGGCATTTATTAGCAAAAATAACTTTGCGATTCCTTTCCAACGTAGCCAGTTTTATCACAGCTCCAGCAAGTCAACTTTGACTTTTTAGTCGAAACAGTCTTATTATGACCTCGATATATACGTTACCCTTTTGCCATCGTTACCGGGGAGCCATTTATATTCCACCACATTAGCAGTAAACTTACCAACAACTTCATTAATCTTTGACTTTCAGAAAAATTATTATATACTCATTCGCATCTTGTAACGAGAATTGTCATACCAATTATCAAGAATCAGCAATCAGTATTTTGAAATCTCATAGCATGTCTACATCAACAGTTATATATATATATATATATATATACATATAACGTCTATCTCCTAGACTTACATACTTAGAATGTGAAGTTTCTGAAAAACACCCTAAACTGCGAACTAGTTCTCTGAATTTTGGAAAAAACGCTGATGAAGCAGTAAAAATTATAAATGACCTTAACAGTCGAGAGTTTGATAAGGAATAGTGTGTTGGCAAAGCTCAGAAAAAGAGAAGGTATGGAACTGAAAAAAAACGGATTGAGCAAACCATGAAGGAGGCTGTGGTCAAATCACAAGGACGAAATCTACCTTCAAAGAATCCAAATGATTCATTGTCTGCTGAAGTCCTTAGCAAATACCTTTCTCCTTATTCTAAACACTTGTGGACAATATTCTTCATCATCCTCTGATCTTAGATATTCTAAGATATCATCATATCTTTCATTATAAATATCCTCCATATTTCTGAAAATATTTTCAAAACTATTCTAGAAATCATTTATCTCCTCGCGTTATCTGTATCACATCATAAAGGAAACTGTTTTAGTTTCTAAATTTTGAAACCTTCGAGTTTAAAGTATGAATGTTTTTGAAGTAGTGTTGGGAACTGAAGCATGAGTTAGTATAATATAATGACACTTGATCAACGTGATTATATTATAGTAAGTCATGCTGACTTTCTAAATGGAACGTGATGATTCACAGATCATAATATCATCATGTGCCATGTTACACGACTCTTGTATTCTACTTAAACTCTAAACATATCAAGAAAATATTTTCTTGATGATTCGGTTCTTTTTTTTCCGAGGTATTCTGGTAATGTGACAAATCAAGATTGTGCCATTACAATCTCTCTATTAGAACATTAGCCATGTTCATTCAAAACTCCATACCTACGAATTCTGGACCATTATTCGCTTGACTTGAAGTCGGGAAGAAGAAACAAAATCATGGAACTCTGAAATAGAAGGAAAAACATAAAGCCCAATAACAACACAGAATTTACAAACCGTGTATATCTATGCGAATAGCAAGATAAAGACACGTGAGAATGAGAAATACTATAACCTCAAGGTAATAGTAGAAGTGAATAAATTCCTCCGGTGGTAAATGAAAAAGAAGAATAACGGATATGAAATTTAGAAGTATATCAAGAATCAGAACGGGATGGGGCATATTGATGAATGTTTTAAAGAATGAATTGAGGGAGAAAGAATAGAAGGTATGAGCTGTGGGAATAAGGAGACAAAGAGAGTAGATTTATAGCGAAAAATCTGACAGAGCAATCGTGACAGGTTATCACATTTAATCAAAGAAGATCCTAATTTCCTTAATTATCGAAGAATCAAATCTTATTACGAAGATTTTCTCAAAATCCCTTGAACTCCGGAAATCAACTCTATCTACATCAAAAGATATGACAAAATTTTATCTTTCTTATTTCACTCTTTTGCGAAAGCTTCACTCGTACTCTTCACACAATCAATTTGTTTTATCTATATTACTCAATGATGATAAAACCCTATTTATCAACTTGTATGCATCATGAAAACATATTTATTATCATCCATGACCATCCCAATCAAATTTCGGGGACGAAATTTCTTTAACGGGTAGGTACTGTGACAACCCGGAAATTGAAATGTCCCGTTCTTATTGATTAAAAACGTTCCATAATAATTGATTTCGTTGCGAGGTTTTGACCTCTATATGAGACGTTTTTCAAAGACTGCATTCATTTTAAAACAAACCATAACCTTTATTTCATCAATAAAGGTTTAAAAAGCTTTACGTAGATTATCAAATAATGATAATCTAAAATATCCTGTTTACACACGACCATTACATAATGGTTTACAATACAAATATGTTACAACAAAATAAGTTTCTTGAATGCAGTTTTTACACAATATCATACAAGCATGGACTCCAAATCTCGTCCTTATTTAAGTATGCGACAGCGGAAGCTCTTAATAATCACCTGAGAATAAACATGCTTAAAACGTCAACAAAAATGTTGGTGAGTTATAGGTTTAACCTATATATATCAAATCATAATAATAGACCACAAGATTTCATATTTCAATACACATCCCATACATAGAGATAAAAATCATTCATATGGTGAACACCTGGTAACCGACATTAACAAGATGCACATATAAGAATATCCCCATCATTCCGGGACACCCTTCGGATATGATATAAATTTTAAAGTACTAAAGCATCCGGTATTTTGGATGGGGTTTGTTAGGCCCAATAGATCTATCTTTAGGATTCGCGTCAATTAGGGTGTCTGTTCCCTAATTCTTAGATTACCAGACTTAATAAAAAGGGGCATATTCGATTTCGATAATTCAACCATAGAATGTATTTTCACGTACTTGTGTCTATTTTGTAAATCTTTTATAAAACCTGCATGTATTCTCATCCCAAAAATATTAGATTTTAAAAGTGGGACTATAACTCACTTTCACAGATTTTTACTTCGTCGGGAAGTAAGACTTGGCCACTGGTTGATTCACGAACCTATAACAATATATACATATATATCAAAGTATGTTCAAAATATATTTACAACACTTTTAATATATTTTGATATTTTAAGTTTATTAAGTCAGCTGTCCTCGTTAGTAACCTACAACTAGTTGTCCACAGTTAGATGTACAGAAATAAATCAATAAATATTATCTTGAATCAATCCACGACCCAGTGTATACGTATCTCAGTATTGATCACAACTCAAACTATATATATTTTGGAATCAACCTCAACCCTGTATAGCTAACTCCAACATTCACATATAGAGTGTCTATGGTTGTTCCGAAATATATATAGATGTGTCGACATGATAGGTCGAAACATTGTATACGTGTCTATGGTATCTCAAGATTACATAATATACAATACAAGTTGATTAAGTTATGGTTGGAATAGATTTGTTACCAATTTTCACGTAGCTAAAATGAGAAAAATTATCCAATCTTGTTTTACCCATAACTTCTTCATTTTAAATCCGTTTTGAGTGAATCAAATTGCTATGGTTTCATATTGAACTCTATTTTATGAATCTAAACAGAAAAAGTATAGGTTTATACTCAGAAAAATAAGTTACAAGTCGTTTTTGTAAAGGTAGTCATTTCAGTCGAAAGAACGACGTCTAGATGACCACTTTAGAAAACATACTTCCACTTTGAGTTTAACCATAATTTTTGGATATAGTTTCATGTTCATAATAAAAATCATTTTCCCAGAATAACAACTTTTAAATCAAAGTTTATCATAGTTTTTAATTAACTAACCCAAAACAGCCCGCGGTGTTACTACGACGGCGTAAATCCGGTTTTACGGTGTTTTTCGTGTTTCCAGATTTTAAATCATTAAGTTAGCATATCATATAGATATAGAACATGTGTTTAGTTGATTTTAAAAGTCAAGTTAGAAGGATTAACTTTTATTTGCGAACAAGTTTAGAATTAACTAAACTATGTTCTAGTGATTACAAGTTTAAACCTTCGAATAAGATAGCTTTATATGTATGAATCGAATGATGTTATGAACATCATTACTACCTTAAGTTCCTTGGATAAACCTACTGGAAAATAAAAAAATGGATCTAGCTTCAACGGATCCTTGGATGGCTCGAAGTTCTTGAAGCAGAATCATGACACGAAAACAAGTTCAAGTAAGATCATCACTTGAAATAAGATTGTTATAGTTATAGAAATTGAACCAAAGTTTGAATATGATTATTACCTTGTATTAGAATGATAACCTACTGTAAGAAACAAAGATTTCTTGAGGTTGGATGATCACCTTACAAGATTGGAAGTGAGCTAGCAAACTTGAAAGTATTCTTGATTTTATGAAACTAGAACTTTTGGAATTTATGAAGAACACTTAGAACTTGAAGATAGAACTTGAGAGAGATTAATTAGATGAAGAAAATTGAAGAATGAAAGTGTTTGTAGGTATTTTTGGTCGTTGGTGTATGGATTAGATATAAAGGATATGTAATTTTGTTTTCATGTAAATAAGTCATGAATGATTACTCATATTTTTGTAATTTTATGAGATATTTCATGCTAGTTGCCAAATGATGGTTCCCACATGTGTTAGGTGACTCACATGGGCTGCTAAGAGCTGATAATTGGAGTGTATATACCAATAGTACATACATCTAAAAGCTGTGTATTGTACGAGTACGAATACGGGTGCATACGAGTAGAATTGTTGATGAAACTGAACGAGGATGTAATTGTAAGCATTTTTGTTAAGTAGAAGTATTTTGATAAGTGTATTAAAGTCTTTAAAAAGTGTATAAATACATATTAAAACACTACATGTATATACATTTTAACTGAGTCGTTAAGTCATCGTAAGTCGTTACATGTAAGTGTTGTTTTGAAACCTTTAGGTTAACGATCTTGTTAAATGTTGTTAACCCAATGTTTATAATATCAAATGAGATTTTAAATTATTATATTATCATGATATTATCATGTATGAATATCTCTTAATATGATATATATACATTAAATGTCTTTACAACGATAATCGTTACATATATGTCTCGTTTAAAAATCATTAAGTTAGTAGTCTTGTTTTTACATATGTAGTTCATTGTTAATATACTTAATGATATGTTTACTTATAATAGTATCATGTTAACTATATATATATATATATCCATATATATGTCATCATATAGTTTTTACAAGTTTTAACGTTCGTGAATCACCGGTCAACTTGGGTGGTCAATTGTCGATATGAAACATATTTCAATTAATCAAGTCTTAACAAGTTTGATTGCTTAACATGTTGGAAACATTTAATCATGTAAATATCAATCTCAATTAATATATATATACATGGAAAAGTTCGGGTCACTACAGTACCTACCCGTTAAATAAATTTCGTCCCGAAATTTTAAGCTGTTGAAGGTGTTGACGAATCTTCTGGAAATAGATGCGGGTATTTCTTCTTCATCTGATCTTCACGATCCCAGGTGAACTCGGGTCCTCTACGAGCATTCCATCGAACCTTAACAATTGGTATCTTGTTTTGCTTAAGTCTTTTAACCTCACGATCCATTATTTCGACGGGTTCCTCGATGAATTGAAGTTTTTCGTTGATTTGGATTTCATCTAACGGAATAGTGAGATCTTCTTTAGCAAAAAATTTCTTCAAATTCGAGACGTGGAAAGTGTTATGTATAGTCGCGAGTTGTTGAGGTAACTCAATTCGGTAAGCTACTGGTCCGACACGATCAATAATCTTGAATGGTCCAATATACCTTGGATTTAATTTCCCTCGTTTACCAAATCGAACAACGCCTTTCCAAGGTGCAACTTTAAGCATGACCATCTCTCCAATTTCAAATTCTATATCTTTTCTTTTAATGTCAGCGTAGCTCTTTTGTCGACATTGGGCGGTTTTCAACCGTTGTTGAATTTGGATGATCTTCTCGGTAGTTTCTTGTATAATCTCCGGACCCGTAATCTGTCTATCCCCCACTTCACTCCAACAAATCGGAGACTTGCACTTTCTACCATAAAGTGCTTCAAACGGCGCCATCTCAATGCTTGAATGGTAGCTGTTGTTGTAGGAAAATTCTGCTAACGGTAGATGTCGATCCCAACTGTTTCCGAAATCAATAACACATGCTCGTAGCATGTCTTCAAGCATTTGTATCGTCCTTTCACTCTGCCCATCAGTTTGTAGATGATAGGCAGTACTCATATCTAGACGAGTTCCTAATGCTTGCTGTAATGTCTGCCAGAATCTTGAAATAAATCTGCCATCCCTATCAGAGATAATAGAGATTGGTATTCCATGTCTGGAGACGACTTCCTTCAAATACAGTCGTGCTAACTTCTCCATCTTGTCATCTTCTCTTATTGGCAGGAAGTGTGCTGATTTGGTGAGACGATCAACTATTACCCAAATAGTATCAAAACCACTTGCAGTCCTTGGCAATTTAGTGATGAAATCCATGGTAATGTTTTCCCATTTCCATTCCGGAATTTCGGGTTGTTGAAGTAGACCTGATGGTTTCTGATGCTCAGCTTTGACCTTAGAACACGTCAAACATTCTCCTACGTATTTAGCAACATCGGCTTTCATACCCGGCCACCAAAAATGTTTCTTGAGATCCTTGTACATCTTCCCCGTTCCAAGATGTATTGAGTATCTGGTTTTATGAGCTTCTCTAAGTACCATTTCTCTCATATCTCCAAATTTTGGTACCCAAATCCTTTCAGCCCTATACCGGGTTCCGTCTTCCCGAATATTAAGATGCTTCTCCAATCCTTTGGGTATTTCATCCTTTAAATTTCCCTCTTTTAAAACTCCTTGTTGCGCCTCCTTTATTTGAGTAGTAAGGTTATTATGAATCATTATATTCATAGATTTTACTCGAATGAGTTCTCTGTCCTTCCTGCTCAAGGCATCGGCTACCACATTTGCCTTCCCCGGGTGGTAACGAATCTCAAAGTCGTAATCATTCAATAATTCAATCCACCTACGCTGCCTCATATTCAGTTGTTTCTGATTAAATATGTGTTGAAGACTTTTGTGGTCGGTATATATAATACTTTTGACCCCATATAAGTAGTGCCTCCAAGTCTTTAATGCAAAAACAACCGCGCCTAATTCCAAATCATACGTCGTATAATTTTGTTTGTGAATCTTCAATTGTCTAGACGCATAAGCAATCACCTTCATTCGTTGCATTAATACACAACCGAGACCTTGCTTTGATGCGTCACAATAAATCACAAAATCATCATTCCCTTCAGGCAACGACAATATAGGTGCCGTAGTTAGCTTTTTCTTCAATAACTGAAACGCTTTCTCTTGTTCATCATTCCATTCAAATTTCTTCCCTTTATGCGTTAATGCAGTCAAGGGTTTTGCTATTCTGGAAAAGTCTTGGATGAACCTTCTGTAGTAACCAGCTAGTCCTAAAAACTGGCGTATGTGTTTCGGAGTTTTCGGGGTTTCCCACTTTTCAACAGTTTCTATCTTTGCCTGATCCACCTTAATACCTTCTTTGTTCACTATGTGACCGAGGAATTGAACTTCTTCCAACCAAAATGCACACTTTGAAAACTTAGCGTACAATTCTTCCTTCCTCAATACTTCTAACACCTTTCTCAAATGTTCACCGTGTTCTTGGTTATTCTTTGAGTAAATAAGTATGTCATCAATGAAAACAATGACAAACTTGTCAAGGTATGGTCCACACACTCGGTTCATAAGGTCCATGAACACAGCTGGTGCATTAGTTAAACCAAACGGCATAACCATAAACTCGTAATGACCGTAACATGTTCTGAAAGCAGTCTTTGGAATATCATCTTCTTTCACCCGCATTTGATGATACCCGGAACGTAAGTCAATCTTTGAATAAATAGACGAGCCTTGCAGTTGATCAAATAAGTCATCGATTCTCGGTAGTGGGTAGCGGTTCTTGATGGTAAGTTTGTTCAACTCTCGGTAGTCGATACACAACCTGAATGTACCATCTTTCTTCTTGACAAACAAAACAGGAGCTCCCCATGGTGATGTGCTTGGTCGAATGAAACCACGCTCTAAAAGTTCTTGTAATTGGCTTTGCAGTTCTTTCATCTCGCTGGGTGCGAGTCTGTAAGGAGCACGAGCTATTGGTGCAGCTCCTGGTACAAGATCTATTTGAAATTCAACGGATCGATGTGGGGGTAATCCCGGTAATTCTTTCGGAAATACATCGGGAAATTCTTTTGCAATGGGAACATCATTGATGCTCTTTTCTTCAGTTTGTACTTTCTCGACGTGTGCTAGAACAGCATAGCAACCTTTTCTTATTAGTTTTTGTGCCTTCAAATTACTAATAAGATGTAGCTTCGTGTTGCCCTTTTCTCCGTACACCATTAAGGGTTTTCTTTTTTCTCGTATAATGCGAATTGCATTTTTGTAACAAACGATCTCTGCTTTCACTTCTTTCAACCAGTCCATACCGATTATCACATCAAAACTCCCTAACTCTACTGGTATCAAGTCAATCTTAAATGTTTCGCTAACCAGTTTAATTTCTCGATTCCGACATATATTATCTGCTGAAATTTATTTACCATTTGCTAATTCGAGTAAAAATTTACTATCCAAAGGCGTCAATGGACAACTTAATTTAGCACAAAAATCTCTACTCATATAGCTTCTATCCGCACCCGAATCAAATAAAACGTAAGCAGATTTATTGTCAATAAGAAACGTACCCTTAACAAGCTCCGGGTCTTCCTGTGCCTCTGCCGCATTAATATTGAAAACTCTTCCGCAGCCTTGTCCATTCGTGTTCTCCTGGTTCGGGCAATTTCTAATAATGTGGCCCGGTTTTCCACATTTGTAACAAACTACATTGGCATAACTTGCTCCGACACTACTTGCTCAGCCATTACTCGTTCCGACACCATTTGTTCCTTTCGTTCTATTAACCCCTGGCCCGTAGACCTCACACTTCGCCGCGCTATGACCATTTCTTTTACACTTGTTGCAAAATTTGGTGCAGAACCCCAAGTGATACTTTTCACACCTTTGGCATAGCTGCTTCTGATTGTTGTTGTTGTTGCGGTTATTATTGTTGTTAGGATGATTGTTGTAGTTGCTGTTGTTGTTGTTGTTGTTGTTGTTGTTGTTGTTGTTGTTGTTGTTAGGCCATTTGTTGTAGTTGCGATTGATGTTGCGATTGTTGGGATAATTGTTGCGATTATTTTTGTAATTGCTGTTGTTGTTGTATTGGTGATTCTTATCACCGTTTTCCTCCCACTTTCTTTTGACTTGCTTCACATTGGCCTCTTCAGCAGTCTGTTCTTTAATTCTTTCTTCAATCTAGTTCACTAGTTTGTGAGCCATTCTACATGCCTGTTGTATGGAGGCGGGCTCATGTGAACTTATATCTTCTTGGATTCTTTCCGGTAATCCTTTCACAAACGCGTCGATCTTCTCTTCCTCATCTTCGAATGCTCCCGGACACAATAGGCACAATTCTGTGAATCGTCTTTCGTACGTGGTAATATCAAATCCTTGGGTTCGTAACCCTCTAAGTTCTGTCTTGAGCTTATTGACCTCGGTTCTGGGACGGTACTTCTCGTTCATCAAGTGCTTGAATGCTGACCACGGTAGTGCGTACGCATCGTCTTGTCCCACTTGCTCTAGATAGGTATTCCACCATGTTAACGCAGAACCTGTGAAGGTATACGTAGCGTACTTCACTTTGTCCTCTTCAGTACACTTACTTATGGCAAACACCGATTCGACCTTCTCGGTCCACCGTTTCAATCCGATCGGTCCTTCGGTTCCATCAAATTCCAAAGGTTTGCAGGCAGTGAATTCTTTGTAGGTGCATCCTACACGATTTCCTGTACTGCTAGATCCAAGGTTATTGTTGGTATGTAGCGCAGCCTGTACTGCGGCTATGTTTGAAGCTAGAAAAGTACGGAATTCCTCTTCATTCATATTCACGGTGTGTCGAGTAGTCGGTGCCATTTCCTTCAAAATAGTCTAATGGAACAAGTTAATCATACAAAATATTAAGAGTAGTTAATAGTATTTCGTAGCATAATATGAACTCATTTATAAAAGCTTTTTCTTCATATTAGCATTTTATAAGTTTAAATTCGGGTAGTACCTACCCGTTAAGTTCATACATAGTAGCTAATATACAATTCAACTACTACAATTCTATATGAAAAACTGATTATAATAATATTTCGCGTTCAAACTTTTACACAATATTTTACAAACTTACAATACCGCTTATTTTACATATAGCATGAAATATAGCACACAGTAAATTTAATACAAGATGGTTGTGAAGATAATTCTAGCTAGTACACAAGTCGTTCAGCAAAGGCAATAAAGACACGTAATTCATACGTCCAGAAACAAGTCATGCATTCTGGTTTTACTAGGATTACTTCCCATCCTTGGTCTTGTGGAACATAACCGTTATGGCCGTTGATAAGACAGCGTGTTGTAACGTCGTCAAAGGGACGAGGGTTACGTAATGTCCAACAGTCCCGTAACAATCTAAAAACCTCATTTCTTACCCCAATTACCGACTCTGTCACTTGTGGGAACGTTTTGTTTAATAGTTGTAGCCCGATGTTCTTGTTCTCACTTTGGTGAGAAGCGAACATTACTAACCCGTAAGCATAACATGCTTCTTTATGTTGCATGTTAGCCGCTTTTTCTAAATCACGAAGTCCAATATTCGGATATATTGAGTCAAAATAATTTCTTAACCCATTGCGTAAAATAGCATTTGGGTTCCCCGCAATATATGCGTCAAAGTAAACACATCGTAACTTATGGATTTCCCAATGTGATATCCCCCATCTTTCGAACGAAAGCCTTTTATAAACCAAGGCATTCTTGGAACGTTCTTCGAATGTCTTACAAACTGATCTCGCCTTAAATAGTTGTGCCGAGGAATTCTGACCGACTCTAGACAAGATTTCATCAATCATGTCTCCGGGTAGGTCTCTTAAAATATTGGGTTGTCTATTCATTTTGTGTTTTTATACTGTAAAATAGACAAGAGTTAGATTCATAAAAAAAATACTTATTAATACAAGCAATTTTTACATATATCATAAAGCATAAGCACACTATATTACATATATTACACCACACGAATATAACTATCTTATTCCAACTCGCTCATTTCTTCTTGTTCAGTTTTGGTTCGTTTTGCCAAGTTTCTAGGGATATATGATGTTCCCCTAATACGAGCCGTCGTTATCCACATTGGTTTAGAAAAACCTGGTGGTTTAGAGGTTCCCGGGTCATTGTTACAACTTAAGGACTTCGGGGGTTGACGATACATATAAAGTTCATCGGGGTTGGAATTAGATTTCTCTATTTTTATGCCCTTTCCCTTATTATTTTCTTTTGCCTTTTTAAATTCAGTTGGGGTAATTTCTATAACATCATCGGAATTCTCGTCGGAATCCGATTCATCGGAGAATTGGTAATCCTCCCAATATTTTGCTTCCTTGGCGGAAACACCATTGACCGTAATTAACCTCGGTCGGTTGGTTGAGGATTTTCTTTTACTTAACCGTTTTATTATTTCCCCCACCGGTTCTATTTCTTCATCCGGTTCCGATTCTTCTTCCGGTTCCGATTCTTCTTCCGGTTCCGACTCTTCTTCCGGTTCCTCTTTGGGAACTTGTGAATCAGTCCACGTATCATTTCAATTTACATTTGACTCTTCATTATTATTAGGTGAGTCAATGGAACTTGTTCTAGAGGTAGACATCTATCACATAATATCAAATGCGTTAAGAGATTAATATATCACATAATATTCACATGTTAAAAATATATAGTTTCCAACAAAATTTGTTAAGCAATCATTTTTCAAGTAAACACGGTCGAAGTCCAGACTCACTAATGCATCCTAACAAACTCGATAAGACACACTAATGCAAAATTCTGGTTCTCTAAGACCAACGCTCGGATACCAACTGAAATGTCCCGTTCTTATTGATTAAAAACGTTCCATAATAATTGATTTCGTTGCGAGGTTTTGACCTCTATATGAGACGTTTTTCAAAGACTGCATTCATTTTAAAACAAACCATAACCTTTATTTCATCAATAAAGGTTTAAAAAGCTTTACGTAGATTATCAAATAATGATAATCTAAAATATCCTGTTTACACACGACCATTACATAATGGTTTACAATACAAATATGTTACAACAAAATAAGTTTCTTGAATGCAGTTTTTACACAATATCATACAAGCATGGACTCCAAATCTCGTCCTTATTTAAGTATGCGACAGCGGAAGCTCTTAATAATCACCTGAGAATAAACATGCTTAAAACGTCAACAAAAATGTTGGTGAGTTATAGGTTTAACCTATATATATCAAATCATAATAATAGACCACAAGATTTCATATTTCAATACACATCCCATACATAGAGATAAAAATCATTCATATGGTGAACACCTGGTAACCGACATTAACAAGATGCACATATAAGAATATCCCCATCATTCCGGGACACCCTTCGGATATGATATAAATTTTGAAGTACTAAAGCATCCGGTACTTTGGATGGGGTTTGTTAGGCCCAATAGATCTATCTTTAGGATTCGCGTCAATTAGGGTGTCTGTTCCCTAATTCTTAGATTATCAGACTTAATAAAAAGGGGCATATTCGATTTCGATAATTCAACCATAGAATGTAGTTTCACGTACTTGTGTCTATTTTGTAAATCATTTATAAAACCTGCATGTATTCTCATCCCAAAAATATTAGATTTTAAAAGTGGGACTATAACTCCCTTTCACAGATTTTTACTTCGTCGGGAAGTAAGACTTGGCCACTGGTTGATTCACGAACCTATAACAATATATACATATATATCAAAGTATGTTCAAAATATATTTACAACACTTTTAATATATTTTGATGTTTTAAGTTTATTAAGTCAGCTGTCCTCGTTAGTAACCTACAACTAGTTATCCACAGTTAGATGTACAGAAATAAATCAATAAATATTATCTTGAATCAATCCACGACCCAGTGTATACGTATCTCAGTATTGATCACAACTCAAACTATATATATTTTGGAATCAACCTTAACCCTGTATAGCTAACTCCAACATTCACATATAGAGTGTCTATGGTTGTTCCGAAATATATATAGATGTGTCGACATGATAGGTCGAAACATTGTATACGTGTCTATGGTATCTCAAGATTACATAATATACAATACAAGTTGATTAAGTTATGGTTGGAATAGATTTGTTACCAATTTTCACGTAGCTAAAATGAGAAAAATTATCCAATCTTGTTTTACCCATAACTTCTTCATTTTAAATCCGTTTTGAGTGAATCAAATTGCTATGGTTTCATATTGAACTCTCTTTTATGAATCTAAACAGAAAAAGTATAGGTTTATGGTCGAAAAAATAAGTTACAGGTCGTTTTTGTAAAGGTAGTCATTTCAGTCGAAAGAACGACGTCTAGATGACCATTTTAGAAAACATACTTCCACTTTGAGTTTAACCATAATTTTTGGATATAGTTTCATGTTCATAATAAAAATCATTTTCCCAGAATAACAACTTTTAAATCAAAGTTTATCATAGTTTTTAATTAACTAACCCAAAACAGCCCGCGGTGTTACTACGACGGCGTAAATCCGGTTTTACGGTGTTTTTCGTGTTTCCAGATTTTAAATCATTAAGTTAGCATATCATATAGATATAGAACATGTGTTTAGTTGATTTTAAAAGTCAAGTTAGAAGGATTAACTTTTATTTGCGAACAAGTTTAGAATTAACTAAACTATGTTCTAGTAATTACAAGTTTAAACCTTCGAATAAGATAGCTTTATATGTATGAATCGAATGATGTTATGAACATCATTAATACCTTAAGTTCCTTGGATAAACCTACTGGAAAAGAGAAAAATGGATCTAGCTTAAACGGATCCTTGGATGGCTCGAAGTTCTTGAAGCAGAATCATGACACGAAAACAAGTTCAAGTAAGATCATCACTTGAAATAAGATTGTTATAGTTATAGAAATTGAACCAAAGTTTGAATATGATTATTACCTTGTATTAGAATGATAACCTACTGTAAGAAACAAAGATTTCTTGAGGTTGGATGATCACCTTACAAGATTGGAAGTGAGCTAGCAAACTTGAAAGTATTCTTGATTTTATGAAACTAGAACTTTTGGAATTTAAGAAGAACACTTAGAACTTGAAGATAGAACTTGAGAGAGATTAATTAGATGAAGAAAATTGAAGAATGAAAGTGTTTGTAGGTGTTTTTGGTCGTTGGTGTATGGATTAGATATAAAGGATATGTAATTTTGTTTTCATGTAAATAAGTCATGAATGATTACTCATATTTTTGTAATTTTATGAGATATTTCATGCTAGTTGCCAAATGATGGTTCCCACATGTGTTAGGTGACTCACATGGGCTGCTAAGAGCTGATAATTGGAGTGTATATACCAATAGTACATACATCTAAAAGCTGTGTATTGTACGAGTACGAATACGGGTGCATACGAGTAGAATTGTTGATGAAACTGAACGAGGATGTAATTGTAAGCATTTTTGTTAAGTAGAAGTATTTTGATAAGTGTATTAAATTCTTTCAAAAGTGTATAAATACATATTAAAACGCTACATGTATATACATTTTAACTGAGTCGTTAAGTCATCGTAAGTCGTTACATGTAAGTGTTGTTTTGAAACCTTTAGGTTAACGATCTTGTTAAATATTGTTAACCCAATGTTTATAATATCAAATGAGATTTTAAATTATTATATTATCATGATATTATCATGTATGAATATCTCTTAATATGATATGTATACATTAAATGTCTTTACAACGATAATCGTTACATATATGTCTCGTTTAAAAATCATTAAGTTAGTAGTCTTGTTTTTACATATGTAGTTCATTGTTAATATACTTAATGATATGTTTACTTATCATAGTATCATGTTAACTATATATATATATCCATATATATGTCATCATATAGTTTTTACAAGTTTTAACGTTCGTGAATCACCGGTCAACTTGGGTGGTCAATTGTCGATATGAAACATATTTCAATTAATCAAGTCTTAACAAGTTTGATTGCTTAACATGTTGGAAACATTTAATCATGTAAATATCAATCTCAATTAATATATATATACATGGAAATGTTCGGGTCACTACAGAAATTTTCGACCAAATTTAAACTTTATTCTATATTATTCCGACACGATAAGCAAAGTTTGTTAAGTTATATCTCAAGAGTTTTAAACTGTGTTCATACATTCATTTAACTTCGACTGCTCTCGATGATTCACGAACAACTAATTGTAAATAGATACATGTATATTTAAATATATGAATATATATAACTTGTTATTTACATGATTAAGTGTTTCCAATATGTTAAGCAATCAAACTTGTTAAGACTTGATTAATTTAAATAGGTTTCATATAGACAATTGACCACCCAAGTTGACCGGTGATTCACGAACGTTAAAACTTGTAAAAACTATATGATGACATATATATGATTATATATATATTTAACATGATATTATGATAAGTAAGTATCTCATTAGGTATTTTAACAATGAGTTATATACAAAAAATTGAGTTTATTGAATTAAGTAACTCGAAACAATATATATAACGATTATCGTTATAACAACGTCTTACTAAATACATATGAATCATATTAAGATATTGATACACTATGTTTAATCATGATAAATTATAAGTAAACATGTCATTAAGTTTATTAACAATGAACTACATATGTAAAAACAAGACTACTAACTTAATGATTTCGAAACGAGACATATATGTAACGATTATCGTTGTAACAACATTTAACTATATATATATATATATATATATATATCATACTAAGATATATTAATATATCATAATATCATGATAATGTAATAATTTAATATCTCTTTAGATGTAATAAACAATGGGTTAACAACATTTAACAAGATCATTATCCTAAAGGTTTCAAAACAACATTTACATGTAACGACTAACGATGACTTAACGACTCAGTTAAAATGTATATACATGTAGTGTTTTAATATGTATTCATATACTTTTGAAAGACTTCAAGATACTTATCAAAATACTTCTACTTAACAAAAATACTTACAATTACATCCTCGTCCAGTTTCATCAACAATTCTACCCGTATGCACCCGTATTCGTACTCGCACAATACACAGCTTTTAAATGTATGTACTATTGGTATATACACTCCAATGATCAGCTCTTAGCAGCCCCGAGTCACCTAACACATGAGGGAACCATCATTTGGAAACTAGCATGAAATATCTCATAAAATTACAAAAATATTAGTAATCATTCATGACTTATTTACATGTAAACAAAATTACACATCCTTTATATCTAATCCATATACCAACGACCAAAAACACCTACAAACACTTTCATTCTTCAATTTTCTTCATCAAATTGATCTCTCTCAAGTTCTATCTTCAAGTTCTAAGTGTTCTTCATAAATTCTATAAGTTCTAGTTTCATAAAATCACGAATACTTCCAAGTTTGCTAGCTTACTTCCAATCTTGTAAAGTGATCATCCAAACTCAAGAAATCTTTCTTATTTACAGTAAGATATCTTTCTAATACAAGGTAATACTCATATTCAAACTTTGATTCAATTTATATAACTATAACAATCTTATTTCGAGTGGAAATCTTACTTGACTTGTTTTCGTGTCATGATTCTGCTTCAAGAACTTTCAAGCCATCCAAGGATCCTTTGAAGCTAGATCTATTTTTTCATTTCCAGTAGGTTTATCCACAAAAATTGAGGTAGTAATGATGTTCATAACATCATTCGATTCATATATATAAAACTACCTTATTCGAAGGTTTAAACTTGAAATCACTAGAACATAGTTTAGTTAATTCTAAACTTGTTCGCAAACAAAAGTTAATCCTTCTAACTTAACTTTTAAAATCAACTAGACACATATTCTATAGCTATATGATATGCTAACTTAATGATTTAAAACCTGAAAACACAAAAAACACCGTAAAACTGGATATATGCCGTCGTAGTAACACCGCTGGCTGTTTTGGGTTAGTTAATTAAAAACTATGATAAACTTTGATTTAAAAGTTGTTCTTCTGGGAAAATGATTTTTATTATGAAAATGATTAAAAACTATATCCAAAAATCATGATTAAACTCAAGGTGGAAGTATGTTTTTTCAAAATGGTCATCTAGACGTCGTTCTTTCGACTGAAATGACTACCTTTACAAAAATGACTTGTAACCTGTATTTCTGACTATAAACTTATAATTTTTCTATATAGATTCATAAACTTAAGTTCAATATGAAACCATAGCAATTAGATTCACTCAAAATGGATTTAAAACGAAGATGTTATGGGTAAAACAAGATTGGATATTTTTACTTGTTGTAGCTACGTGAAAATTGGTAAAAAATCTATATTAATCATATCCTAGCTAACTTATATTGTATAATACATATATTATGTAATCTTGGGATACCATAGACACGTATGCAAATGTCTTGACATATCATATCGACCCATCTATATATATTATTTGGAACAACCATAGACACTCTATATGCAGTAATGTTGGAGTTAGCTATACAGGGTTGAGGTTGATTCTAAAAATATATATACTTTGAATTGTGATCTAGCCTGATACATGTATACACTGGGTCGTGGATTGGGTCAAGATAATATATATCAATATATTTCTGTACATCTAACTATGGACAACTAGTTGTAGGTTACTAACGAGGACAGCTGACTTAATAAACTTAAAACATTAAAACGTATTAGAAATGTAGTAAATATATTTTGAACATACTTTGATATATATGTACATGTTTGTTATAGGTTCGTGAATCGACCAGTGGCCAAGTCTTACTTCCTGACGAAGTAAAAATCTGTGAAAGTGAGTTATAGTCCCACTTTTAAAATCTAATATTTTTGGGATGAGAATACATGCAGCTTTATAAATGTTTTACAAAATAGACACAAACACATGAAACTACTTTCTATGGTTGAACGATCAAAGCCGAATATGCCCCTTTTACTTGGTAACTTAAGAATTAGTAAACTAGTCTACTAATTGACGTGAATCCTAATGATAGATCTATTGGGCCCAACAAACCCCATCAGTTGTAGCGGATGCTTTAGTACTTCGAGTTTTTATATCATGTCCGATGGATGTCCTGGAATGATGGGGATATTCTTATATGCATCTTATTAATGTCGGTTACCAGGTGTTCACCGTATGAATGATTTTTATCTCTATGTATGAGATGTATTGAAATATGAAATCTTGTGATCTATTATTATGATTTGATAATATATAGGTTAAACCTATAACTCACCAACATTTTTGTTGACGTTTTAAGCATGTTTATTCTCAGGTGATTATTAAGAGCTTTCGCTGTTGCATACTAAAATAAGGACAAGATTTGGAGTCCATGCTTGTATGATATTATGTAAAACTGCATTCAAGAAACTTATTTTTGATGTAATATATTCATATTGTAAACCATTATGTAATGGTCGTGTGTAAATGGTATATTTTAGATTATTATTATTTGATAATCTACGTAATGATTTTTAAACCTTTATCGATAAAATAAAGGTTATGGTTGTTTTAAAAATGAATGCAATCTTTGAAAAACGTCTCATGTAGAGGTCAAAACCTCGCGACGAAATCAATTAATTTGGAAAGTTTATAATCAATATGAATGGGACATTTCAGTTGGTATCCGAGCGTTAGTCTTAGAGAACTAAAAATTTGCATTAGTGTGTCTTATCGAGTTTGTTAGGATACATTAGTGAGTCTGGACTTCGACCGTGTTTTCTTTAAAAACGATTGCTTAACACTTTTGTTGGAAACTATATATTATTAACATGTAAATATTATGTGATATATTAACCTCTTAATGTGTTTGATATTGTGTGATAGATGTCTACCACTAGTACAAATCCCATCTATTCACCTAATAATAATGAAGAGTTGAATATATTTTGGGAAGATTCACAAATTCCCGAAGAGGAATTGGAAGAAAAGGAACCGAAAGAGGAGGAACCGGAAGAAGAAGAGGTTGCGGAGGAAGAAATATTGATACCTATAGTAAATCGATTAAATAAAAGAAAATCCTCAACCAACGGACCAAAGTTAATAATGGTCAATGGTGTTTCCGCCGAGGAAGTAAAATATTGGGAATATTATCAATTTTTCGATGAATCGGATCCCGATGAGGATTCTGATGATGTTATAGAAATTACCTCGACCCAATTTAATAAAGCGAAAGAAAATAATAAGGGAAAAGGTATAAAAATAGAGAAACCCGATTCCAACCCCGATGAACTTTATATGTATCGGCAACATCCGTATTTCCTAAAATGTAACAATGACCCGGGAACCTCTAAACCACCAGGTTTTTCTAACCCATTATGGAAAACGACGGCTCGTATTAGAGGAACACCATATATTCCTAGAAAATTAGGAAAACGAACCAAGTCCGAAGAAGAAGAAACCAGTGATTCAGATTAGAGGGTTGTAATCATGTTGTGTATTATATGTATTGTAATGTGCTTGTACTTTTATATTGTATGTAAAAATTTCTTGTATTGTTTGTTAATTATCTTTTACAAAACTAATCCTTATCTATTTTACAGTATAAAAACAAAATGGACGTTAAGGGTAGACAACCGAATATTTTAGAAGACCTACCAGAGGATATGATTGAGGAAATCTTGTCTAGAGTCGGTCAGAATTCATCAGCACATTTAGTTATGGTAAAATTAACTTTTCAAACATTTGAAAGACTTTTTAGAAATGCATTAGTTTATAAAAGGCTTTCCTTTGATAGGTGGGGTATATCACATTGGGGAGACAGTAAGTTACGCAGTGTTTTCTTTAAAGCGTTAAATGCGGGGAACCCAAATGCAATTTTACGCTACGGGTTAAGAACCTATTTTGACTCAACATATCCCAACATAGGATTTCGTGAATTAGAAAGAGCTTCTAACATGCAACATAAAGAAGCATGTTATGCTTACGGGTTAGTGATATTCGCTTCTTACCAAAGTGAGAAAAAGAACATCGGATTGCAGCTTTTAAATAAAACCTTCCCACAAGTGACGGATTCAGTAGTTGGGGTGAGAAACAAGGTTTTTAGATTATTACGGGGCTGTTGGACATTACGAAACCCTCGTCCTTTTGACGACATTACAACATATGCTGCCTAGCCAATGGTCATAACGGTTATTTTCTACAAGATCAAGGATGGGAAGTCATCTTAGTAAAACCTGAATGCATGACTTGTTTCTGGACTTATGAATTACGTGTCTTTATTTCTTTTGCTGAACAACTTGCGTATTAACTAGAATTGCCTTCATAGCTACCGAGTAGCAAAGTTATTATGTGCTATATTTCATCCTATATGTATTATAGCGGTATTGTAAGTTTGTAAAATATTGTATAAAGTTTGAACGCGAAATATTATTGTAATAAGTTTTTCATATAGAATCGTAGTAGTTGAATTGTATAATAGCTGCTAAGTATGAACTTAACGGGTAGGTACTACCCGAATTAAAACTATAAAATGCTAATATAAAGAAAAAGATTTTATAAATAAGTTCATATTATGCTATGAAATACTATTGACTACTCTTAAATTCTATATGATTAACTCAATTCTTTTGGCTATTTTGAAGGAAATGGCACCGGCGACTCGTCAGAACTTGAACATGAGTGATGAAGACTTTCGTGTT
Organism: Rutidosis leptorrhynchoides; assembly: GCF_046630445.1. Classification (NCBI taxonomy): domain Eukaryota; kingdom Viridiplantae; phylum Streptophyta; class Magnoliopsida; order Asterales; family Asteraceae; genus Rutidosis; species Rutidosis leptorrhynchoides. Next base: position 659,434,793 of record NC_092335.1, read on the forward strand.
TTTCTTGCAGCGAACATAGCCACAGTGCAGGCTGCAATGCAAAATAACAATAACTCTGGATCTAGAAGTGGAACTAATTCCCGCAAGAAATCGTGTAGGATGCCCCTACAAAGAATTCACTGCCTGCAAACCTTTGGAATTTGATGGAACCGAAGGACCAATTGGATTGAAACGGTGGACCGAGAAGGTCGAATCGATGTTTGCCATAAGTAGTGTACTGAAGAGAACAGAGTTAAGTACGCTACGCATACCTTCATAGGTACGGCATTAACGTGGTGGAATACCTATCTCGAGCAGGTAGGACAAGATGCTGCTTACGCACTACCATGGTCAGCATTCAAGCAATTGATGAACGAGCAGTATCGTCCCAGGAACGAGGTCAATAAGCTCAAGGTAGAGCTTAGAGGATTACGAATGCAAGGTTTCGATATCACCATGTACGAACGACAATTCACAGAATTGTGCCTATTGTGTCCCAGAACGTTTGAAGACAAAGAAGAGAAGATCGATGCATTTGTAAAAGGGTTACCGGAAAGAATTCAAAAAGATGTGAGTTCACACGAGCCCCCTCCATACGAAATCCAAGTCGAATGGCTCACAAATTAGTGAACCAGATCGAAGGAAGGATTAAAGAGCAGGTGACCGAAGAGGCTAACATGAAACAAGTCAAGAGAAAGTGGGAAGAAACCAATGATAAGAGTCACCAATACAACAACAACAATCACAACCAAAATCGCAACAACTATCCCAATAACCGCAACATCAATTGCAACAACAACTTCAACAAACATCCCAACAACAACTACAATAACCGGCCCAACAACAATAACAACAACAACAACAACAACAACAGCAACAATAACAATCCCAACAATAATCTCAATCACAACAATGGCAACAAAAACCAAAAACAGCCATGCCAAAGATGTGAAGAGCATCACCTGGGGTTCTGCACGACATTTGCAATAGGTGTAAAAGAAATGGTCATAGCGTGAAGAAGTGCGAAATCTACGGACCAATGCATAACAGAACTAAAGGAACAAATAATGTCGGAACAAATAATACCACCATAGTTTGTTTTGGATGTGGAAAACTGGGCCACTTTAGTAGAAATTGCCCGAATCAGGGGAATACTAATGGACAGGGCCGCGGAAGAGTTTTCAATATTAATACAGCAGAAGCGCAGGAAGACCCGGAGCTTGTTACGGGTACGTTTCTCATTGACAATAAATCTGCTTATGTTTTATTTGATTCGGGTGCGGATAGAAGCTATATGAGTAGAAATTTTTGTGCTAAACTAAGTTGTTCACCGACGCCCTTGGATAATAAATTTTTACGCAAATTAGCAAACGGTAAATTAATTACAGCAGATAATATATGTCGGAATCGAGAAATTAAACTGGTTAGCGAAACACTTAAGATTGACTTGATACCAGTAGAGTTAGAGAATTTTGATGTGATAATCGGTATGGATTGGTTGAAAGAAGTAAAAGCAGAGATCATTTGTTACAAAAATGCAATTCGCATTATACGAGAAAAAGGAAAACCCTTAATGGTGTACGGAGAAAAGAGCAACACATTGTTAAATCTTATTCGTAACCTGAAGGCACAAAAACTAATAAGAAAAGGTTTCTATGATGTGCTAGCACACGTCGAGAAAGTCAATTCCGAAGAAAAGAACATCAATGATGTTCCAGTCGCAAAAGAATTTCTCGATGTATTTTCGAAAGAATTATCGGGACTACCTCCACACCGATTAGTTGAATTTCAAATAAACCTTGTACCGGGAGCTGCACCAATAGCTCGTGCTCCATACAGACTCGCACCTAGCGAAATGAAGGAACTTTAGAGTTAATTACAAGAACTTTTAGAGTGTGGTTTCATTCGACCAAGCACATCACCGTGGGGAGCTCCTGTTTTATTTGTCAAGAAGAAGGATGGTACATTTAGGTTGTGTATCGACTACAGAGAATCGACAACTTATTTGATCAACTACAAGGGTCGTCAGTTTATTCGAAGATTGATTTACATTCTGGGTATCATCAAATGCGGGTGAAGGAGGATGATATTCCAAAGACTGCTTTTAGGACGCGTTACGGTTAATATGAGTTTATGGTTATGCCGTTTGGATTGACGAACGCACCAGCTGTGTTCATGGACCTCTTGAACCGAGTGTGTGGGCCATATCTTGACAAGTTTGTCATTGTTTTCATCGATGACATACTTATTTACTCGAAGAATGATCAAGATCATGAAGAACATTTAAGAAAAGTGCTAGAGTTGCTGAGAAAAGTGCTAGAGTTGCTGATAAAAGAAAAACTGTACGGTAATTTTTCAAAGTGTGCATTTTGGTTGGAAGAAGTTCAATTCCTCGGTCACATAGTGAACAAAGAAGGTATTCAGGTGGATCCAGCAAAGATTGAAACCATTGAAAAATGGGAAACCCAAGATTTTTAGGACTAGCTGGTTACTACAGAAGGTTCATCCAAGATTTTCCAGAATAGCAAAACCCTTGACTGCATTAACGCATAAAGGGAGGAAATTTGAATGGAAGGATGAACAAGAGAAAACGTTTCAATTATTAAAGAAAAGTTAACTACGGTACCTATATTGTCATTACCTGAAGGGAATGATGATTTTGTGATATATTGTGACGCTTCAAAGCAAGGTCTCGGTTGTGTATTAATGCAACGAACGAAGGTAATTGCTTATGCGTGTAGACAATTGAAGATTCACGAGCAGAATTATACGACGCATGATTTGGAATTAGGCGCGGTTGTTTTTGCATTAAAGACTTGGAGGCACTACTTATATGGGGTCAAAAGTATTATATATACCGACCACAAAAGTCTTCAACATATATTTAATCAGAAACAACTGAACATGAGGCAACGAAGGTGAATTGAATTGTTGAATGATTACGACTTTGAGATTCGTTACCACCCGGAGAAGGCGAATGTGGTAGCCGACGCTTTGAGTAGAAAGGACAGAGATCCCATTCGAGTAAAAGCTATGAATATAATGATTCACAATAACCTTACTACTCAAATAAAGGAGGCTCAACAAGGAGCTTTAAATGAGGGAAATTTAAAGGATGAAATACCCAAAGGATCGGAGAAGCATCTTAATATTCGGGAAGACGGAACCTGGTATAGGGCTAAAAGAATTTGGGGGCCAAAATTTGGAGATATGAGAGAAATGGTACTTAGAGAAGCTCATAAAACCAGATACTCAATACATCCTGGAACGGGGAAGATGTACAAAGATCTCAAGAAACATTTTTGGTGGCCAGGTATGAAAGCCGATGTTGCTAAATACGTAGGGGAATGTTTGGCGTGTTCTAAGGTCAAAGCTGAGCATCAGAAACCATCAGGTCTACTTCAACAACCTAAAATCCTGGAATGGAAATGGGAAAACATTACCATGGATTTCATCACTAAATTGCCAAGGACTGCAAGTGGTTTTGATACTATTTGGGTAATAGTTGATCGTCTCACCAAATCAGCACACTTCCTGCCAATAAGAGATGATGATAAGATGGAGAAGTTAGCACGACTGTATTTGAAGGAAGTCGTCTCCAAACATGGAATACCAATCTCTATTATCTCTGATAGGGATGGCAGATTTATTTCAAGATTCTGGCAGACATTACAGCAAGCATTAGGAACTCGTCTAGACATGAGTACTGCCTATCATCCACAAAATGATGGTCAGAGCGAAAGGACGATACTGATGGAATTTAACAAGTTCCATAAACAACATGTTCTTATAGTTAACTTAATCATTAAACCAATTTAATGTAGTTAAAACAAGCGGAAGCATGATGTAAAGTTCATGTTAACATGTTAAGATATTAAGTTAAATTCCATGATGATATCAAGTCTTGGATAAATGCTTACGAATATAACAAGTAGAGAAGATATGAAATGTACCTCCTCAAGTTTATTAAGGGTTGAGATTTCTAACTAGATGATGTTGAAGATGATGGAAAATTGAGCTTCTAACTTGAAGCCTCAAGCAAGTAATACCCCAAGCAATAACCCCAACACTCTTGCCTTTAGTTAGGATTTTATTTGACACTTGATATGAGCTTGAAAAACAATTTTAGAACTCCCTTTGATTCCAAAAAAAGTCACGGACAGTAGCCACTGTAGAATGATGTTGTGCAGTTTTTTTTCTTGCTTCAAATGTGTAGTTACACTTGAGAGAGTTATTCAAACCTTGGTCCTAGAGTTGCCCATGCACATAAGGACTTGTGTAGTCTTAAAAGTAACAAAACAAAGCAAGCATGGGAGTCTTGGAGTCCCAAAATCTGCACACCATCTTATTTTATAACAATGTTTTAACATATATATATATATATATATATATAACATGTATTTGTGATGTTACTTTCACATTTTATAAACTTTTATAAAATATAACACAATATAATCATTTAAAACTTATAAACAATTATATATAAATTATCCAAATAATTTATCTCAAGTGATATTATTTTAGAAAACCGATTTTCTAAAATCCAAGTGTCGCGTATTTATTTAATGACCCAATCGTTAAGATTAAATATATATAAAGTGTCGGTAAGCTTGTTATTGGGTATGACCCGACTTGGATCATAACACATTAGCCACATTAATTTAATATGTCTCTCGGGCATACGAAATACCTTCAATCTCCCACTTGCACGAGAAACATAAGAAATTAATGCAAGTGACGGATACCACCTAACGACCGTCCATCACCCCTAATATGTTATGACTTTGTGCCATTCAATAACATCATCCTTTTCGAGTTCCATCTCGAATATGAATAGGTGAATCTTTTCATTATATCCTTTCGTCCTAGATGTCATGTTAAATCCAAGAGACATAGAATGATCACACTCTTTTAGATTTAACTTTATCAGGCCTTAGACATCTGACTCTCAACGAATAAGAGGGACAAATTCCATCTTGACTACATACGTCCTAAATATACACCTTGCATTATACCTAAGTTCTTCCTTATGAACTACCATATTTCAGAATAGCGAAGGAAAGAATCATGGCACAATACTTGGTAAATATCCGAACCCAATATGTATCTCAGGTCAGAGGATACAATGATATTTGTCTTTACTCAAGACTACATGTGATCAACCACAAAGGCTCTATTTAGTAAATCTTGAGGGCGGGTCTTCCAATATTTGTATCCCACAAATATCTATGAACCTTGGTTGCAACCTTGCCCCACATTCATTCCGTGAATGTATACCAATCCAAGTTTACAATAGTCTAAACCTCACATTTGCTCCCACAAATGTGAACGACTACGGAATTTAGAATAATTACTTATTCATGGATAAAATATGCAAAATAGGAACCTGACTCAAGATTAATAAATTAACACCATAATTATATTAATGAGTTTGAACTACTTCATTCTGTTATAATACATAAAATAGATCACAACCAATCACTAGAATATCGAAGCCCTAATGCACTAACATGCCCTTGATGTTTTGCACCATGTAAGAGCTTCGTGAGTGGATCCGGTATATTAAGATCTGTATAAACTTTGCGAATACATATCTTTCCCTTTTCAACTTCATCCCTTATGTAGTTAAATCTCCGCTCAATGTGACGGATCTTTTGCTGAGCACGAGGTTCCTTGATTTGAGCAATCGCACCCTCGTTGTCACAAAAGATTTCAAGAGGGTCCTGAATGGAAGGGACCACTCCTAAGTCGTCAATGAATTTCTTCATCCATGCAGCTTCCTATGCTACCAATGAGTCGGCAATGTACTCTGACTCTGTAGTGGATAATGCAACAACATCCTGTTTTGAACTCTTCCAAGAGACCGCACCTCCATTTAACGTGAAAACATAACCAGACTGTGATCGAGAATCATCTCGATCAGTTTGGAAACTCTCTTCCACGTAACCCTTTACTGCGAGTTCCTCCTCACCAGACCCATATATTAGAAACATATCCTTTGTCCTCCTAAGGTATTTTAATATACTTTTAACAGCAATCCAATAACTGTTTCCTGGGTTATTCTGGTATCTACTTGTCAGGCTAAGAGTGCATGACACGTCCGATCTAGTGCATATCATTGCATACATGATTGACCCAATAGCATATGCGTATGGGACTTTCTTCATTCTCTCTTGTTCATCTTTCGTGGTAGGACACTGCGATGAACTGAGAAGCGTTCCTCTTTGAATAGGTACCAAACCTTTCTTAGAGTTGTCCATCTTGAACCTTTTCAAGATCTTTTCAATGTATGCACTTTGAGTCAAACCTATCAGTTTCTTGGATCTATTCCTGTATATCCCAATCCCCAAAACGTATTGTGCTTCACCAAGATCCTTAATGGAGAAGCATTTACTTAACCAAGTTTTAACTCCTTGCATTGCCGGAATATTGTTCCCAAATAATAATATATCATCCACATATAATACAAGGAACATGATAGTGCTCCCACTAGCTTTCTTGTATACACAAGATTCATCACTATTTTTAATGAAGCCAAATTTCTTGGCCTCCTCATTAAAATGATGATTCCACATTCTAGATGCTTGTTTCAATTCGTAGATTGACTTCTTTAACTTGCATACCTTTTTAGGATATTTTGGATCAACAAAACCTTCAGGCTGAACCATATAGACATCTTCCTCAAGATGTCCGTTTAGGAAAGCGGTCTTGACATCCATTTTCCATATTTTATAATCATAATGAGCAGCAATGGCAATTAATATCCTAATAGACTTTAGCATTGCCACAGGCGAAAAAGTTTCATCATAGTCAACCCCTTGAGTTTGAGTGAAACCTTTTGCTACAAGTCTAGCTTTATATGTATCCAAGTTTCCATGTATGTCGGTTTTCATTTTGAAAAGCCATTTACAATCAACTAGCCTTGAGCCAGTAGGTTGTTCAACAAGTTCCCAAACTTGGTTGTCATACATGGATTGCATCTCAGCGTTCATGGCTTCCTGCCATTTATCCTTATCAATCCTTGATAAAGCATCTTGGTAGTTTATTAGTTCATCCAAATCAACCACATAGCAACCATCCATGAGAAACCCATATCTCTCAGGAGGATTACTAATCCTACCAGATCTGCGAACGTCTTGTGTATTTTGATCATCCATTTGATCACTCTCAACATTTTCATGTTGAGTGCTAGTGTCAACCAATTGTGTATCATCTACTTGATCTTGAACCTCTTAAAGATCTATCTTCCTTTCACTATTTCCTTCCATTAGGAACTTAGTTTCAAGGAAATCAGCCTTTCGAGCAACAAATACGTTCTGCTCGGATGGATCATAGAAATAATATCCCATATCATCCTTGGGATATCCTATGAAGATACACTTCATGGATCGAGCATTCAATTTATTGGGGACGTAATGCTTAGGATAAGCTTCACATCCCAATACCTTTAAGTATGATATAGATGGAGGTTTTCCAAACCACATCTCATGAGGTGTTCGTTCCACTTTCTTGGTTGGGGCCATATTTAAAATACGAGTCGCGGAGCATAGACAATAACCCCAAAATGATAGAGGTAACGAGCTTCTTGCCATCATAGATCGAACCATATCCATTAGAGTTAGGTTCCTCCTTTCGGAAACTCCATTAAGCTGAGGTGTTCCAGGAGGGTTAAGTTGCGAGATAATCCCACAAACTTTAAGATGATCTTGGAAAGCATCGCTTAGGTATTCACCTCCTATATCGGTACGAAGTACCTTGATTGTCTTATTGAGTTGATTTTGTACTTCGTTTTGATATTCTTTGAATGCTTCAAAAGTTTCGTCCTTGTGTCTTAATAAGTAGATGTATCCGAAATGACTGAAGTCATTAATGAAAGTAACGAAGTATCTTTCACCATTCCTAGTCATGGGCTTAAAGGGTCCACATACATCTGAATGTATTAATCCCAATAAGTCCTTAGCCCTTTCATAGGTCCCTTTGAAAGGTGCTTTAGTCATTTTGCCTTGTAAACAAGATTCACATACATCAAATGAGTCTAGTTCATTTGATTTCAAAAGTCCATTCTTTTGAAGTGTATGCATTCTATTCTTGTTTATGTGACCAAGGCGACAATGCCATAAGTAGGAATCACTCAAATCCCTTTTGAGTTTCTTGGTGTCTGCATGGTATATTGAGCTATTGTATGATGCGTCATCATGAACCAATTCATAAATACCATTCATAGGCGAAGCCTTGAAATAGAACACGTTATGTAAAGAAACATGGATATCATCATTAATGAAATTAAGATTAAAACCACATTGTTTCAAACGGGATACAGAAATAATGTTTCGAGATAAATCGGGTGTATACAAAACATTTTTCAACATAAGCTCTAAACCACTTGGAAGCTTCAAAATAAAGTCTCCTTGAGCTACTACGTGCACCTTAGCTCCATTTCCCATGAAGAGACTTGATGTTCCTGCTTCTTGTTTACTTCTTTTGAACCCCTGCATAGAATTGAACATATGAGTTCCACATCCTGTGTCTAATACCCATGTATTAGAAGAAGTAATACTAAGCTCAATGTATACCATATATACATTACCTGAGGTTTGCCCTGCATCCCTCTTTTCTTTCAACTCCTTTAGGTAGACCGGGCAATTGCATTTTCAGTGACCCATTTCACCACAACTAAAGCACGGGTCTTCCTTGGGGTTAGCTTTACCGGCAACCTTTTGCTTCTTGTTATTGTTGGTTGGGGTAACCATCTTTGAAAGGACCCGTCCTAATCCATCCGGACGAAGTCCATATCGATTATAAACGATTCACAATAATTGATTTCATCGCGAGGTACTTGACCTCTATATGATACATTTTACAAACATTGCATTCGTTTTTGAAAAGACAAACTTTTTAATACATTGGAAGTTGATGGCATACATACCATTTCATAATATATCTAAACTATAAATGACTTGATAATAATATTGATGACATCGACGACTCTAATGCAACGTCTTTTGAAATATGTCATGAATGACTTCAAGTAATGTCTCTAAAATGAGCAAATGCACAGCGGAAGATTTCTTTCATACCTGAGAATAAATATGCTTTAAAGTGTCAACCAAAAGGTTGGTGAGTTCATTAGTTTAACATAAATAATCATTTCATAATCTTAATAGACCACAAGATTTCATATTTCCATTTCTCATAAACATACGTCCCATACATAGAGACAAAAATATCATTCATATGGATTGAACACCTGGTAACCAACATTAACAATATGCATATAAGAATATCCCCTATCATTCCGGGATCCTCCTTCGGACATGATATAAATTTTGAAGTACTAAAGCATCCGATACTTTGGATGGGGCTTGTTGGGCCCGATAGATCTATCTTTAGGATTCGCGTCAATTAGGGTGTCTGTTCCCTAATTCTTAGATTACCAGACTTAATAAAAAGGGCATATTTGATTAGATAATCCAACCATAGAATGTAGTTTCGATTACTTGTGTCTATTTCGTAAAGCATTTATAAAAGCAGCGCATGTATTCTCAGTCCCAAAAATGTAAAGAGTAAAAGGGAATCAAATGAACTCACCTAATGTATTTTGTAGTAAAAATACATATGACTATATTGAACAATGCAGGGTTGGCCTCGGATTCACGAACCTATCATTTGTATATAAATTAAAATGTATAATCGTAATCGAACAAATTTATATATTATTTCTTAAATTATATATTATACTTATTTAGTTTGTGTATATACTTAAAATGTTAACATCTATCTACTTAGTTATATTAATATATATCTATATATATATGGTTAGTATTATATAAAAATATCATTAGTTTGTTTTATATATATATTTATGTAAATAATGATATTATGTTTGTTATGTAGGTATATAAACTATTTATATAATTACAATATATGTATTAAGTATATTTTAGGTACAAGATATTTACCTATAACAAAAATGATAGTTTCAATAATATTGATTTACTAATAATAATCACTTTCTTAATATCGTTAATGCTAATAATGATGACAATATGGTTAAAATTGATACCTATGTTAATATTAATACTTTTATTATTTATAAAACATATTAATACTAAAATTTACGAAAATGATAATAAATTATATTACTTTCATAATAATAAACGTATTCATGATAATAATATTAAAGTTTTAAATTTAATAGTAATATCATAATTGATACTTATAATATTAATAATAATATTAATAATAATAATAATAATAATAATAATAATAATAATAATAATAATAATAATAATAATAATAATAGATATATTACTTATAACTATGAATATAATAATAGCAGTAACCATAGTCATAATAATGATAATAATACTAAAATGATAAATTAATAATGATAACACTAATAATATTTATATACCTATAATAATCATAATCATAATCATAATCATAATTATAATGATAATATTTATGATAATAGTTATAATGATAATACTACTAATTATAAAGATAATACTGGTATTACTACTAATACATTTGATAATAATAATACTAGTTACAACATTAGTAATAATAATAATAACGATAATAATACTAATCATAATAATAACAATAATAATAATAATAACAATAATAATAATGATAATGGAAATGAAAAAAAATTAGAGTGTATACCCTTTAAGAGAGCCGTTCTAAAAATTTTTGCTCCATACGAGACTCGAACCCGTGACCTCCCGTATAACCAACAACACCCACGACCACTCCACTGTTTTACTCTTTCTGATTTTAATCCCATATCAATTAATATAACCTGAGCTTCTGTTTCATCATCTTCCTCATGTTCAAATCGACCAAGCAAGTTTAACAAGCATCACAGATAATTACGGTTTGATTTAGGACGTTATCTTAAATTAGAAACAATTAACAGATATGAATTACTGAATCAATAAAGCAAAAAAAAAATTTTAATACCAAACCTGCTGTCGCGGTTTAAGTTTAAAAAAAAAATTGATTTCCAATTAGTGATCGTTTTAGCCAAAGCTTATAACACCAAGTTGATTTCAAATCACACCTAGAAACTTTATAAATCATCAATTTAACATTAATTGTAACAGTCACCTCGAATTCGATCGAAACACAAAGTTTGACTTTTTATTAAGAAATATTTGACTTCAAAATTGGAATTCAATTCAAAGAATTGAAGTACGAAACTTTCCAGATAGTTTCAGTAGGAGATTACTAATGAGGCTGCACTTTTAGTTTTTGAAATATAATACGAATTTGAGTTTTCGAATAAAGGATGACAAGAACAGGGTGTTTGACGGTTTTCTTCAATTTTGATTGATATTTTTTTATGATTTGCAGTGAATGATGTATATACTATATTATTGAATGAGTGCTACAACAATAAGATTCGTTTTATTTTGTCTCACAGGCATGATTTGAGTCAATACTCATTTTCCAAACAAGAACAGATAAAAAAAAATATAAAAGAATTATAAAGTAGATTACGTTTGTTATTTGCTATTTGTCTTGTAACAGAGCTGGAAACAGATTGGAGACAGAAGTACTAATCTAATACAGTTGGATAGTTGCTTGTAACAAACTCTGTACGATTCCTTTGTCATTTTTATTCAGTTTACTTTAATAATTAACATATATATATATATATATATATATATATATATATATATATATATATATATATATATATATATATATATATATATATATATATATATATATATATATATATATATATATATATATATATATATATATATATATATATATATATATATATATATATATATATATATATATATATATATTAATAATAATAATAATATTAGATAATAATAATACTAATTAAAGATTTAATAATAATAATATTCTTTTGATAGAAATACTAATAATAAAAATGAAGAGAACATGATAACATTAGTATTAACAATAAGAAAAATTTAAATAAATAATAAGTTTAATAATAATTAATAATAATAATAATAATAATTAATAACAATACTGATTTATTAATATTTATATCTATATATATCGAATAAATAAATATATATATATATATATATATATATATCTTTATATATCTATTTGTATTTATATATCTCAGTATTTGTACATCTATTATATTTATTTATTTTCTATATAAATTATAACTAATCTTAATATTAATTCTAATTCTAATAATAATACTCTTAATATTAAAATAAATCAATTTACAATACTAAATGTTTCTAATGATAGCGATAATAATTACCATAAAATGCATAACTATAATATTGTTAATAATAATACTAATAATGCTAATATTATTAATATCATTAATATTAATAATAATAATAATTTATCAATCTACATATATTAAGTTCATATCTAAAAATTAATAATAACTTTGATATTGATATTATTATTGGAAGTAGTAACAATATTATTATATAGACTACATTTATATTTGTATTATATATATATATATATATATATATATATATATATATATATATATATATATATATATATATATATATATATATATATATATATATATATATATATATATATATATCATTACTTATGTAATATATACATTAACTTTTATTGACTAAGTATTATCTATACATTCAAAATATATCGCAAAATATAAATATAGTTCCATTTTTAATATCAACTTTTATCTTGTATGCCATTTTATGTTTTTAGTTCTAATGATTCAATTGTATCTTATCATTTTCACTACTTACATTTATCTTTATATATTTATTTAATTACAACCAATTGTTCGTGAATCGTCCACCAATTGTTCGTGAATCGTCGGCATGGTCAATGGTCAAATCTATATATGAACATAGTTCGAAGGTTTTGAGACTCAACATTACAGACTTTTCTTATCGTGTCGAATTCATATAAAGATCAAGTTTAAATTTGGTCGGAAATTCCCGGGTCACTACAGTACCTACCCGTTAAAGAAATTTCGTCCCGAAATTTGAGTGAGGTCGTCATGGCTAACTATAAAAATGTTTTCCTGGCGAATATGAGTGGTAAATAGAGTTTTATCATTTTCGAGTAATATAAATTAAACGATTCGGTTACTTGAAGCGTATGAGTGAAGCTATCGCAAAAAAAATGAATTGAAGAAAATAAGATTTTCCTTAGCTTTTGACGTAAATAGGGTTGAATTTAGAAACTAAGGTGCGTCTTAACCTTTTACGTTGTCTTGGTTGGATTCCGGAATTCAAGGGATTTAAAAGAAAATCTTGAAAATCTATAAGATCTGATTCTTCGGGATTTATGTAAAATAAGATCTCTATCATTAAATGTGATCATCTGTCTCGATTTCTCTGTCTGGTATTTTCACTATAAATGAACTTCTTCCGTTCTATTACTTCTCACCACTTCCAATTTCTATATTTTAATTCATACTTTCAATTCATCAGTAAATATGCTTCATCCAGTTTTAATCCTTGTCCTTATCCTTACTACCGCAACAATTATTCTCCTTTTCCAACTACCACCGGAGGAATCTGTTTTCTTCTACTTCACCCTTGGGGTTATAATATTTTTAATTCTCCCATGTCTTTATGTTGCGATAAACATTGATATGTACAGTTTGTAATTCCTGTGTTTATGATCAGTTTTCTATTTCCTTTTATTTTCCGGAGCTCCATGCTCTTGTTTTCTCTTCCCGACTCCAAGTCAAGCGAATAATGGTCCAGAATTCTTAGATATAGAGTTTCGAATGATTATAATGTTCTAAGTAGGGTGGAACGTGATAGCACGATTTGATTTTTAAATTTATCAAAATTACAGAAGATAGAATCATCAAGAATACATTTTCTTGATATGTTCCGAAGTTAAGTAGAATGAAAGAGTTATGTAACATGGCACATGATGACGTTAAGATCAGTGAATCATCACGTTCCATTAGAAACTCAGCATGACTTACTGTAATATAATCACGTTGATCAAGTGTCATTATATTATACTAACTCATGCATCAGTTCCCAACACTACTTCAAAACATTCGTATTTTAAACTCGAAAGTTTACAGAATATAGAAAACTAACAGTTTCTATATGATGTAACACTGATAGCACGAAGAGATTAATGATTTCAGATTTGATTAGTTATGAAAATATCTTCAGAAATATGGAGGATATTTATAATGAAAGATACGATGATATCTTGGAATTTCTAATATCGATGGATGATGAAGAAGATTTATCCGTAAGGGTTTAGATTCGGAAGCAAGGTATTCGCTAAAGATTTCATCAGAAACAGAATCATTTGGATTCTTTGAAGTCAAACTTATTCTTTGTAATTTTTCCACGGCTTTCTTCATAGTTTCGCATAATCTGCTTTTCGGTACTAAATTTTCTATTGAATGTTTCCAATATAATGATACCCAGGAAGCACGAAGAGGTATATACTTTCGGACGAGAATATTTATGAAAATATCCTCAGAAATATTAAAGATATTGATGATGATATTTTGGAATTTCTAAGTTCGATGGTTGATAGAGAAAAATTTTTCCGTAAAATTTTAACATGACTTCGGAGCAAGATATTCTCTAAAGATTTCAACGGATCCAGAATTACCTGAATCCTTTGAATATAGGGTTTGGTCCTTGTATTTGTCCTTGGTCTCCTTCGTGGTTAGCTCTATCCGTTTTCCAGTTCCAACCTTTCTGAGCTTTTCCAACATTCTATTCTTCATCATCAAACTTCCAATGATTAGGGTCGTTTACAGTTTTTGTTGCTTCATTCAACTTTTCAAAATTCAGAGTATTGGTTCGTAGACTGAGTGCTTTTCAGAATTTCAGAATGGAAGATCATTATTCTAAGAGATAAATGTTATACATATAACTGTTGATGTAGATATGCTGTGAGTTTTCAAAGTACTGCTTGCCGATTCTTCTACTTTTACTGCTACCATATCTGAATCATTGGTTATCGATCTGAGGTGATTTCAAGAGAATTGTGTTTTTAGATGATTAAACGCTGACGGTAATATGGTGGAATATAAAAGGTTCCCCAGTAACAATACAAGAGCATACATATAAATCAAGGTGATAATAAGGTTGTTTCGAACGAAAAGTCGAAGTTGATTTGCTGGAGCTGTGACAAAATTTGCTACTTTGAAAGAATTACCAAGTTATTTTGGGTAATAATAACACTAAAGGAATTAGCACAACTATGTGTTAAACGTTTACTCAGTTTCCGAGAATTTCTCAGATGCATATCTAAATGCATCAATCTTTTCTCCCGTAGATGAAATGCGGTTGATTCATCCTATCGATTGAGGTGTTTTCAAGAATCATGAAAGGTTTGAACGCAGATTGTAATTATGATGAAACGAATGGGGTTTAAAATGAAATCAAGTGGCAAACTTGAAGAATTGTTTAGTTTCATATGTTATAAATATTTTAATTCATTTTAATTGTCCAGTGTTGGTAGTCCACAGTTGATAGTCCACAGTAACAGTCCAGTAATTCATATATAGTTTAATATATAATATTCGAATTAATTAATACATGTCATGACCCGTATACGTCTCAGACTCGATCACAACTCAAAGTATATATATTATTTGAGAATCAACCTCAACCCTGTATAGAGAACTCGATCATTACTGCATATAGAGTGTCTATGGTGATTCCAAATAATATATATAGATGTATCGATATGATATGTCAAAACCTGGTATACGTGTCCCGATATTTAAAGTGCGTAAAATAAATAACAAAAATTAAATGACGATAAATAAAGTGCATAAAGTAAATAACAGAAATTAAATGATGATAAATAAAATTGCGAGAATGTAAATTGCGATAAATAAACTGCGATAAATAAATTGCGATAATTAAATGGTAATACGGAATTAACAGTTAACTAGGAACAGTTAGCTAGGATTTGTTAGCGTGGATTCTTAATAGAATTTCATATTGTTAATTAATCTGTTTCTAATCGATTTTTATTGTGTCCATTATTTCTTCATTATGCCACTTGTTAGATTCTGATAGGTCAAAATCCAAATATGTAATTGGATGAATATGGTTATTCTGTGGTGAACGGATTTGTATATCGGTGGTTGTAAATAGGATAGTAAATGACTGTTGAATCTGATTCGAAGAATGTACAGTGTAACTTATTAATGTGAAATCTAAATATTTCTTGGGTATTACCTACCCGTTAAAATATTTTCATCATTAACAGTTTGTACGAAGGAATTTTTAATTACAACCTTTATGAAAACAAATATACATGTATATTTTCTTCAGATGTAATCATGGATTTAATGAGTCAATATGATATTAGACTCATTTGATTTACCATTAGAACAAGAATATATAATCTCTAAAACATTAGAGATTACATAATCGCCATGAAGAACGAAGATAATTGATGTAGAACGATACATAGAACGATGATTGTACTCGAGGTACTGAATAGGATGTTGAGGCATGGATTGTTGATACTTGGATTGTTGGTGGTACTAGTGTTGATGTTGGTAGTACTGTTGGTGCCGGTGATGTTGCTGAAGCTGGTACGTTTTGCACCATGTTTTCCAAATTGATTACTCGAGCGCGAAGTTCGTTGACTTCTTTTATTATTCCAGAATGATTGTCGGTCGGAACGAGCGGATAAATAAGGTTTAGAATTCTGAATAGGATATAATCGTGGCGAGATATTCAGGAAATGAGAGCAAAAATAGTGTTTCGGATTGGTTCGCCGGTGAGTGTTTCAGGTTCTTCGTCAATAGGTGAATTCGGTTGGTGGAAGGGATCGCCTTCTTCGCGTCTCCATTGATTAAGTCAACTACGAACCCATCAGATGAATTGGGGATGGTTAATTGGTTGAATTCATTCTGGTGATGCTACTTCCAGAGTTTAGATGAACATCCATGTTGGAATAGCTGTCAGAATAACTATCAGAATAGCTAACAGAATCTGAGGGACTCGAACTGGTTGAGGGATTCATCTCGTACGATCAGATGAAGGATTTTCGATAAGAAATAGATTATAGGATGTAGATTAGTACCCTGTAATACATAATTTATATATGCATATATAATACTAAAATCCCATAAGTTACGGAGGAATCTACAGAAAATGTCAGGCAAAGTTTACAATAACAGATACGCTAAGATATGAATTAGCAGATATGCTAAGATATGAATTTTGTCCATACACTAATCATGCAATCAATGCAGTAAAACGTGTCTAGACTAAGAATGATAAGCAAGTGATTCTCTAAGAATGATAAGCAGGTAATTTTTGACACGAAGTGATAAGCAAAACTTTTGACAGGCAGACACGGTCGAAGTCCAGACTCACTAATGCATCCTAACGAATTATCAGTTAGACACACTATTGCAAACCTGGTTCGCTAAGACCATCGCTCTGATACCAACTGAAAGGACCCGTCCTAATCCATCCGGACGAAGTCCATATCGATTATAAACGATTCACAATAATTGATTTCATCGCGAGGTACTTGACCTCTATATGATACATTTTACAAACATTGCATTCGTTTTTGAAAAGACAAACTTTTTAATACATTGGAAGTTGATGGCATACATACCATTTCATAATATATCTAAACTATAAATGACTTGATAATAATATTGATGACATCGACGACTCGAATGCAACGTCTTTTGAAATATGTCATGAATGACTTCAAGTAATGTCTCTAAAATGAGCAAATGCACAGCGGAAGATTTCTTTCATACCTGAGAATAAATATGCTTTAAAGTGTCAACCAAAAGGTTGGTGAGTTCATTAGTTTAACATAAATAATCATTTCATAATCTTAATAGACCACAAGATTTCATATTTCCATTTCTCATAAACATACGTCCCATACATAGAGACAAAAATATCATTCATATGGATTGAACACCTGGTAACCAACATTAACAATATGCATATAAGAATATCCCCTATCATTCCGGGATCCTCCTTCGGGCATGATATAAATTTCGAAGTACTAAAGCATCCGATACTTTGGATGGGGCTTGTTGGGCCCGATAGATCTATCTTTAGGATTCGCGTCAATTAGGGTATCTGTTCTTAGATTACCAGACTTAATAAAAAGGGCATATTTGATTAGATAATCCAACCATAGAATGTAGTTTCGATTACTTGTGTCTATTTCGTAAAGCATTTATAAAAGCAGCGCATGTATTCTCAGTCCCAAAAATGTAAAGAGTAAAAGGGAATCAAATGAACTCGCCTAATGTATTTTGTAGTAAAAATACATATGACTATATTGAACAATGCAGGGTTGGCCTCGGATTCACGAACCTATATCATTTGTATATAAATTAAAATGTATAATCGTAATCGAACAAATTTATATATTATTTCTTAAATTATATATTATACTTATTTAGTTTGTGTATATACTTAAAATGTTAACATCTATCTACTTAGTTATATTAATATATATCTATATATATATGGTTAGTATTATATAAAAATATCATTAGTTTGTTTTATATATATATTTATGTAAATAATGATATTATGTTTGTTATGTAGGTATATAAACTATTTATATAATTACAATATATGTATTAAGTATATTTTAGGTACAAGATATTTACCTATAACAAAAATGATAGTTTCAATAATATTGATTTACTAATAATAATCACTTTCTTAATATCGTTAATGCTAATAATGATGACAATATGGTTAAAATTGATACCTATGTTAATATTAATACTTTTATTATTTATAAAACATATTAATACTAAAATTTACGAAAATGATAATAAATTATATTACTTTTATAATAATAAACGTATTCATGATAATAATATTAAAGTTTTAAATTTAATAGTAATATCATAATTGATACTTATAATATTAATAATAATATTAATAATAATAATAATAATAATAATAATAATAATAATAATAATAATAATAATAATAATAATAATAATAATAATAATAATAATAGATATATTACTTATAACTATGAATATAATAATAGCAGTAACCATAGTCATAATAATGATAATAATACTAAAATGATAAATTAATAATGATAACACTAATAATATTTATATACCTATAATAATCATAATCATAATCATAATCATAATTATAATGATAATATTTATGATAATAGTTATAATGATAATACTACTAATTATAAAGATAATACTAGTATTACTACTAATACATTTGATAATAATAATACTAGTTACAACATTAGTAATAATAATAATAACGATAATAATACTAATCATAATAATAACAATAATAATAATAATAACAATAATAATAATGATAATGGAAATGAAAAAAAATTAGAGTGTATACCCTTTAAGAGAGCCGTTCTAAAAATTTTTGCTCCATACGAGACTCGAACCCGTGACCTCCCGTATAACCAACAACACCCACGACCACTCCACTGTTTTACTCTTCCTGATTTTAATCCCATATCAATTAATATAACCTGAGCTTCTGTTTCATCATCTTCCTCATGTTCAAATCGACCAAGCAAGTTTAACAAGCATCACAGATAATTACGGTTTGATTTAGGACGTTATCTTAAATTAGAAACAATTAATAGATATGAATTACTGAATCAATAAAGCAAAAAAAAAAAATTTAATACCAAACCTGCTGTCGCGGTTTAAGTTTTAAAAAAAAAAAATTGATTTCCAATTAGTGATCGTTTTAGCCAAAGCTTATAACACCAAGTTGATTTCAAATCACACCTAGAAACTTTATAAATCATCAATTTAACATTAATTGTAACAGTCACCTCGAATTCGATCGAAACACAAAGTTTGACTTTTTATTAAGAAATATTTGACTTCAAAATTGGAATTCAATTCAAAGAATTGAAGTACGAAACTTGCCAGATAGTTTCAGTAGGAGATTACTAACGAGGCTGCACTTTTAGTTTTTGAATAATAATATGAATTTGAGTTTTCGAATAAAGGATGACAAGAACAGGGTGTTTGACGGTTTTCTTCAATTTTGATTGATATTTTTTTATGATTTGCAGTGAATGATGTATATACTATATTATTGAATGAGTGCTACAACAATAAGATTCGTTTTATTTTGTCTCACAGGCATGATTTGAGTCAATACTCATTTTCCAAACAAGAACAGATAAAAAAAAATATAAAAGAATTATAAAGTAGATTACGTTTGTTATTTGCTATTTGTCTTGTAACTGAGCTGGAAACAGATTGGAGACAGAAGTACTAATCTAATACAGTTGGATAGTTGCTTGTAACAAACTCTGTACGATTCCTTTGTCATTTTTATTCAGTTTACTTTAATAATTAACATATATATATATATATATATATATATATATATATATATATATATATATATATATATATATATATTAATAATAATAATATTATTATTAGATAATAATAATACTAATTAAAGATTTAATAATAATAATATTCGTTTGATAGAAATACTAATAATAAAAATGAAGAGAACATGATAACATTAGTATTAACAATAAGAAAAATTTAAATAAATAATAAGTTTAATAATAATTAATAATAATAATAATTAATAACAATACTGATTTATTAATATTTATATCTATATATATCGAATAAATAAATAAATAAATATATATCTTTATATATCTATTTGTATTTATATATCTCAGTATTTGTACATCTATTATATTTATTTATTTTCTATATAAATTATAACTAATCTTAATATTAATTCTAATTCTAATAATATTACTCTTAATATTAAAATAAATCAATTTACAATACTAAATGTTTCTAATGATAGCGATAATAATTACCATAAAATGCATAACTATAATATTGTTAATAATAATACTAATAATGCTAATATTATTAATATCATTAATATTAATAATAATAATAATTTATCAATCTACATATATTAAGTTCATATCTAAAAATTAATAATAACTTTGATATTGATATTATTATTGGAAGTAGTAACAATATTATTATATAGACTACATTTATATTTGTATTATATATATATATATATATATATATATATATATATATATATATATATATATATATATATATATATATATATATATATATATATATATATATATATATATATATATATATATATATATATGTATCATTACTTATGTAATATATACATTAACTTTTATTGACTAAGTATTATCTATACATTCAAAATATATCGCAAAATATTAATATAGTTCCATTTTTAATATCAACTTTTATCTTGTATGCCATTTTATGTTTTTAGTTCTAATGATTCAATTGTATCTTATCATTTTTACTACTTACATTTATCTTTATATATTTATTTAATTACAACCAATTGTTCGTGAATCGTCCACCAATTGTTCGTGAATCGTCGGCATGGTCAATGGTCAAATCTATATATGAACACAGTTCGAAGGTTTTGAGACTCAACATTACAGACTTTTCTTATCGTGTCGAATTCATATAAAGATCAAGTTTAAATTTGGTCGGAAATTCCCGGGTCACTACAATCATCCCCTTTCCCTTGCCCTAGCCTTGGTAGGCGGGCCCTTTCCTCTTAGCCACCTTCGGCTTAGAAGTGTTACTGTTTTTGGACCCGCCTTCATTGATCATAAACATGGGTGAAGCCCTTTTACCCATGCTCGCTTTGACCGTCTTTAGCATGGCATGTAATTCGCCAATGCTTTTATCCCATCCATTCATGTTGTAATTCATTACAAATGTGTCAAACCTCTTTGACAAGGAATTAAGGATAAGGCCCGTGGCTAATTCATTAGACATGTTGCAGTTTAGACGGTTCGCTCTATCAATTAGGCTTTTCATCTTAAGGACATAAGATGAAACGGATTGGGAGTCGTCCATCCGACATGCATGAAGCGCTCGGACCGTTTCAAAGTGCTCGACACGAGCTTGTTGAAGGAACATCTCCTTCAACTGTGTGATCATGTCATATGCACTATGATGCTCAAAATCCTTTTGGAGTTCTGGTATCATAGTCCCAAGCATGAGGCAAGAAACTTGCAATGAATCGGTGCAATATTTCTCCCAATAAGCCATGCCTTCCGTATCATCCTCGTCCGGTTGATCGGGAATGGGGTCTTCCAACACATACGCCCTATCCTCTAGTTTGAGGACAATTCTTAGATTGCGGAACAAATCCATGAAGTTCGTATGGTTGAGTTTTTCCTTTTCGAGGATTGACCTCAACGATAGGTTGTTAAAGTTGATAGGTGCGTTTGGAATGTTGTTGTTGTTATTGGCGGCCATCTACAAAATTTAACAAAGTTGTTTAAGTATCAATTTTAATTTAACAATCAATACCCTTTAAATTCAATTGATATTTATTAAATTTTAGAATCCAACGGTAAACCAAATTTCGGTTAGGTGACCTTTATCCCGTCATTTGATTTAACTAGGTAGTCATTATATGACAATTGCAATCCTTTTGCAACTTCTAAGTTATGGAATCATGTAATCCTTTTGCATGGCATATTTATTCCATCAACGCCTATTTGTTCCTCATGCTTCGGTGACCCTAAGTTCATGATTCTAAATCAAGTCTTCCTACTTGTGTAAACGTGTAAATTTAACATACAAGTGGTTAGGTGACCTTTATCCCACAAGCATGCGAAATTCACCTTAATCATATTAGTTTGCTCATGACGGTTAGGTGACCTTTATCCCATTATGAGTTCCCAAATATTTTTAAGTATCACACAAAAGGATGGCGTTTAACTTGTTTGCCTTATGGATTAAGGGATTTTAAGTTTTCATTAATTCTAGTTTGAGAAAACTTTTATGCCAACACCAACATGCATTTAGTGTATGGTTCATTTGAAATCCATTTTCATGTCTTGTAATTAAGCCAATTACTTGATATAAACCATTTTATATGTGGGATCCTTTTAGTGTTCTTAATAACCATTTATTAATGCCCTTTTGCCATTTCAATTTAACCATTTAAATTGTCATTTTGCATGTCGTTAATAATGTCAAATTTAACCAATTAAATAGTCATCTTTCTTGTTGTTAACTTGTGATATTCTTGTAGCAACCAAACATACAAACACAATAAACAACCATGCATGCAAAACAAATATGTTCACAATCAAGCCATTTTGGTAGAAATTTGTTTAGCCGAAAACAAATGCCACCGGTTAAGGGGTTATAACACAAAGTAGGAGATTTCAAGATCTCCTACTTAATCTTGCATCCTTCCTTGTGTTCTTCATTGTCACCTTCTTGTATCTTCATTTTTACAAAATATATCCTAATACATTTTGTCTAAAAAAAAGGAAATACAACCTAATCTATTTTACATGCCAAATATACAATAAATTACATGACTAAATGAATAATATTACAAACCAATTGAATAATTAATATTACAAACCAAAATGAATGAATATTTCAACCATATCAAAATAATAAATCAACCAAACAAATATCCATTCAAACACAAGGTCTTGGCTAGATTGTGAACAACAACATACAACCAAATATGACCAATTTGCAAGTTCCAAACCCTTTTGGAACTCCTTAGAAATCGGCCAACCTTAACAACCCTCCCAAACCCGAAAAAATTTTTCATTCCATTTTCATGCATGTACTTGGAATGCAAACATAGTGGGTTTAAAGACAATATAAGAAGCATAATCCATAGATCTCGGCTCTAGATACCATTGATGGAATTTAACAAGTTCCATAAACAACATGTTCTTATAGTTAACTTAATCATTAAACCAATTTAATGTAGTTAAAACAAGCGGAAGCATGATGTAAAGTTCATGTTAACATGTTAAGATATTAAGTTAAATTCCATGATGATATCAAGTCTTGGATAAATGCTTACGAATATAACAAGTAGAGAAGATAAGAAATGTACCTCCTCAAGTTTATTGAGGGTTGAGATTTCTAACTAGATGATGTTGAAGATGATGGAAAATGGAGCTTCTAACTTGAAGCCTCAAGCAAGTGTAATAACCCCAACACTCTTGCCTTTAGTTAGGATTTTATTTGACACTTGATATGAGCTTGAAAAACAATTTTAGAACTCCCTTTGAGTCCAAAAAAGTCACGACCAGCAACCACTGCAGAATGATGTTGTGCAGTTTTTTTTCTTGCTTCAAATGTGTAGTTACACTTGAGAGAGTTATTCAAACCTTGGTCCTAGAGTTGCCCATGCACATAAGGACTTGTGTAGTCTTAAAAGTAACAAAACAAAGCAAGCATGGGAGTCTTGGAGTCCCAAAATCTGCACACCATCTTATTTTATAACAATGTTTTAACATATATATAAATAGGTTATATATATAAAACATGTATTTGTTATGTTACTTTCACATTTTATAAACCTTTTATAAAATATAACACAATATAATCATTTAAAACTTATAAACAATTATATATAAATTATCTAAATAATTTATCTCAAATGATATTATTTTAGAAAACCGATTTTCTAAAATCCAAGTGTCGCGTATTTATTTAACAACCCAATCATTAAGATTAAATACATATAAAGTGTCGGTAAACTTGTTATTGGGCATAACACATTAGCCACATTAATTTAATATGTCTCTCGGGCATACGAAATACCTTCAGATACAAACGCTTGAAGATATGCTACGAGCATGTGTTATTTATTTCGGAAACAGTTGGGATCGACATCTACCGTTAGCAGAATTTTCCTACAACAACAGCTACCATTCAAGTATTAAGATCTCGCCGTTTGAAGCACTTTATAGTAGAAAGTGTAGCTCTCCGATTTGTTGGAGTGAAGTGAGGTATAGACAGATTACGGGTCTGGAGATAATACAAAAAACTACCAAGAAGATCATCAAAATTCAACAACGGTTGAAAACTGCCCAAAGTCGACAAAAGAGCTACGCCGACATTAAAAGAAAAGATATAGAATTTGAAATTGGAGAGATGGTCATGCTTAACGTTGCACCTTGGAAAGTCGTTGTTCAATTTGGTAAATGAGGGAAATTAAATCCAAGGTATATAGGACCATTCAAGATTATTGATCGTGTCGGACCAGTAGCTTGCCGACTTGAATTACTACAACAACTCGCGGCTGTACATAACACTTTCCATGTCTCAAATTTGAAGAAATGTTTTGCTAAAGAAGATCTCACTATTCCGTTAGATGAAATCTAAATCAACGAAAAACTTCAATTCGTCGAAGATCCCGGCGAAATAATGGATCGTGAGGTTAAAAGACTTAAACAAAACAAGATACCAATTGTTAAAGTTTGATGGAATGCTCATAGAGGACCCGAGTTCACCTGGGAACGAGAAGATCAGATGAAGAAGAAATACCCGCACTTATTTCCAGAAGATACGTCAACACCTCCAACTGCTTAAAATTTCGGGACGAAATTTATTTAACGGGTAGGTACTGTAGTGACCTGAACTTTTACATGTTTATATATATTAAATGAAATTGTTATTTATATGATTAAGTGTTTCCAACATGTTAAGCAATCAAACTTGTTAAGACTTGATTAATTTAAATAGGTTTCATATAGACAGTTGACCACCCAAGTTGACCGGTGATTCACGAACGTTAAAACTTGTAAAAACTATATGATGACATATATATGATTATATATATAGTTAACATGATATTATGATAAGTAAGTATCTCATTAGATATTTTAACAATGAGTTATATACAAAAAATTGAGTTTATTGAATTAAGTAACTCGAAACGAAATATATAACGATTATCGTTATAACAACGTCTTACTAAATACATATGAATTATATTAAGATATTGATACACTATGTTTAATCATTATAAATGATAAGTAAACATGTCATTAGGTGTATTAACAATGAACTACATATGTAAAAATAAGACTACTAACTTAATGATTTCGAAACGAGACATATATGTAACGATTATCGTTGTAACAACATTTAACTGTATATATATCATACTAAGATATATTAATATATCATAATATCATGATAATGTAATAATTTAACATCTCTTTAGATGTAATAAACAATGGGTTAACAACATTTAACAAGATCGTTAACCTAAAGGCTTCAAAACAACATTTACATGTAACGACTAACGATGACTTAACGACTCAGTTAAAATGTATATACATGTAGTGTTTTAATATGTATTCATACACTTTTTAAAGACTTCAAGACACTTATCAAAATACTTCTACTTAACAAAAATGCTTACAATTACATCCTCGTTCAGTTTCATCAACAATTCTACTCGTATGCACCTGTATTCGTACTCGTACAATACACAACTTTTAGATGTATGTACTATTAGTATATACACTCCAATGATCATCTCTTAGCAGATCTTTTGAGTCACCTAACACATGTGGGAACCATCATTTGGCAACTAGCATGAAATATCTCATAAAATTAAAAAAATATTAGTAATCATTCATGACTTATTTACATGTAAACAAAATTACACATTCTTTATATCTAATCCATATACCAACGACCAAAAACACCTAAAAACACTTTCATTCTTCAATTTTCTTCATCAAATTAATCTCTCTCAAGTTCTATCTTCAAGTTCTAAGTGTTCTTCATAAATTCTATAAGTTCTTGTTTCATAAAATCAAGAATACTTCTAAGTTTGCTAGCTTACTTCCAATCTTGTAAAGTAATCATCCAACCTCAAGAAATCTTTCTTATTTACAGTAAGATATCTTTCTAATACAAGGTAATACTCATATTCAAACTTTGATTCATTTTCTATAACTATAACAATCTTATTTCGAGTGGAAATCTTACTTGAACTTGTTTTCGTGTCATGATTCTGCTTCAAGAACTTTTAAGCCATCCAAGGATCCTTTGAAGCTAGATCTATTTTTCTCATTTCCAGTAGGTTTATCCACAAAACTTGAGGTAGTAATGATGTTCATAACATCATTCAATTCATATATATAAAACTACCTTATTCGAAGGTTTAAACTTGAAATCACTAGAACATAGTTTAGTTAATTCTAAACTTGTTCGCAAACAAAAGTTAATCCTTCTAACTTGACTTTTAAAATCAACTAGACACATGTTCTATATCTATATGATATGTTAACTTAATAATTTAAAACCTGAAAACACGAAAAACACCGTAAAACTGGATATACGCCGTCGTGGTAACACCGCGGGCTGTTTTGGGTTAGTTAATTAAAAACTATGATAAACTTTGATTTAAAAGTTGTTCTTCTGGGAAAATGATTTTTATTATGAACATGAAACAATATCCAAAAATCATGATTAAACTCAAAGTGGAAGTATGTTTTCCAAAATGGTCATCTAGACGTCGTTCTTTCGACTGAAATGACTACCGTTACAAAAACGACTTGTAACCTGTATTTTTGACTGTAAACTTATACTTTTTCTGTATAGATTCATAAACTTAAGTTCAATATGAAACCATAGCAATTGGATTCACTCAAAACGGATTTAAAACGAAGATGTTATGGGTAAAACAAGATTGGATATTTTTACTTGTTGTAGCTAAGTGAAAATTGGTAACAAATCTATATTAATCATATCCTAGCTTACTTATATTGTATAATACATATATTTTAATATATTATGTAATCATGGGATACCATAGACACGTATGCAAATGTTTTGACATATCATATCGACCCATCTATATATATTATTTGGAACAACCATAGACACTCTATATGCAGTAATGTTGGAGTTAGCTATACAGGGTTGAGGTTGATTCCAAAAATATATATACTTTGAGTTGTGATTTAGCCTGAGACGTGTATATACTGGGTCGTGGATTGGGTCAAGATAATATATATCAATTTATTTCTGTATTTGTAACTATGGACAACTAGTTGTAGGTTACTAACGAGGACAGCTGACTTAATAAACTTAAAACATTAAAATGTATTAGAAATGTTGTAAATATATTTTGAACATACTTTGATATATATGTACATATTTGTTATAGGTTCGTGAATCGACCAGTGGCCAAGTCTTACTTCCCGACGAAGTAAAAATCTGTGAAAGTGAGTTATAGTCCTACTTTTAAAATCTAATATTTTTGGGATGAGAATACATGCAGCTTTATAAATGTTTTACAAAATAGACACAAGTACATGAAACTACTTTCTATGGTTGAACGATCGAAGCCGAATATGCCTTTTTTACTTGGTAACCTAAGAATTAGTAAACCAGTCTACTAATTGATGCGAATCCTAAAGATAGATCTATTGGGCCCAACAAACCCCATCCGTTGTAGCGGATGCTTTAGTACTTCGAGTTTTTATATCATGTCCGATGGATGTCCCGGAATGATGGGGATATTCTTATATGCATCTTGTTAATGTCGATTACCAGGTGTTCACAGTATGAATGATTTTTATCTCTATGTATGGGATGTATTGAAATATGAAATCTTGTGGTCTATTATTATGATTTGATAATATATAGGTTAAACCTATAACTCACCAACATTTTTGTTGACGTTTTAAGCATGTTTATTCTCAGGTGATTATTAAGAGCTTTCGCTGTTGCATACTAAAATAAGGACAAGATTTGGAGTCCATGCTTGTATGATATTATGTAAAACTGCATTCAAGAAACTTATTTTTGATGTAATATATTCATATTGTAAACCATTATGTAATGGTCGTGTGTAAATGGTATATTTTAGATTATCATTATTTGATAATCTACGTAATGCTTTTTAAATCTTTATCGATAAAATAAAGGTTATGGTTTTAAAAATGAATGCAATCTATAAAAAACGTCTCATATAGAGGTCAAAACCTCACGATGAAATCAATTAATATGGAACGTTTATAATCAATATGAACGGGACATTTCAAAATATAATTTGAAATATTATATGATTTAGTTATTAGAATTAATTATGTAAAATAAAATAATATAGGATATTATAATTGTTATTATTAAAATAAATCTATATATATATATATATATATATATATATATATATATATATATATACATATATATATATATATAAAGTATATTGAAGGTATATATATATATATATATATATATATATGATTTATAACTTATTTAGTAAACGATAGTAGCACTCGTTTATCATTCAATGATTATTTAAACAAACTTATATGATTTTAAAAATAATCGATGATTCGAAAATAAGTTATATAAATTTTAGACTTTTATCCGCCACTAATTTACAAACGACCACGAAATAAAATCCGTATGAGTGGATGTCGACACTAATAAAACAAACTGCATGGCTGCTATCCTGTACTACTTTAATTATTGATATTGTGTCACTGAGTGTTTGTTATTAGATTATGATTATTATCCTATTATATATTATATACATATAATATAAATAGACAAGCAATGCAGATATAACTCACTATCAATCTATATTCATTTTACTGTACTTAATTGAGATTAATATTCTATAACTATTTAGTCACGGTATATGATTGATATATGATTGATATTATGATACTGTGTTAGATTTTCTTTATACATGTTCATATTTAGTGGAACCCGTTTAAATTTGTTTTGAATTCTTAAATATTAAACTTATGGCCAGTTCTTATCAATCATACACACACATGCACCTAAATATAAATATAAAAATAAATAAATAAATAAATAAAAATATATATATATATATATATATATATATATATATATATATATATATATATATATATATATATATATATATATATATATATATATATATTAATCTGTATCTATCATGCATATTATAAATATACATATATGCATGCATCAACAAACCTACCCACAATCCTTCTTATTTTCAATGAACCCCACTTGCTAGCCACTAACATCCTATTTCTATTAGGAGCTGAGAAAATCAACTAGTTGCTATAGCCACTAACATCTTATATATAAAATATATATATACACATGCATATGATACAATATTCACAACATATAAACTATTCCTTGATAGTCAAAACCCACGACCCAAAATCAAGAACCATCGATAACCACCTTCGATTACACAAACTACAATCGAACCCATTGTCTTGCTACCTTAGGTTTCTCCTTCTTCATAAATCCATTGTCACCTCCATTTAACCATCAAGCGGCAAACCTTTTCCAATTTTATTTGTCTATGTTTCTGTCCGGAGTAGAACCCATTGCACCATCTTCCTTATCCTTCCTTCCTCTTCTCTTAACCGAGGACAACCGACACCATAGGGAACCACCATAACCCGTCACCCTCCACCACCTAACCCACAGCCCATTGAGTTAAACCGCCCTGCCATTTTCCTATTGCTCGTGTTGTAATCCAAACCGAACATCAATAATTGCGTGAGTTGTTTTCTGGCCAAACACACCCACTTGTTTTATATCGAAGCTCCTGCTTCTATTCTATTTTTATGATCAAGCAATCCTCTACCAAAACCCTATAACTACTGCTATTCCTTTTCTTTTTCTGGTGTCCGAGAACCAAATCAACAACACCATTACAACCCAACAAATTCATCACCATTGTTACTGCTATTACGATGTTGCAGCGTCTTGAATAGACCCAAAACACCATTGTAAACATTGTTTACACGTACTGTTACAGCAGCGATATAAATAAAGATGATGATATACATGTATGAACTCGTTTATGTTCTAATCCTACTGTCGTTCAAGAATTTCCTTTGCCAAACACAAACCCACTTGCAAGCCTGCATCTCCTGTTCGTTTATTCTAATTAACTGAACCCATTATTGCATCTGCTATTCGCTACTGTTTTGTTACTATTCGAAAAATAATTTGCAACTATGAACTAAGGTAACGATTAACAGTGATAGTGATGATTATGGTATAAAAATCATATGATGATGTTTTAAAGAATAATAATTGATGATCGCTAATAATGATGATGAACGATAATCGGTGAACTGAAGACCCCACCCTTTGTTCTCCTGTCGATTTTTGCTAACCTACTTCTAAATCCACGAAAACATTTACTGACTATTAATTGGGCTTAGAATCAAAGTGTTGGATTGTTTGAACGAGCTTTTGTGTTGGGCCACTTAATCGGTTATGAAAATAAACAGAATCTCGCAGTCCATTGAGTTCTTGTTGGGCCGAGGATACAACTTAGTTTGTTGGGCCGAATTAATAACAAGCTATATAGTTTTAATACGGAGTATAAATCAGAAATGTATAAGACAAAAGAATGGTTAAAGGTATTACTGGGTTAGCGGGAGGTCGCGGGTTCGAGCCCGGGCATAGGCGTTTATGTTTTTTTTAAGGCTTGATACATTAAGGTAGTCTTTTTAACATTTTTATTATTATTATTATTATTATTATTATTATTAACATCATTGATATTATTGTTGTTATCTTTATTGTTAAAAAATATCATTTTTATAAATATCATTTAGTAAAAGTATTATTATTATTATTATTATTATTATTATTATTATTATTATTATTATTATTATTATTATTATTATTATTATTATTATTATTGTTATTATTATTATTATTATTATTGTTATCATTATTATTATTATTATTATTATTATTATTATTATTATTATTATTATTATTATTATTATTATTATTATTATTATTATTATTATATTATTATTATTATTATAAATGTCATTATTATTATGAATATCATTATTAGTAATATTATTATCATTATTATTATTAGTAATAAGATTATTAGTATTATCAAAAGTATCATTAAAATTATCATTATTTTTATTTTTATTATCATTATTAGTATTATTTTTAACGTTAATATTATTATTTATTATTACTATTATTATTATTATTATTATTATTATTATTATTATTATTATTATTATTATTATTATTATTATTATTATTATTATTATTATTATCATCATCATCATCATTTTTATACTAGTATCATTATATTTATTACTATATTATTATTATTATTACAATAGAAGTTAGTCATATAAAAACATCCTTAATAAAATTATATTAATATTTTTAAAAATTATTTTTTAAAGAATACAAAATAAATAAAGATAACATATAATTTAAAATATAAAATGTAAATAAAATATATATACTTTAATTAAGATTTAGTATAAATTTTATATATAATTACAACACTAATATATAAATACCAATAATAGATAGAATTATTTGATTCTATGAGTTAATATATATAATTGATATAGGTTCGTGAATTCGAGGCCAACCCTGCATTGTTTAGTTCCGTCGTATGCATATTTTGACTACAAAATATCGTATCGTGAGTTTCATTTTCTCCCCTTTTAAATGTTTTTGCAATATATATTTTTGGGACTGAGAATACATGCGTTGCTTTTATAAAAGCTTTACGAAATAGACACAAGTAATCGAAACTACATTCTATGGTTGAATTATCGAAATCGAATATGCCCATTTTTAGTCTGGTAATCTAAGAGTTAGGGAACTGGCCCCTAATTGACGTGAATCCTAAAGATAGATCTATGGGTACTAACAAGCCCCAGTCAGAGAATTTGAACTGCTTTAGTACTTCGAATTTATCATGTCCGAAGGGAGTCCCGGAATGATGGGGATATTCTATATGCATCTTGTTAAGGTCGATTACCAGGGGTTCACCATATGAATGATTTTTATCTCTAGGTACGGGATGTATATTTATGAGAAGTGGAAATGAAAATCTTGTGGTCTATTAAAGATGATGAAAATGAATATTGATGATAAACTAATGAACTCACCAACCTTTATGGTTGACACTTTAAAGCATGTTTATTCTCAGGATTGAAAGAAATCTTCCACTGTGCATTTGCTCATTTTAAAGATATTACTTGGAGTCATTCATGGCATATTTCAAAGACGTTGCATTCAAGTCGTTAAGTTCATTAAAGATTATGATTAAGTAAATGACAGATTAGGTCATTTATAGTTGGATATTATTATAACGACCCGTCCTAATCCATATGGACGAATACATTACATTTGGTTACATCGGGAGGTATATGACCTCTAAATGATACATTTTACAAACATTGCATTCGTTTTTAAGAGATAAACTTTCTTTACATCAAAAGTTGACGGCATGCATACCATTTCATAATATATCCAACTATAATTGACTTAATAATAATCTTGATGAACTCAATGACTCGAATGCAACATCTTTTGAAATATGCCATGAATGACTCCAAGTAATATCTCTAAAATGAGCAAATGCACAGCAGAAGGTTTCTTTCATACCTGAGAATAAACATACTTTAA
Organism: Rutidosis leptorrhynchoides; assembly: GCF_046630445.1. Lineage (NCBI taxonomy): Eukaryota > Viridiplantae > Streptophyta > Magnoliopsida > Asterales > Asteraceae > Rutidosis > Rutidosis leptorrhynchoides. The sequence goes on from NC_092335.1 coordinate 659,468,034, forward strand.
AGTGTCAACCAAAAGGTTTGTGAGTTCATAGGTTTATCATAAAACAATAAAATTCATAATTTTGATAGACAACAAGATTCAAAAACAGTACACCTATCTAGTGTACAAAACCATTTTTCATAATGCTTAGCAGAGTAGGTTCGTATCCTTTTCTCCCCCTAGGTTGCCTCGCGATTTTTAAATAATCGTGCACATATCTCGTGCACAAAACTAATACACATAACCTGTGTATAAAAACCATTCTCTCGATACATAACATTCATTTCAATTTTATTGCTCAACATGGTAATCGACCTTAACATATATTGCGCATCAATAATATCCCCAAAATAGAACATCTCGTCTGTATAATATATAAACTTCAAAGTACTAAACACCACGCCCACTAGCTCTTCCGTCTAGTGAACATTTTGGGTGAGGGTGTTAAACCCGGTAGCTACCTTTAGGATTCGCGTGAATTAGGGCCATACCCGATTCTAATTCTTAGGTTACCAAGCAATAATAATAATGATAACAATAATACTAATGATAACAATAATAATGATAATAATAATAATAATAATAATAATAATAATAATAATAATAATAATAATAATAATAATAATAATAATAATAATAATAATAATAATAATAATAATAATAATAACTTTACTACTAATGATAAAATTGATAATAATAATAATAATAAGAGTAGTAGTAGTAATAGTAATAATAATAATAATAATAATAATAATAATAATAATAATAATAATAATAATAATAATAATAATAACGATATTACTAATACTAACAATAATGATAATAATACTAATTGTATGATTGATAATAATAATTATATTTTTAATATTTGTAATAATCTAATATCAATAATAAATAGTAATAATAATATTAATAATAATATTGAGTAATAAGTAAACTACTTAAAGAAGTAGCCATAAAAAAATGCCCAAGTCTGGGTTTGATCCCGTAACATCTCGCTAACCCGACATCTCCCCAAATCACTCTTCTATTTTAACATTTCTGATTTAGTTCTCTAACCACAACTATTTAACCTGTTTTGCATCTTTTTCCTTTTCTTCTTCAAAACCCAAAACCCATAATTATCATTTATCATGCTAAACCTTCATCATCTTATCTCGTCACCATTTTTATCTCATCATCATCGTGAACATCATCGTTCGAATCATAATCATCACCTTATGTTTGCTATCACATTCTTCATTAGATTATCATCATATACATGTTGTATTTTATCACCTTTAACATAATTATCCCAACTCTTTTTAAAACATCATCATCTTTATGATCTATCATCATTATCATTAATCAACTTTCTGTTTCCATATCACCTTTATCATTGTAACAAAAGGGATACAGCATTAGCACGTCGGCAACAACAACTAGACTAAATGGATTTTTGGGCCAAATTGAAACTGAACACCTTGTAGTCCATTTGCTAGTCCACTAACGGCCCATGATGCAAAAACCCTATGTAGTCCATCAACTATCAATCGGCCCCAATTTGCTTACGATCACAACAATAATTAAAAGAACTGGATAACAATATGATTGCTTTTGGTTAATCATGTACCACGTCACTCTCCATTATCAATCAACTAATATCATTATCGACACTTTAATAAAAGAAAGGCTTTGTATAATTAACTAACTATTTAAGTAGGTATCATCATCTTTACCATCATTATACACCACCTTAATCATCATCGTCATCTCTTTCTAACCTAATGATCATTATCATAATAATCACATCATCAACCTATTGCGTATCATTTTCACAGAATCAAATCGTCCTTATCAAACTTATTCTATATCATTTTATGTATCATCACTCTAAGCATCATTATATATACAATCATCACTTCCATTTTATCCGCCATCTTTATCATCGTAATTTCATTTCTTTAAGTCATCATCATCGTACATCATAACTCATCACCATTTTTATTAAATTAAAAACACTGTTAATCATTTTGCCACTTGAAAGTTGTGGTCCCAAAAATTGATAGATTCCAAAGCCAAGAAGATATATAAATTCAAAAAGCTAAATACTTTCCTTTGCTGTTTGAATGTCGTGACCAGGTAATTCCCATGAGGTCCCTACCCTTGTTTTATGCACCGAAATTTTCCACTGAATAAAGAAAATACGTCCACTAGTTGATCCCATGACGAACTTGCTGCCCTACTAAGTACTCACACTTGACTTCATGCGTTCAATAATACATATACATATTCATATATATAGATTACATCCACTGAATATAATTCCTTACATAATTTGGTCAACCGAAACTTCCTTATTTGATTCTAATGAAAGTAGCGTAGCAGTTGGGTTTGTTTGACAAGGCAGAAACACAAAGACAAGACTGACAGCCATAGTTGATGACAGTTGTGGTGTTAGATTATTCATGAATGAATAAAGAAGAAGAAAAAGAAAGGAAAAAGAATATATATATATATATATATATATATATATATATATATATATATATATATATATATATATATATGAAAAGGTGATGGTTATCATTATGGTAAGTGGTGGTGTTTATGGTGTTTATGACCGAAGACATTAAACGTTCAGAGACATTGGATGGGTTTTAAGGCGAGGTGGTTAAGGTGGTTCTATGGTGATGATCTTCAAGGAGATATTGGCGGTTTAATATTTTATGCCATATGTATATATATATATATATATATATATATATATATATATATATATATATATATATATATATGTATGTATGTATAGAATAGATAGGAGATAAGAAGATGGGTTTCGGTGGTGATTTCATGTGGTAGTCAATGGTGATTAATATTAGAAGGTCATGGTTAATCGTTCTAACCAAAATGGGAGTGGTGGTGAATGCCGGAAATAGAATTGGTGGGTTGAGGTGATTTAAACAGAAGAAAGAAGAAGAGCAAGGAAAATAAAGAAAACGTGATGGTGAATGTAAATCTATAATTATGTCTCCCTCTATGTTCTTTGTATATGTAATTATATATATATATATATATATATATATATATATATATATATATATATATATATATATATATATATATATATATATATATATATATATATATATATATATATAGTGAGTGATATCGCAACAATAACTAATCAAATTTTGTTTTTTAGGATTGACAGTGGTTGGCAGAAATATTCGAGGCCAGAAGGAGAAGACAAGAAAAAATAAAGCAGATCGTGACTTGCAACTGAAATTGTTTGTATCATTGATTGGATTCAATTTTTAATCCGGTAAGAATCAATTGAAGTTGTTTTGTAGCTAGATTGGATCGACAGGGTTATGCAGTAACAAGATTTGAAGGACGATTGTGAAGTTGACATGTAACAGAACGTAGACAGGATTCTTCAAACAAGAAGAAGAAAACAAGAATAATAAATCAGATTATGACAGGTAATAAATTAGTACATTTTTCTGTTACTGATTTCTATCCAAATTTGTTTTGTAATGAAATTGGAATTGACAGAGAATTTCGAGCAAAAGAAGAGTTAAGGAGGAAGAAATAAAAAAAGTAAAGTTGATGTGATTGGTAGCTGAATTCAATTATCTATCTGTATGATAATAGTGATCGATTTTATTTGTAATGAGGTTTGATTTTGACTGGTAGCGGATTGCAGACAAGAAGAATCAATCAGAAGAGAAAAAAATATTTATATAAAAGTTGAATGTGATCTTCAAATGAATTTGTATCTTTCTATAAGTGAATTTGTTAGTTAGATTAAAAGCAGTCGATAGAATATTTTGAGCAGGAAGATAAATAAAAATAAAGCAGTTCATGATTTTTAATTGATTTGTACGAGATGATATTGATGTATAACAATCTAGGAGACATAAAACAAAATCAGATATAGTTTGATTAGGATGTAAAACTGATTCCAGATATATATCTGATTCTATTTAATCAGTAATAAATAAATAAGTATATTATTAATAATAATATTAATATTAATAATAATTATATAAATAATAATAACAATTAATAATAACAATATTAACAACAATGATAATAATAATAATGAAAATGATATTAATAATAATAATATTATTAATGATACTAAATACTAAATTGTATTATTTTCTAATAATAATAATAATAACTATAATAATAATTTTTAATGATAATGGTAATAATAATTATAAAAGTAATAATAATAATGCTAGAAATGATTGTAGTAATAATATCTAATAATAATAATATAACAATTTACATGTATCTAACTTCATTTCTATGTATTATATATTTGGAAATAATAATATTAATAATACTGATATTAATATTAATATTATTTTTTAATAATAATAATGAAAGTAATGATAAAAATATTAATATAACAATTATATTCAAAATTGTAATTATATTTTAATATATTACAATTTATTAATTATATCATATTTGTCAATTATATAATATTTTGAATCTTTAGTATTTATTAATTATATATATATATATATATATATATATATATATATATATATATATATATATATATATATATATATATATATATATATATATATATATATATATATATTTACAAACAATTGTTCGTGAATCGTCGGGAATAGTCAAAGGTTAAATGAATTCATGTAAACAGTTCAAAACTTTTAAGACTCGGTTTAGCAGACTTTGCTTATCGTGTCGAAATCATATAAAGATCAAGTTTAAATTTGGTCGGAAATTTTCGGGTCGTCACAGTACCTACCCGTTAAAGAAATTTCATCCCGAAATTTGAGTGCGGCTGTCATGGTTAACAATAAAGAATGTTTTCATGACAAATATGAGTTGATAAATAGAGTTTTATTACCATACAGTAATATGGATAAAATAATTCGATTACTCGAAGAGTACGAGTGAAGCTATCACAAAAGAGTAAAATGAGTTAATAAAGGTTCGTCTTAACTCTTGACGTAGACACGGTTGATTTCCGGAATTCAAGGGATTTTAGAGGAAATCTTTGTAACAAGATTTGGTTTAAGGAAATTAGGATCTTCTTTGGTTAAATGCGATAATCTGTCTTAATTGCTTTGTCTGGTATTTCACTATAAGTCCACCCTCTTCATTTCCTTTATATTTTGGAGATCCATACTTTTGTTTTCTTTCCCCGACTTTAAGTCAAGCGAACAATGGTTCAGAATTCGTATGTATGGAGTTTCAAATGATCATGACTAATGTTCTAAGAGAGAGATTGTAATAGCACGATCATGATTGGTTAAGTTACCCGAATTCAAAAGAAAAGATAGAACTATCAGGAGGGTATGTTCTCGATACGTTTGGAGATTAAGTAGAATGTAAGAGTCGTGTAACATGGCACATGATGACGTTATAATATGTGAATCATCATGTTCCATTGGAAACTCATCATGAATTACTGTAATATAATCACGTTGATCAAGTGTCATTATATTATACCAACTCATGCTTCAATTCCCAACACTGCTTCAAAATCATTCATATTTTAAATTTAAATTTTTCAGAATTTAGAAACTAAATAGTTTTCGTCCTGATGTAACACTGATATCGCGAAGAGATAAGTGATTTCAGATAAGAATAGTTATGAAAATATCTTCAGAAGTATCGAGGATATTTATAATGAAAGATACGATGATATCTTAGAATTTCTAATATCGATGAATGATGATGAAGATTTGCCCGTAAGGGTTTAGAGTTAGGAGTAAGGTATTCATTAATAACTTCAGCAGACACTGAATCATTTAGATTCTTTGAAGGCAGGTTTAGTCTTTGTGATTTGTCTACAGCCTCCTTCATGGTTTGCTCAATCCGTTTTTCAGTTTTAACTTTTCTGAGCTTTGCCAACATACTATTCTTTATCATTAAACTTCTGGTTGTTATAGTCATTTATGGTTTTTGCTGCTTCATCAGTACTTTCCAAAATTCAGAGAACTGATTCAAAATGGAAGATCATAATTCTAAGATATAAATGTTATATGTATACATATAACTGTTAATGTAGAAGTGCTGCGAGATTCAAAATACTGATTGCTGATTCCAGGTAATTGGTATGGCAATTCTTGTTACAAGATGCGGATGAGTATATGATAGGGTTTTAATGAACAATATATCAAGGTTATAATAAGGCTAATCCAAATGAAAGTCGAAGTTGATTTGTTGGAGCTGTGACAAAATTGGTTAATTTGGAAAGGGATTGCAAAGTTATTTTCAATAATAACAATGCCAAAGGATCTGGCATAGTTTTGAATTTAAAGTATGGCTTTGAAAGATGTAGGAATCTAAGAGTGATGTTTTCTATTAAATCTTGACTTGGATTTTGATCGGTCAAAATCCGAATATGAAATTGAATTTGAATGAAAATAGTTGTTCTTCGGTGAACAGATACGTATATGTGTGGATTTGAACAGTGTTATTAATGACTCCTGAATCTGGATTGAAGAATGTATAGTGTAATTTATTAATGTGAAATCTAAATATTCCTCGGGTATTACCTACCCGTTAAAATATTTTTACCATTAACAGTTTGTACAAAAGAATCTTTTAAATTACAATCTTTAGGAAAATATATGTACATATATATTTTCTTCAAATGTAATCATGGATTTAATGAGTTAATATTATATTAATCACATTTAATTGATCATTAGAACTAGAATACATAATCTCTAAAACTTTAGAGATTATATAATTGCCAGGTAGAACGAAGTTAAATGATGTAGAACGATACGTAGAACGATACGTAGAACGATGATTATGCTTGAGGTATAGATTGTGATATTGAGGTGTGTGATGTTGAAACTTAGGTTGTTGGTGGTACTGGTGTGGATGTTGGTGGTGCTGTTGGTGCTGGTGTTGTTGCTGAAGTTGGTAAGTTTTGCACCATATTCTCCAAAGGAACTACTCGAGCGCGAAGTTTGTTGATTTCTTCGATTACTCTGGGATGATTGGCGGTTGAAACGAGCTGATGAATAAGGTTTAGAATTATAGATATTATGTAATCGTTGCTAGATGTTCTGAAAATGAGGGTGAAAATGGTGTTTCGGACTGTTTCGCCGGTAAGTGTTTCAGGTTCTTCGCCAAGAGGGAAATTTGGTTGGTGGATAGGAATTGCCTTCTTGTTTCTGTTGATTAAGTCGACTATGAACTCATCCCCAATTCATCCAGAACTGAAGATGACTAACTAGTTGATCCATTCCGGTTATACTGCGGTCGGAGCTCGTGTGGAATTCCATATCAGAATAGCTGTTGGAATTCGAGGAACTGGAACTAGTTGAAGGATCCATTTCGTACGATCAGGGAATTGATTTTTGATATGAGATAGATTATAGGACTTAGAAACACATAATTTTCATATGTATATAGAATACCAAGATCCCATAAGTTACGGAGGAATCTTCAGAAGCTGTCAGGCAAAGTTTACAGTAACAGATACACTAAGATATGAATTTTGTCTATACACTATTCATGCAATCAATGGAATAAGATGTGTCTAGACTAAGAATGATAAGCAAGTAATTTTTGACAACAAATGATAAGCAAAACTTTTGACATGCAGACACGGTCGAAGTCCAGACTCACTAATACATCCTAACGACTATCAGTTAGACACACTAATGCAGACCTGGTTCACTAAGACCACCGCTCTGATACCACCTATAACGACCCGTCCTAATCCATCTGGACGAATACATTATATTTGGTTATATCGCGAGGTATATGACCTCTAAATGATACATTTTACAAACATTGCATTCATTTTTAAAAGATAAATTTTCTGTACATCGAAAGTTGATGGCATGCATACCATTTCATAATATATCCAACTATAATTGACTTAATAATAATCTTGATGAACTCAATGACTCGAATGCAACGTCTTTTGAAATATGCCCTGAATGACTCCAAGTAATATCTCTAAAATGAGCAAATGCACAGCGGAAGGTTTCTTTCATACCTTAGAATAAACATGCTTTAAAGTGTCAACCAAAAGGTTGGTGAGTTCATAGGTTTATCATAAAACAATAAAATTCATCATTTTGATATACCACATGATTCAAATACAGTATACCTATCTCATGTACGAAACCATTTTTCATAATGCTTAGCAGAGTAGGTTCGTATCCTTTTCTCCCCCGTAGGTTGCCTCGCGAGTTTTAAATAATCGTGAACATATCTCGTGCACAAAACTAATACACATAACCTGTGTATAAAAATCATTCTCTCGATACATAACATTCATTTTGATTTTATTGCTCAACATGGTATCCGACCTTAACATATAATGCGCATCAATAATATCCCCAAAACAGAACATCTCGTCTGTATAATATATAAACTTCGAAGTACTAAACACCACGCCCACTAGCTCTTCCGTCTAGTGAACATTCTGGGTGGGGGTGTTAAACCCGATAGCTACCTTTAGGATTCGCGTGAATTAGTGCCATACCCGATTCTAATTCTTAGGTTACCAAGCAATAATAATCAGGGGGAAAATATTCACATCAATTGGTGGAAATTATCATGTCCACATAATTCAATAATAGTCCACAGAACTTCTGTCTGCATAATAATTCATTCGAGGAATGTTTTGCTTGTGTCTATCTCGTCAAACATCTATAAAAGCATTTCATGTATTCGCAGTTCAAAAATATATTTTAAAAGCATTTAATAAAGCAGTTGTAAAAACAGCGCATGTATTCTCAGTCCCAAAAATGCAAATAGTAAAAGGGAATCAAATGAACTCACGATACGATATTTTGTAGTAAAAATATTCCTACGACGGAACTGAACAATGCATGATTGGCCTTGGATTCACGAATCTATATCATTTATATATATATTAACACATATAATTGTAATCAAATAAATTTATATATATATTTATTAGTGATATCATTTTATATTAATATCTTGTATGTTTCATAAATGTAATCATTTTATGTATTTTAAATAAATAAAAATATAGTTATATTATATGTATTAAGTATAGTTTTATATATCTAATAGTTACTTGATAAAATAATATTAATGTTAAAAATAATAATAATGATAATAATAATAATGATAATAATAATACTATTAATAATAATAATAATAATAACTTTACTAGTAATGATAAAATTGATAATAATAATAATAAGAGTAGTAATAATAATAATAATAATAACAATAATAATAATAATAATAATAATAATAATAATAATAATAATAATAATAATAATAATAATAATAATAATAACGATATTACTAATACTAACAATAATGATAATAATATTAATTGTATGATTGAAACTAATAATTATATTTGTAATATTTGTAATAATCTAATATCAATAATAAATAGTAATAATAATATTAATAATAATATTAAGTAATAAGTAAACTACCTTAAAGAAGTAGCCATAAAAAAATGCCCAAGTCCGGGTTTGATCCCGCGATATCCCGCTAACCCGACATCTCCCCAAATCACTCTTCTATCTTAACATTTCTGATTTAGTTCGCTAACCACAACTATTTAACCCGTTTACATCTTTTTCCTTTTCTTCTTCAAAACCCAAAACCCATAATTATCATTTATCATGCTAAACCTTCATCATCTTATCTCGTCACCATTTTTATCTCATTATCATCGTGAACATCATCGTTCGAATCATAATCATCACCTTATGTTTACTATCACTTTCTTCATTAGATTACTGTAACGACCAGGATTTTTTTCGATCGTTTTATACATATGAGACTAATATTTACATAAATTAAACATTACCAACATGATAAGCAATCTAAATTGTTGAGTCTTGTGTTTTTGAAAAGAGTTTTACACAACGTATGACCGTCCAATTTGACCGATGATATCACGAACTATATAACATACAATAATTATACGATTGTGTACATATACGTATTTATACATATTTAACATGATCTAAGGATGGTTTAACATATCATTGTGTACTAATAACAATGAGTTATAAGTATACTTTGAGACTACTAACTTAAGTCTTCAAAACGGTAACTATACGTAATGTTCTTTGACATATATATCTATAATCTATAATGCTTATACAAGTATCGTATAAATACGTATTTAATCACTTTTAAAGGACTTAAATACATAAAACAATATAAGTATATTCACAAAAGATATTTATATTTGAATTCTCGTTCCGTTTCCTCAAGATTTTTACACGTATACTTAGGGTATATGTACCCGTATTATATGCAGCTTCTAGATGTATTTACTATTAGTATATACCAATAGAAAATACCAATGATCGGCCATGAATGATTAAGAGACATGATAGCAACATGTGGGATCAATTAGGAAGACTTATTAGCTAAAAATCAAAACATAACATCTATATATATACATATATACACACGCCATATTATATACACACACACACACACATTTCTACCAACTTTCTTTCAAGCTAGATGATCTTCTAAACTCTCTCATCTTCAACCTTCAAGTGTTCTTCAAGGTCCTCATAAGTTTCTAGCTTCATAATCAAGGTAAAACTATGTTTAAACTTTGATTCAATTCATGTAAGTTAATTATCTTAAATCAAGATATAAACTTACTTACAACCTTTGTTTCTTTCATGATTTCACTTCTTAATCTTCCAAGTAATCAAGAACAAGTTCATATCTTATTTATTCAGTAACTTTCTTCATCATACTTGAGGTATAACCTTTGTTCATCATTTTGTTCAATTATAACTATCTTATTAAGAATATACAAATCATAACAACAAGAACATAGTTTGAATGATTTCAAACTTGTTTGCAAACTAAATAGATCCTTCTAACTTGACTTTTAAAACACTTCAAGACCTTTAATATATCATAATGATATGCTAACTTAACAAGATACAACTTGATTTTACAAAGAACACCTTAAAACTGAATCTACATCGTTGGAGTGCAACCGGGGCTGTTTTGGGTTGGATAATTAAAAACCATCTTAAACTTTGAATTGGAAGCTTATATTCTCGAAAAATGATAGTTCTAATGAATATGTTAATATATAAAAATCTCATGGTATAACTCAAAGTGTAAGTATTTTTGTGAAAATGATCATCTAGATGTTGTTTTTACAACGGAAATGATCACTTTCATAAGATTCACCAAAGTTTGACCTATAACCTGTGATTTTGAATGCAAACTAAGGTATTTACAGTTCATATTCATAAAAAATGACTGGATCCAAGGAAGTGGCAAGTTGAACCAACAAAAACGGAGTTATATTGAAGAAACTACGGCTAAAACAAAATTGGGTATCCGAAGCTAGTTTAGCTACGAAATTAATTGGAGTAAAACTAAACTAATCATATCTTTGCTAATTAATATGATATTTTATATATATTTACTTATGATTTGATTTTATATATTTCAGGACCACCCGTAAACAACACGAGAAGATTAATTATAAGACCTCATGATTGTACGCAACACGTCATTTGACAACACGGTACTTTATGTACGCAACACGTCATTTGACAACATGGTACCATGGGTCGAGATTAATTCTGATCAATACGAATATGATGGGGTATTTATTTACTTTATTGAGCAACTAATTGTGGACCACTAACATCGGACTGCTAACTACGGACTAATAGATATTAAAAGTATTATAAGTATATATGTAACGATTATTTGAAAAGAATATATGTTAATATATTATATATATGGTTAGGTTCGTGATATCTATTGGAGACCAAGTCGTGTTAAATATCTTCAAAGCAAAAGTGAGTATATAGTCCCACTTTTAAACTCTAAATATTTCGGGATGAGAATACATGCATTTTATGATTTACGTTATGGACACAAGTGATAAAAAAATATATATATATTCTACGTTGAGTTGTACCACTGGCATACTTCCCTGTAACTTGGTAACTACTATTTACATGCGGTATTGTAAACGCGAATCCTGTTGATAGATCTATCGGGCCAGACAACCCCAACCGGACTGGATGACCAGTATTCAACGGTTGCACAGTACTTCGTTTCGGTGACTACACTTGGTACGGTGTAGTGAGATTTCATAATAAAGGGAATATGCGACGTTGATTAAATGTTAAGTATGGTTATCAAGTGCTCAACCACTTAGAATATTTTTATTAAAACGTTTATGTATATTAAATCTTGTGGTCTATATTTAGAACGCTGCTAGCATTAAACCTATATCTCACCAACTTTATGTTGATGTTTTAAGCATGTTTATTCTCAGGTGATAATTAAAAGCTTCCGCTGCATTATGCCGAATTTAAGAAGGATTTGGAGTATGCATATTTGTGTCAAAAATAAAACTGCATATCGGAAGATTTGTAATCTGAAATATGTTGGAAATTGTATTGTTATTATCAAATGTAAAGTTTGTAAAACTAAGATTATCACTAAACAATAATCATTATTATGCTGTTTGAACCTTTGATTATAATAAAGGTTATGGTTTATATTATAAAAACGTATGCAGATTTTTAAAAATGTCACATATAGAGGTCAATACCTCGCAATGACACCAATGAGTACGTGACATTTATATTCGATATGAACGGGACGCTTCAGGTGGTATCAGAGCGTTGGTCTTAGGAAACCAGAAAATTTGCATTAGTGTGTCTTATCGAGTTTGTTAGGATGCATTAGTGAGTCTGGACTTTGACCGTGTTTGATTTCGAAAACTATTGCTTATCCTTGTTGGTTAAAAATTAATATGTAAATATTATGTGGTACTAACGTGCTAGTTGTTGTGTGATAGATGTCTGGCTTAGAACTTGCTAGCACATTCAGCGACTCCGAACCAGAATCCTCAGATAGTGTTCCAGTCATTAACCTATCCGATGATGAAAACGACACCTTTGGGGAAGACTCACAATTCCTGGATGAATCAATTGAAGAGGAACCGGAAAGTGATCCTGAGGAGGAAGAAATACAGGAAATTACGAAAGACAAGTTCGAACGAGGAAAGAAACGAAAGGCTACTGAATTGGAAAATCCAAATCCCGAGTTTAGTGAGGATGTTGTGGCACCAACTCCACCAGACACTTCTAAAATGTCCCGTTCTTATTGATTAAAAACGTTCCATATTAATTGATTTCGTTGCGAGGTTTTGACCTCTATATGAGACATTTTTCAAAGACTGCATTCATTTTAAAACAAACCATAACCTTTATTTCATCAATAAAGGTTTAAAAAAAAACTTTACGTAGATTATCAAATAATGATAATCTAAAATATCCTGTTTACACACGACCATTACATAATGGTTTACAATACAAATATGTTACAACAAAATAAGTTTCTGAATGCAGTTTTTACACAATATCATACAAGCATGGACTCCAAATCTCGTCCTTATTTAAGTATGCGACAGCGGAAGCTCTTAGTATTCACCTGAGAATAAACATGCTTTAAACGTCAACAAAAATGTTGGTGAGTTATAGGTTTAACCTATATATATCAAATCGTAACAATAGACCACAAAATTTCATATTTTAATACACATCCCATACATATAGATAAAAATCATTCATATGGTGAACACCTGGTAACCGACATTAACAAGATTCATATATAAGAATATCCCCATCATTCCGGGACACCCTTCGGATATGATATAAATTTTGAAGTACTAAAGCATCCAGTACTTTGGATGGGGTTTGTTAGGCCCAATAGATCTATCTTTAGGATTCGCGTCAATTAGGGTGTCTGTTCCCTAATTCTTAGATTACCAGACTTAATAAAAAGGGGCATATTCGATTTCGATAATTCAACCATAGAATGTAGTTTCACGTACTTGTGTCTATTTTGTAAATCATTTATAAAACCTGCATGTATTCTCATCCCAAAAATATCATATTTTAAAAGTGGGACTATAACTCACTTTCACAGATTTTTACTTCGTCGGGAAGTAAGACGTGGCCACTGGTTGACTCACGAACCTATAACAATATATACATATATATCAAAGTATGTTCAAAATATATTTACAACACTTTTAATATATTTTGATGTTTTAAGTTTATTAAGTCAGCTGTCCTCGTTAGTAACCTACAACTAGTTGTCCACAGTTAGATGTACAGAAATAAATCGATAAATATTATCTTGAATCAATCCACGACCAAGTGTATACGTATCTCAGTATTGATCATAACTCAAACTATATATATTTTGGAATCAACCTCAACCCTGTATAGCTAACTCCAACATTCACATATAGAGTGTCTATGGTTGTTTCGAAATATATATAGATGTGTCGACATGATAGGTCGAAACATTGTATACGTGTCTATGGTATCTCAAGATTACATAATATACAATACAAGCTGATTAAGTCATGGTTGGAATTCATGGGTCGAGATTAATTTGAAATTCAACGGATCTATTTGAAATTCAACGGATCGATGTGGGGGTAATCCCGGTAATTGTTTCGGAAATACATCGGGAAATTCTTTTGCGACGGGAACATCATTGATGCTCTTTTCTTCAGTTTGTACTTTCTCGACGTGTGCTAGAACAGCATAGCAACCTTTTCTTATTAGTTTTTGTCCCTTCAAATTACTAATAAGATGTAGCTTCGTGTTGTCCTTTTCTCCGTACACCATTAAGGGTTTTCCTTTTTCTCGTATCATGCGAATTGCATTTTTGTAACAAACGATCTCTGCTTTCACTTCTTTCAACCAGTCCATACCGATTATCACATCAAAACTCCCTAACTCTACTGGTATCAAGTCAATCTTAAATGTTTCGCTAACCAGTTTAATTTCTCGATTCTGACATATATTATCTGCTGAAATTATTTTGCCATTTGCTAATTCGAGTAAAAATTTACTATCCAAAGGCATCAATGGACAACTTAATTTAGCACAAAAATCTCTACTCATATAGCTTCTATCCGCACCCGAATCAAATAAAACGTAAGCAGATTTATTTTCAATAAGAAACGTACCCGTAACAAGCTCCGGGTCTTCCTGTGCCTCTGTCGCATTAATATTGAAAACTCTTCCGCGGCCTTGTCCATTCGTGTTCTCCTGGTTCGGGCAATTTCTAATAATGTGGCCCGATTTTCCACATTGGCATAACTTGCTCCGACACTACTTGCTCCGCCATTACTCGTTCCGACACCATTTGTTCCTTTCGTTCTGTTAACCCCTGGTCCGTAGACCTCACACTTCACCGCGCTATGACCATTTCTTTTACACTTGTTGCAAAATTTGGTGCAGAACCCCGAGTGATACTTTTCACACCTTTGGCATAGCTGCTTCTGATTGTTGTTGTTGTTGCGGTTGTTATTGTTGTTGGGATGATTGTTGTAGTTGCTGTTGTTGTTGTTGTTGTTGTTGTTGTTGTTGTTGTTGTTGTTGTTGTTGTTGTTGTTGGGCCGTTTGTTATAGTTGCGATTGATGTTGCGATTGTTGGGATAATTGTTGCGATTATTATTGTAATTGCTGTTGTTGTTGTATTGGTGATTCTTATCACCGTTTTCCTCGCACTTTCTTTTGACTTGCTTCACATTGGCCTCTTCAGCCGTCTGTTCTTTAATTCTTTCCTCAATCTGGTTCACTAGTTTGTGAGCCATTCTACATGCCTGTTGTATGGAGGCGGGCTCGTGTGAACTTATATCTTCTTGGATTCTTTCCGGTAATCCTTTCACAAACGCGTCGATCTTCTCTTCCTCATCTTCGAACGCTCCCGGACACAATAGGCACAATTCTGTGAATCGTCTTTCGTACGTGGTAATATCAAATCCTTGGGTTCGTAACCCTCTAAGTTCTGTCTTGAGCTTATTGACCTCGGTTCTGGGACGGTACTTCTCGTTCATCAAGTGCTTGAATGCTGACCACGGTAGTGTGTACGCATCGTCTTGTCCCACTTGCTCTAGATAGGTATTCCACCATGTTAACGCAGAACTTGTGAAGGTATGCGTAGCGTACTTCACTTTGTCCTCTTCAGTACACTTACTTATGGCAAACACCGATTCGACCTTCTCGGTCCACCGTTTCAATCCGATCGGTCCTTCGGTTCCATCAAATTCTAAAGGTTTGCAGGAAGTGAATTCTTTGTAGGTGCATCCTACACGATTTCCTGTACTGCTAAATCCAAGGTTATTGTTGGTATGTAGCGTAGCCTGTACTGCGGCTATGTTTGAAGCTAGAAAAGTACGGAATTCCTCTTCATTCATATTCACGGAGTGTCGAGTAGTCGGTGCCATTTCCTTCAAAATAGTCAAATGGAACAAGTTAATCATACAGAATATTAAGAGTTGTTAATAGTATTTCGTAGCATAATATGAACTCATTTATAAAAGCTTTTTCTTCATATTAGCGTTTTATAAGTTTAAATTCGGGTAGTACCTACCCGTTAAGTTCATACTTAGTAGCTAATATACAATTCAACTACTACAATTCTATATGAAAAACTGATTATAATAATATTTCGCGTTCAAACTTTTACACAATATTTTACAAACTTACAATACCGCTTATTTTACATATAGCATGAAATATAGCACACAATAAATTTGATACAAGATGGTTGTGAAGATAATTCTAGCTAGTACACAAGTCGTTCAGCAAAGGCAATAAAGACACGTAATTCATACGTCCAGAAACAAGTCATGCATTCTGGTTTTACTAGGATTACTTCCCATCCTTGGTCTTGTGGAACATAACCGTTATGGCCGTTGATAAGACAGCGTGTTGTAACGTCGTCAAAAGGACGAGGGTTACGTAATGTCCAACAGTCCCGTAACAATCTAAAAACCTCATTTCTTACCCCAATTACCGACTCCGTCACTTGTGGAAACATTTTGTTTAATAGTTGTAGCCCGATGTTCTTGTTCTCACTTTGGTGAGAAGCGAACATTACTAATCCGTAAGCATAACATGCTTCTTTATGTTGCATTTTAGCCGCTTTTTCTAAATCATGAAGTCCTATATTCGGATACATTGAGTCAAAATAATTTCTTAACCCGTTGCGTAAAATAGCATTTGGGTTCCCCGCAATATATGCGTCAAAGTAAACACATCGTAACTTATGGGTTTCCCAATGTGATATCCCCCATCTTTCAAACGAAAGTCTCTTATAAACCAAGACATTCTTGGAACGTTCTTCGAATGTCTTACAAACTGATTTCGCCTTAAATAGTTGTGCCGAGGAATTCTGACCGACTCTAGACAAGATTTCATCAATCATGTCTCCGGGTAGGTCTCTTAAAATATTGGGCTGTCTATCCATTTTGTGTTTTTAAACTGTAAAATAGACAAGAGTTAGATTCATAAAAAAAATTACTTATTAATACAAGCAATTTTTACATATATCATAAAGCATAAGCACACTATATTACATATATTACACCACACGAATACAACTATCTTATTCCGACTCGCTCGTTTCTTCTTCTTCGGTTTTGGTTCGTTTTGCCAAGTTTCTAGGGATATATGATGTTCCCCTAATACGAGCAGTCATTTTCCATATTGGTTTAGAAAACCTGGTGGTTTAGAGGTTCCCGGGTCATTGTTACAACTTAAGGGCTTCGGGGGTTGACGATACATATAAAGTTCATCGGGGTTGGAATTAGATTTCTCTATTTTTATGCCCTTTCCCTTATTATTTTCTTTTGCCTTTTTAAATTCAGTTGGGGTAATTTCTATAACATCATCGGAATTCTCGTCGGAATCCGATTCATCGGAGAATTGGTAATGCTCCCAATATTTTGCTTCCTTGGCGGAAACACCATTGACCATAATTAACCTTGGTCGGTTGGTTGAGGATTTTCTTTTACTTAACTGTTTTATTATTCCCCCACCGGTTCTATTTCCTCCTCCGGTTCCTCCTCTTCCGGTTCTGATTCTTATTCCGGTTCCGACTCTTCTTCCGGTTCCTCTTCGGGAACTTGTGAATCAGTCCACGAATCATTCCAATTTACATTTGACTCTTCATTATTATTAGGTGAGTCAATGGGACTTATTCTAGAGGTAGACATCTATCACATAATATCAAACGCGTTAAGAGATTAATATATCACATAATATTCACATGTTAAAAATATATAGTTTCCAACAAAATTTGTTAAGCAATCATTTTTCAAGTAAACACGGTCGAAGTCCAGACTCACTAATGCATCCTAACAAACTCGATAAGACACACTAATGCAAAATTCTGGTTCTCTAAGACCAATGCTCGGATACCAACTGAAATGTCCCGTTCTTATTGATTAAAAACGTTCCATATTAATTGATTTCGTTGCGAGGTTTTGACCTCTATATGAGACGTTTTTCAAAGACTGCATTCATTTTAAAACAAACCATAACTTTTATTTCATCAATAAAGGTTTTAAAAAAAACTTTACGTAGATTATCAAATAATGATAATCTAAAATATCCTGTTTACACACGACCATTACATAATGGTTTACAATACAAATATGTTACAACAAAATAAGTTTCTTGAATGTAGTTTTTACACAATATCATACAAGCATGGACTCCAAATCTCGTCCTTATTTAAGTATGCGACAGCAGAAGCTCTTAGTATTCACCTGAGAATAAACATGCTTTAAACGTCAACAAAAATGTTGGTGAGTTATAGGTTTAACCTATATATATCAAATCGTAACAATAGACCACAAGATTTCATATTTTAATACACATCCCATACATAAAGATAAAAATCATTCATATGGTGAACACCTGGTAACCGACATTAACAAGATGCATATATAAGAATATCCCCATCATTCCGGGACACCCTTCGGATATGATATAAATTTCGAAGTACTAAAGCATCCAGTACTTTGGATGGGGTTTGTTAGGCCCAATAGATCTATCTTTAGGATTCACGTCAATTAGAGTGTCTGTTCCCTAATTCTTAGATTACCAAACTTAATAAAAGGGGCATATTCGATTTCGATAATTCAACCATAGAATGTAGTTTCACGTACTTGTGTCTATTTTGTAAATCATTTATAAAACCTGCATGTATTCTCATCCCAAAAATATCAGATTTTAAAAGTGGGACTATAACTCACTTTCACAGATTTTTACTTCGTCGGGAAGTAAGACTTGGCCACTGGTTGATTCACGAACCTATAACAATATATACATATATATCAAAGTATGTTCAAAATATATTTACAACACTTTTAATATATTTTGATGTTTTAAGTTTATTAAGTCAGATGTCCTCGTTAGTAACCTACAACTAGTTGTCCACAGTTAGATGTACAGAAATAAATCGATAAATATTATCTTGAATCAATCCATGACCCAGTGTATACGTATCTCAGTATTGATCACAACTCAAACTATATATATTTTGGAATCAACCTCAACCCTGTATAGCTAACTCCAACATTCACATATAGAGTGTCTATGGTTGTTTCGAAATATATATAGATGTGTCGACATGATAGGTCGAAACATTGTATACGTGTCTATGGTATCTCAAGATTACATAATATACAATACAAGCTGATTAAGTCATGGTTGGAATAGAAATCATTTTTGGATATAGTTTCATGTTCAAAATAAAAATCATTTTCCCAGAATAACAACTTTTAAATCAAAGTTTATCATAGTTTTTAATTAACTAACCCAAAACAGCCCGCGGTGTTACTACGACGGCGTAAATCCGGTTTTACGGTGTTTTTCGTGTTTCCAGGTTTTAAATCATTAAGTTAGCATATCATATAGATATAGAACATGTGTTTAGTTGATTTTAAAAGTCAAGTTAGAAGGATTAACTTTTATTTGCGAATAAGTTTAGAATTAACTAAACTATGTTCTAGTGATTACAAGTTTACCACTTCGAATATGATAGCTTTTTATGTATGAATCGAACGATGTTATGAAAATCATTACTACCTTAAGTTCCTTGGATAAACCTACTGGAAAAGAGAAAAATGGATCTAGCTTCAACGGATCCTTGGATGGCTCGAAGTTCTTGAAGCAGAATGATGACACGAAAACAAGTTCAAGTAAGATCATCACTTGAAATAAGATTGTTATAGTTATAGAAATTGAACCAAAGTTTGAATATGATTATTACTTTGTATTAGAATGATAACCTACTGTAAGAAACAAAGATTTCTTGAGGTTGGATGATCACCTTACAAGATTGGAAGTGAGCTAGCAAACTTGAAAGTATTCTTGATTTTATGAAACTAGAACTTTTGGAATTTATGAAGAACACTTAGAACTTGAAGATAGAACTTGAGAGAGATCAATTAGATGAATAAAATTGAAGAATGAAAGTGTTTGTAGGTGTTTTTGGTCATTGGTGTATGGATTAGATATAAAGGATATGTAATTTTGTTTTCATGTAAATAAGTCATGAATGATTACTCATATTTTTTTAATTTTATGAGATATTTCATGCTAGTTGCCAAATGATGGTTCCCACATGTGTTAGGTGACTCACATGGGCTGCTAAGAGCTGATCATTGGAGTGTATATA
Source organism: Rutidosis leptorrhynchoides (assembly GCF_046630445.1). Taxonomy (NCBI): domain Eukaryota; kingdom Viridiplantae; phylum Streptophyta; class Magnoliopsida; order Asterales; family Asteraceae; genus Rutidosis; species Rutidosis leptorrhynchoides. Next base: position 659,488,518 of record NC_092335.1, read on the forward strand.
CTAATAGTACATACATCTAAAAGCTGTGTATTGTACGAGTACGAATACGGGTGCATACGAGTAGAATTGTTGATCAAACTGAACGAGGATGTAATTGTAAGCATTTTTGTTAAGTAGAAGTATTTTGATAAGTGTATTGAAGTCTTTCAAAATTGTATAAATACATATTAAAACACTACATGTATATACATTTTAACTGAGTCGTTAAGTCATCGTTAGTCGTTATATGTAAGTGTTGTTTTGAAACCTTTAGGTTAACGATCTTGTTAAATGTTGTTAACCCAATGTTTATAATATCAAATGAGATTTTAAATTATTATATTATCATGATATTATCATGTATGAATATCTCTTAATATGATATATATACATTAAATGTCTTTACAACGATAATCGTTACATATATGTCTCGTTTTAAAATCATTAAGTTAGTAGTCTTGTTTTTACATATGTAGTTCATTGTTAATATACTTAATGATATGTTTACTTATCATAGTATCATGTTAACTATATATATATATATCCATATATATGTCATCATATAGTTTTTACAAGTTTTAACGTTCGTGAATCACCGGTCAACTTGGGTGGTCAATTGTCTATATGAAACATATTTCAATTAATCAAGTCTTAACAAGTTTGATTGCTTAACATGTTGGAAACACTTAATCATGTAAATAACAATTTCATTTAATATATATATAAACATGGAAAAGTTCGGGTCACTACAACTTCCACCCCTATTCCTGCTATTCCTATTAGTTCTATCCCGGCATCCAGTTCTTCAGCCCCTCAGCCAAAACGTAGGGAGACAGCCATGATAACCTTTAAGCGATTTCTTTAAACACAAACGTTTTGGGATATAGGCTAAATGATGCGCTGTTATTTTAAACCATGGGATCATATAACGTTTTGTATAATATTACTAGTGTGGTTTGCTTAATGTTTGATGTAAGATAAGCATATGTAAAATAGTGAAGTGTGAAATGCAATAATTTTCCATGGTTGAGTATTATTTGGGTGGTAGTAATTGATTTTCGTACTAAGCTATTAAGTATGAACTTTAACGGGTAGGTAATACCCTAGATATAATTATAAAACGCTAATAAGAAGAAAAGGCTTTTATAATAATAACTGGTTCATATTATTAATAAGCTACGATGTACTGTAAATACACACTATATCTATAATATTCCATGTGAATAATTATTTTTTTTTTCATTCTTATTGAAGATTATGGCGCGATTGACCCGAATGACGGAACAAGAAATCGAGGAACTCATCAATCAGCGAGTGAACGACAGAATGTTATGGGTCAAGGCTGCAAGAGGTGTTGCAGTTAACCCAAATCCTTGTGTGGGATGCACCTACAAAACTTTTCAAGGTTGCAAGCCCTCATCATTCAGTGGAACAGAAGAACCGGTCGGTTTAACCCGGTGGATCGAAAAGATTGAGTCTGTGTTTAAAATCAGTGATTGTATTGAGAAGGACATGACCAAGTATGCATCGTGCACCTTACAGGATAGTGCACTCACGTGGTGGAAAAACTATGTGAAGGCCGTAGGAGGAGATGTAGCTTATGATACTCCATGGGAAGAATTCAAAACAATGCTAATCAACGAGTATTATCCAAGGAACGAGGTTAGAAAGTTGGAAGCTGAATTACGAAGCCTAAAAGTTGTTAGTATGGAAACCTCCACAAACAATCGTCGTTTTTTGATGGTTTTTCCGCTTCTCACAGCTGCTCTTTCCACACTCCGGATATCTGGTGCTAAATCGTCGCCCCTTTCCTTATTTTTTCGATAATAGAGTTGGCTATCTTTGTGGCATCGATTGTACAAGTTCGTGAAGAGGGTTGGACGAGTGGAATGAGGGAGAGCGGCTCGATCGACAAAAAAGAATAGTAGCCCCCTAGAACCTGGCAAAGTCATTATCATTATCAATGAATTCCCTAGTAATTCTCAACCAACATATGTGATTCATTCCCGTAAAGATTCTAACACACAGAAGACTCCTTACCTTAGGAGCGGGATGAGTGATACATCCGGCGAGCGCCGGTGAAGAACACAAGGAAAGCAGGAGCTCGGCTATTGAGATATTCCATCAAGAGAAAGGAGGCAGACTGGTAATAAGGCCGACCGCATAGGGGGAGGGAACCGAAAAGCTAAGCTTTGCGGAGCGGACCAATCTTCCGTACCGCCCCCTGACTCTCTCCCTATAAAAAAAAGCCTGCGGGAAGCACGAAGAGCTAAGCCACTAATGTCGTGGTGAAGGTTATACCTCAGAAAGTTCGCGAAGTTAAGGTTTTGTATGTATTATATCCTTTCGATCGAGCGACAACTTCTAAGGAAGGTCTTCATTCCCCTTTGAAAGAAGTAAAAAAAAGGGAAATGCAGAGAGATGAAGTTGCAGAAGTGCTTCTAGATCTCATGGAATAAGGCAGAATTTAGAACAAAACTTTCCATCTCTTGCTTTCATAGAATTTTTTTTTTTTTAAAATCCCGATTACATTACCGCAGGCCAAAATGCTATTTGGAAAAGTAAGCCAGAGAAAAGCTATTCTTCTTAGCAGTTTCACAAGTGAATGGAATGATTCTTCCCCCGAGGGTAACTTCACTACCTGGATCCTCATCGGATCATGCAGCTCCAGAAGGAAGTCCGAACTCAAAGCCAGTGTCTGAGCCTTAGTAGACTGGAAGCCAGATAAGGTCTAGCTCTCAGGCAGAAAAAGGATAGCTGAAAGTGGGGAAAGTAGGGCTACTCACATTGATTTACAACCAAAAATCCTATCTTGAAAATGACATCTTCGTGAAATAGAGAAAGCCGCCCCGTCTCCAACTGAGGTCTTCTCGCCCGCTGCCAGGAAGATTCGATCCCAACGCCTCACAAGACCTCTGTACTTTTATATCCACTTCTTTACTAGAGAGAACTCAATTTGAAGCTTTCATTCCGGTTTGGTTTATCTTTATTTAGCTATTGAGCAAAAAGAGAAAGATGAAGGGCTTCGCTTCGGATCAAGAAATGAATGAAAGGTTGGAAGATCCTGCCCGGGATGCATTTGCAGAGAGATGCCGCTGCTACCAAAGGTGCACCCGCTACACTGCCTGAGGAATCATCCCATTTTCTCATATGAAGTCTATCAGCGGTGCTATTTACTATTCTTTCTAGTTCTGACTTGGGAAGCTGATCTCAGCATGACGATCATTCAAAAGGAGAAGGATCGGACAAAAGAAGGTGGTGACGACGGCCCGGGTGGATAGGATGGGATTCTGACCTCCACACTTGGACGGAGTGGTAACGGTAGAGAGGTAGAGAGATTTTAAGCCTAAGCAGAGATCTTTCTTCGGTCTTGCAGGTTGGTGACCGATCAATCAGTCTCTACGACCGGATCCAGTCTGAGAGATGAGCTAGCCTATTCGTTATGGGGAATCAATGCTCCGGGCCGAATAGAGCTTACCTACGGCACCTGGCTTTCTCTGGCGCATATTAGTTTAGCTGCGCTTAATAGGCCGGTTTGCCTTCCTCTCTGGCGGCCTCCTTACCTTACCCCCGCTACACTCTCACTCCAAGCTACGCCTACTGAGCAAGATGCATTGCGATTTCCTCTTCTGTGGATGCACCTATGACCCGGGACAGGAAGAGAAAGACTTTTTTCTATGGCGAGCTTTCTCTCGTAAAGCCAAAGACACCCCAAGACAAGTTCTAACTATTGGGAAGGGGACATGATCAATAGAACCTGGCTGGATCTGGGCTGGGAGAGGGGCGCCCATTCCTAACCACTTTCGAAAAGCTTCGCTCATGCTGGAGGGACCATTCCTAGGGACCACCCACTCCCATTCCTTGGTTGTTGGTGTATTGGCTAGTTTGGTTCCCGGTCAAAGCCGTGAAAGCAAGATAGGGTGAACACATATGTATCGTAATATGGGTATGAGTATAGTATATGTACAAACAGGTAAGTGAACTACTCCTTCGACTGGTCTGCCCGCCATTTGGTTTGAGGGCCTACATCGACTAGGCCTCCCGCTGACTGAGGGAAGCGATCTGTCTTAAACAAGAAGATTTTCCGGGTGAACAATGAGATGGCATGTGAATGAGTGATATGGGGAGAAGGAAGAAATTCTTGTACGTATGATATGGGGTCAGTACGATACACATATGGTGAACAATCAAAGCGAGGGATGGGGTTTAGTTAAATACGATATGGGGAGATATGGGATACAGCTAATGTCGATAAGGAAGGGAGGGAAGGAGCTCTTGCCTTCAACTCAGAGCAGAACGTTCCTTCCGTAAGGCCTCTTTCTTTCGTAGCAGCCAAGGATGAGTTCGATCCATTAGGTTCTTCGATTTGTTCAGAAAAGAAACGAGAGACAATAAAACATCTTTGATTATGATTAAAAGGAACAATCTCAAATAGACCAAGATCCTATTTTGGGTCATTTCTTGGTGAACATGATCTGCCATAATCTCTTCGATCCCTTCATTTATGTGCCTGAATAAAGAGAGATTTGGTAGGAAAGTGGAATTTTTTTGTATATGATAATCAAAGGGAGTGGGAAAGCTGCAATAATTCTTTGGAAAAGCCCGCTTCTCTTTGTTTTCGAGCTTGAATTCTTCAATCCACTGATTCGTTCCTTCATATACCTCCCCACCAATAGATAGAGACAAATGGGAATAACCGAACCACATCTACAAAATGCCAGTACCATGCAGCTGCTTCAAAGCCAACGTGATGCTCCTTGGTCAGATGACCAAGATATTGGCGAATACCACATATGATCGAGAAAAGAGTACCTATAATCACATGAAAACCATGAAAGCCAGTTGCTAAGAAAAAGGTAGAACCATAAATACTATCCGAAATTGTGAGGGTGCTTGACATCGAGTGTTACCAGAGTATGGTTGTTCTGGACTCTGATAGTAAGGTTATCCTACATCCTATTATCCTATATCCTGTAGGATAGATGACAGTGCTGCTTGATTGACTGCTTGAAATTTGAATCTAGTCTTGGATTCGGAAGAGAAGTAGGCATAGGAGGGTTTTCTTTCTCAAAGTATGGTAGGACCCTCTTTCTCTTTACTGGCTGCTAGTAAGGGCGAATTGATCATATCACTGCGAAAACTGTTTCGGGGTGATTACTCAACGCGGGCTTAGACCTTTCATTGTATCTAATCTCGAGACCTTCTTGAGATCCTAATTGCCATAATTCCAAGTGACAGAACTCTCTATGAGTTGGGCTACATAAGAGATCCTATTCTAAAATGGATGTAGCTTAACTAAAGCTCAATGCAGGTTGAACTCTATGGAATCTAAGCCTCACTACCCTCTTAGAGCGTTACAAGGAATTTTGGGCCTAATGATAAGAGTTTAAAGTATGGGTTAAACCATAGGTGAAAGATAGCCTACACAAGCTAGGCCTAACACAAGGCCCCATATAGATTCAGCTTAGGGGTTTATGAGAGATTGATTGATGGACCTAAGCTAAACTTAGTTGATTGAACCTAAACTAAAGCCTATAGACTTTATTAGGAGAGCAGAGGTTTAATCCAAGACCAGGTGACGTAGGGAACGAAGCCCAATGCCAAGCAAAGCCCTAGACTACAAGTTCAGAAATTGGGTTCAACTAAGCCCTTACCCCAACATAAGATGGAGCCTTAACCCGACACAAGATAGGACCCTATCTTCTTAGGATAGTGGGCTTAGTCAGCCCAACAGAAGTTGTCAACCAAAAAGGAAAAGTTCCCGTGATTTAAGGTTTATGGATATCCTACCCTAAGACGAGAGGATTAGGCTTAGAACAAGACCCATCAGTAGATAAGATCACATCTTCATGACAAGAGGTGTACACCTTAGACCTCACTCAAGGTAATGGGCCAAACCTAATGAGTCCAAACAGAATTGGATCTTATTGTATGACAAAACCACAAATTGGGCAACATTCAAGGCCCAAAAAAGATGGGTTTAATTCATAAACCGCTCTGTGGGCTTCCCTGAAAGCTAAGATGTGGAATAGCGCTAGCTAACAAGTAAACGAGTGAATCTTGCGTAAGTGAACGGAATGCTGTTGGCATGTTCGAGCTAAGCAAGTAAACTACTTCTCTTCGTTGCGTAGGCGAAGTGAGTTGGCTGTTTCGAGCTAGGGCTAAGCGAGCCAGAAGTGATCCAAGCTGGAAGTGAGCAGGAGTTCGTAGGCTAAGTGAACGGGGAGCAACGGCTGATCGAAAAGCGAAGACAGGCGCATAGTTCAGTGATCTACAAGAGTGGTAGAGGTCCCGATCAGGTTGTTTTAACAAGCTAGTTAGGCCAGATAGGCTAAACTAGTAGTTGGTAGTTCCCCAGGCCAGCGGTCTCGCTATTCCTGATGATCAGGTTAGGCAAGCTAATCACGCCTGCTGCGTCAAACCTTCATTGAATGGGAATGAAAATTCGACGGCATCTAACTACCTAAACCTAAGGCGAATACGTGAACAAAGACTTCTCTCTGCTGCTGTAGCTGCTAGGAAACTCAAATTGTCTGCTTCAGCTAACCACACGGCGTTCAGTTGCCCAAACACACGAACATACTATACAAAGAAGGAGAGGCAAGCGCTGAGTCAACAATTAGATTACCCCTCTGATTCGTCACCCGCTGAGCTAATGTCGAGATGTAAGTGTTAGAAAGAGTAAGTTAAGTAAAGAAAGATGTCAGTTAATAAATCAGGGGACCCAGCCTCACTAAGGTTAACGGATTGTCTACCATTCGCTCAGCTTCGGAAAGCCCTGTGGAGGTCCACAAAGAAAGGCACAACGCTTATGTTGCATGCAATATATTGGAATCTGCTTCGATATAAGTCAGATGGATAGTTTTTTAGATTTAAAAAGAAGAAAATAGCAGCGAGACTAAATGGTTTTAAGTCGAATAAAGGGCCTAAGAGTCATAAGCAAAAGCAAGTTAGAAGCCTTAAAAATCCACACATATATAAGTTAGCACTCTCCTCTTCAGAAAGGGCTTTTAGCCTTGTCCCTCGGCCTCTCTATCCCTATGTCTGTCTATGAGATCGAGTTCGTGTGCCAGCAAGAACCATTTGCCTATTGTATGAAATGTCCCGTTCGTATTGATTAAAAACGTTCCATATTAATTGATTTCGTTGCGAGGTTTTGACCTCTATATGAGACGTTTTTCAAAGACTGCATTCATTTTTAAAACAAACCATAACCTTTATTTCATAAATAAAGGTTTAAAAAGCTTTACGTAGATTATCAAATAATGATAATCTAAAATATCCTGTTTACACACGACCATTACATAATGGTTTACAATACAAATATGTTACATCGAAATCAGTTTCTTGAATGCAGTTTTTACACAATATCATACAAACATGGACTCCAAATCTTGTCCTTATTTTAGTATGCAACAGCGGAAGCTCTTAATATTCACCTGAGAATAAACATGCTTTAAACGTCAACAAAAATGTTGGTGAGTTATAGGTTTAACCTATATATATCAAATCGTAACAATAGACCACAAGATTTCATATTTCAATACACATCCCATACATAGAGATAAAAATCATTCATATGGTGAACACCTGGTAACCGACATTAACAAGATGCATATATAAGAATATCCCCATCATTCTGGGACACCCTTCGGATATGATATAAATTTCGAAGTACTAAAGCATCCGGTACTTTGGATGGGGCTTGTTGGACCCGATAGATCTATCTTTAGGATTCACGTCAATTAGGGTGTCTGTTCCCTAATTCTTAGATTACCAGACTTAATATAAAGGGGTATATTCGATTTCGATAATTCAACCATAGAATGTAGTTTCACGTACTTGTTTCTATTTTGTAAATCATTTATAAAACCTGCATGTATTCTCATCCCAAAAATATTAGATTTTAAAAGTGGGACTATAACTCACTTTCACAGATTTTTACTTCGTTGGGAAGTAAGACTTGGCCACTGGTTGATTCACGAACCTATAACAATATATACATATATATCAAAGTATGTTCAAAATATATTTACAACACTTTTAATATATTTTGATGTTTTAAGTTTATTAAGTCAGCTGTCCTCGTTAGTAACCTACAACTAGTTGTCCACAATTAGATGTACAGAAATAAATCGATAAATATTATCTTGAATTAATCCACGACCCAGTGTATACGTATCTCAGTATTGATCACAACTCAAACTATATATATTTTGGAATCAACCTCAACCCTGTATAGCTAACTCCAACATTCACATATAGAGTGTCTATGGTTGTTCCGAAATATATATAGATGTGTCGACATGATAGGTCGAAACATTGTATACGTGTCTATGGTATCTCAAGATTACATAATATACAATACAAGTTGATTAAGTTATGGTTGGAATAGATTTGTTACCAATTTTCACGTAGACAAAATGAGAAAAATTATCCAATCTTGTTTTACCCATAACTTCTTCATTTTAAATCCGTTTTGAGTGAATCCAATTGCTATGGTTTCATATTGAACTCTATTTTATGAATCTAAACAGAAAAAGTATAGGTTTATAGTCGGAAAAATAAGTTACAAGTCGTTTTTGTAAAGGTAGTCATTTCAGTCGAAAGAACGACGTCTAGATGACCATTTTAGAAAACATACTTCCACTTTGAGTTTAACCATAATTTTTGGATATAGTTTCATGTTCATAATAAAAATCATCTTCTCAGAAAAACAACTTTTAAATCAAAGTTTATCATAGTTTTTAATTAACTAACCCAAAACAGCCCGCGGTGTTTCTACGACGGCGTAAATCCGGTTTTACGGTGTTTTTCGTGTTTCCAGGTTTTAAATCATTAAGTTAGCATATCATATAGATATAGAACATGTGTTTAGTTGATTTTAAAAGTCAAGTTAGAAGGATTAACTTTTGTTTGCGAACAAGTTTAGAATTAACTAAACTATGTTCTAGTGATTACAAGTTTAAAACTTCGAATAAGATAGCTTTATATGTATGAATCGAATGATGTTATGAACATCATTACTACCTTAAGTTCCTTGGATAAACCTACTGGAAAATAGAAAAATGGATCTAGCTTTAACGGATCCTTGGATGGCTCGAAGTTCTTGAAGCAGAATCATGACACGAAAACAAGTTCAAGTAAGATCATCACTTGAAATAAGATTGTTATAGTTATAGAAATTGAACCAAAGTTTGAATATGATTATTACCTTGTATTAGAATGATAACCTACTGTAAGAAACAAAGATTTCTTGAGGTTGGATGATCACCTTACAAGATTGGAAGTGAGCTAGCAAACTTGAAAGTATTCTTGATTTTATGTAACTAGAACTTGTAAAATATATGAAGAACACTTAGAACTTGAAGATAGAACTTGAGAGAGATCAATTAGATGAAGAAAATTGAAGAATGAAAGTGTTTGTAGGTGTTTTTGGTCATTGGTGTATGGATTAGATATAAAGGATATGTAATTTTGTTTTCATGTAAATAAGTCATGAATGATTACTCATATTTTTGTAATTTTATGAGATATTTCATGCTAGTTGCCAAATGATGGTTCCCACATGTGTTAGGTGACTCACATGGGCTGCTAAGAGCTGATCATTGGAGTGTATATACCAATAGTACATACATCTAAAAGCTGTGTATTGTACGAGTACGAATACGGGTGCATACGAGTAGAATTGTTGATGAAACTGAACGAGGATGTAATTGTAAGCATTTTTGTTAAGTAGAAGTATTTTGATAAGTGTCTTGAAGTCTTTCAAAAGTGTATGAATACATATTAAAACACTACATGTATATACATTTTAACTGAGTCGTTAAGTCATCGTTAGTCGTTACATGTAAATGTTGTTTTGAAACCTTTAGGTTAACGATCTTGTTGAATGTTGTTAACCCATTGTTTATTATAACAAATGAGATGTTAAATTATTATATTATCATGATATTATGATATATAATATATCTTAGTATGATGTATATACAGTTAAATGTCGTTACAACGATAATCGTTACATATATGTCTCGTTTCGAAATCATTAAGTTAGTAGTCTTATTTTTACATATGTATTTCATTGTTAATACACTTAATAATATATTTACTTATAATTTAACATAATTAACCAAGTGTATCAATATCTTAATATGATTCATATGTACCTAGTAAGACGTTGTTATAACGATAATCGTTATATATATCGTTTTCGAGTTTCTTAAATTAATAGTCTCATTTTTATGTATATAACTCATTGTTAAAATACCTAATGAGATACATACTTATAATAAAAACATGTTAACTATATATATAACCATATATATGTCATTGTATAGTTTTTACAAGTTTTAACGTTCGTGAATCACCGGTCAACTTGGGTGGTCAATTGTCTATATGAAACATATTTCAATTAATCAAGTCTTAACAAGTTTGATTGCTTAACATGTTGGAAACATTTAATCATGTAAATATCAATCTCAATTAATATATATAAACATGGAAAAGTTCGGGTCACTACAGTACCTACCCGTTAAATAAATTTCGTCCCGAAATTTTAAGCTGTTGAAGGTGTTGACGAATATTCTGGAAATAGATGCGGGTATTTCTTCTTCATCTGATCTTCACGCTCCCAGGTGAACTCGGGTCCTCTAAAAGCATTCCATCGAACCTTAACAATTGGTATCTTGTTTTGCTTAAGTCTTTTAACCTCACGATCCATTATTTCGACGGGTTCTTCGATGAATTGAAGTTTTTCGTTGATTTGGATTTCATCTAACAGAATAGTGAGATCTTCTTTAGCAAAACATTTCTTCAAATTCGAGACGTGGAAAGTGTTATGTACAGCCGCGAGTTGTTGAGGTAACTCAAGTCGGTAAGCTACTGGTCCGACACGATCAATAATCTTGAATGGCCCAATATACCTTGGATTTAATTTCCCTCGTTTACCAAATCGAACAACGCCTTTCCAAGGTGCAACTTTAAGCATGACCATCTCTCCAATTTCAAATTCTATATCTTTTCTTTTAATGTCAGCGTAGCTCTTTTGTCGACTTTGGGCGGTTTTCAACAGTTGTTGAATTTGGATGATCTTCTCGGTAGTTTCTTGTATAATCTCCGGACCCGTAATCTGTCTATCCCCCACTTCACTCCAACAAATCGGAGACCTGCACTTTCTACCATAAAGTGCTTCAAACGGCGCCATCTCAATGCTTGAATGGTAGCTGTTGTTGTAGGAAAATTCTGCTAACGGTAGATGTCGATCCCAACTATTTCCGAAATCAATAACACATGCTCGTAGCATGTCTTCAAGCGTTTGTATCGTCCTTTCGCTCTGCCCATCAGTTTGTGGATGATAGGCAGTACTCATGTCTAGACGAGTTCCTAATGCTTGCTGTAATGTCTGCCAGAATCTTGAAATAAATCTGCCATCCCTATCAGAGATAATAGAGATTGGTATTCCATGTCTGGAGACGAATTCCTTCAAATACAGTCGTGCTAACTTCTCCATCTTGTCATCTTCTCTTATTGGCAGGAAGTGTGCTGATTTGGTGAGACGATCAACTATTACCCAAATAGTATCAAAACCACTTGCAGTCCTTGGCAATTTAGTGATGAAATCCATGGTAATGTTTTCCCATTTCCATTCCGGGATTTCGGGTTGTTGAAGTAGACCTGATGGTTTCTGATGCTCAGCTTTGACCTTAGAACACGTCAAACATTCTCCTACGTATTTAGCAACATCGGCTTTCATACCCAGCCACCAAAAATGTTTCTTGAGATCCTTGTACATCTTCCCCGTTCCAGGATGTATTGAGTATCTGGTTTTATGAGCTTCTCTAAGTACCATTTCTCTCATATCTCCAAATTTTGGTACCCAAATCCTTTCAGCCCTATACCGGGTTCCGTCTTCCTAAATATTAAGATGCTTCTCCGATCCTTTGGGTATTTCATCCTTTAAATTTCCCTCTTTTAAAACTCCCTGTTGCCCCTCCTTTATTTGAGTAGTAAGGTTATTATGAATCATTATATTCATAGATTTTACTCGAATGGGTTCTCTGTCCTTCCTGCTCAAGGCATCGGCTACTACATTTGCCTTCCCCGGGTGGTAATTAATCTCAAAGTCGTAATCATTCAACAATTCAATCCACCTACGCTGCCTCATATTCAGTTGTTTCTGATTAAATATGTGTTGAAGACTTTTGTGGTCGGTATATATAATACTTTTGACCCCATATAAGTAGTGCCTCCAAGTCTTTAATGCAAAAACAACCGCTCCTAATTCCAAATCATGCGTCGTATAATTTTGTTCGTGAATCTTCAATTGTCTAGACGCATAAGCAATCACCTTCGTTCGTTGCATTAATACACAACCGAGACCTTGCTTTGATGCGTCACAATAAATCACAAAATCATCATTCCCTTCAGGCAATGACAATATAGGTGCCGTAGTTAGCTTTTTCTTCAATAACTGAAACGCTTTCTCTTGTTCATCATTCCATTCAAATTTCTTCCCTTTATGCGTTAATGCAGTCAAGGGTTTTGCTATTCTGGAAAAATCTTGGATGAACCTTCTGTAGTAACCAGGTAGTCCTAAACACTGGCGTATGTGTTTCGGAGTTTTCAGGGTTTCCCACTTTTCAACAGTTTCTATCTTTGCCGGATCCACCTTAATACCTTCTTTGTTCACTATGTGACCGAGGAATTGAACTTCTTCCAACCAAAATGCACACTTTGAAAACTTAGCGTACAATTCTTCCTTCCTCAATACTTCTAACACCTTTCTCAAATGTTCACCGTGTTCTTGGTCATTCTTTGAGTAAATAAGTATGTCATCAATGAAAACAATGACAAACTTGTCAAGGTATGGTCCACACACTCGGTTCATAAGGTCTATGAACACAGCTGGTGCATTAGTTAAACCAAACGGCATGACCATAAACTTGTAATGACCGTAACATGTTCTGAAAGCAGTCTTTGGAATATCATCTTCTTTCACCCGCATTTGATGATACCCGGAACGTAAGTCAATCTTTGAATAAACTGACGAGCCTTGTAGTTGATCAAATAAGTCATCGATTCTCGGTAGTGGGTAGCGGTTCTTGATTGTAAGTTTGTTCAACTCTCGGTAGTCGATACACAACCTGAATGTACCATCTTTCTTCTTGACAAACAAAACAGGAGCTCCCCACGGTGATGTGCTTGGTCGAATGAAACCACGCTCTAAAAGTTTTTGTAATTGGCTTTGCAGTTCTTTCATCTCGCTGGGTGCGAGTCTGTAAGGAGCACGAGCTATTGGTGCAGCTCCTGGTACAAGATCTATTTGAAATTCAATGGATCGATGTGGGGGTAATCCCGGTAATTCTTTCGGAAATACATCGGGAAATTCTTTTTCCATGGGAACATCATTGATGCTCTTTTCTTCAGTTTGTACTTTCTCGACGTATGCTAGAACAGCATAGCAACCTTTTCTTATTAGTTTTTGTGCCTTCAAATTACTAATAATTTGTAGCTTCGTGTTGCCCTTTTCTCCGTACACCATTAAGGGTTTTACTTTTTCTCGTATAATGCGAATTGCATTTTTGTAACAGACGATCTCTGCTTTCACTTCTTTCAACCAGTCCATACCGATTATCACATCAAAACTCCCTAACTCTACTGGTATCAAATCAATCTTAAATGTTTCGCTAACCAGTTTAATTTCTCGATTCCGACATATATTATCTGCTAAAATTAATTTACCATTTGCTAATTCGAGTAAAAATTTACTATCCAAAGGCGTCAATGGACAACTTAATTTAGCACAAAAATCTCTACTCATATAGCTTCTATCCGCACCCGAATCAAATAAAACGTAAGCAGATTTATTGTCAATAAGAAACGTACCCGTAACAAGCTCCGGGTCTTCCTGTGCCTCTGCCGCATTAATATTGAAAACTCTTCCGCGGCCTTGTCCATTCGTGTTCTCCTGGTTCGGGCAATTTTTAATAATGTGGCCCGGTTTTCCACATTTATAACAAACTACATTGGCATAACTTGCTCCGACACTACTTGCTCCGCCATTACTCGTTCCGACACCATTTGTTCCTTTCGTTCTATTAACCCCTAGTTCGTAAACCTCACACTTCGCCGCGCTATGACCATTTCTTTTACACTTGTTGCAAAATTTGGTGCAGAACCCCGAGTGATACTTTTCACACCTTTGGCATAGCTGCTTCTGATTGTTGTTGTTGTTGCGGTTATTATTGTTGTTGAGATGATTGTTGTAGTTGCTGTTGTTGTTGTTGTTGTTGTTGTTGTTGTTGTTGTTGTTGTTGTTGTTGTTGTTGTTGTTGTTGTTGTTGGGCCGTTTGTTGTAGTTGCGATTGATGTTGCGATTGTTGGGATAATTGTTACGATTATTGTTGTAATTGCTGTTGTTGTTGTATTGGTGATTCTTATCACCGTTTTCCTCCCACTTTCTTTTGACTTGCTTCACATTAGCCTCTTCAGCAGTCTGTTCTTTAATTCTTTCTTCAATCTGGTTCACTAGTTTGTGAGCCATTATACATGCCTGTTGTATAGAGGCAGGCTCGTGTGAACTTATATCTTCTTGGATTCTTTCCGGTAATCCTTTCACAAACGCGTCGATCTTCTCTTCCTCATCTTCGAATGCTCCCGGACACAATAGGCACAATTCTATGAATCGTCTTTCGTACGTGGTAATATCAAATCCTTGGGTTCGTAACCCTCTAAGTTCTGTCTTGAGCTTATTGACCTCGGTTCTGGGACGGTACTTCTAGTTCATCAAGTGCTTGAATGCTGACCACGGTAGTGCGTACGCATCGTCTTGTCCTACTTGCTCTAGATAGGTATTCCACCATGTTAACGCAGAACCTGTGAAGGTATGCGTAGCGTACTTCACTTTGTCCTCTTCAGTACACTTACTTATGGCAAACACCGATTCGACCTTCTCGGTCCACCGTTTCAATCCGATCGGTCCTTCGGTTCCATCAAATTCCAAAGGTTTGCAGGCAGTGAATTCTTTGTAGGTGCATCCTACACGATTTTCTGTACTGCTAGATCCAAGGTTATTGTTGGTATGTAGCGCAGCCTGTACTGCGGCTATGTTTGAAGCTAGAAAAGTACGGAATTCCTCTTCATTCATATTCACGGTGTGTCGAGTAGTCGGTGCCATTTCCTTCAAAATATTCAAATGGAACAAGTTAATCATACAGAATATTAAGAGTAGTTAATAGTATTTCGTAGCATAATATGAACTCATTTATAAAAGCTTTTTCTTCATATTAGCGTTTTATAAGTTTAAATTCGGGTAGTACCTACCCGTTAAGTTCATACTTAGTAGCTAATATACAATTCAACTACTACAATTCTATATGAAAAATTGATTATAATAATATTTCGCGTTCAAACTTTTATACAATATTTTACAAACTTACAATACCGCTTATTTTACATAAAGCATGAAATATAGCACGCAATAACTTTGATACAAGATAGTTGTAAAGATAATTCTAGCTAGTACACAAGTCGTTCAGCAAAGGCAATAAAGACACGTAATTCATACGTCCAGAAACAAGTCATGCATTCTGGTTTTACTAGGATTACTTCCCATCCTTGGTCTTGTGGAACATAACCGTTATGGCCGTTGATAAGACAGCGTGTTGTAACGTCGTCAAAAGGACGAGGGTTACGTAATGTCCAACAGTCCCGTAACAATCTAAAAACCTCATTTCTTACCCCAATTACCGACTCCGTCACTTGTGGAAACGTTTTGTTTAATAGTTGTAGCCCGATGTTCTTGTTCTCACTTTGGTGAGAAGCGAACATTACTAATCCGTAAGCATAACATGCTTCTTTATGTTGCATTTTAGCCGCTTTTTCTAAATCACGAAGTCCAATATTCGGATATATTGAGTCAAAATAATTTCTTAACCCGTTGCGTAAAATAGCATTTGGGTTCCCCGCAATATATGCGTCAAAGTAAACACATCGTAACTTATGGGTTTCCCAATGTGATATCCCCCATCTTTCAAACGAAAGTCTCTTATAAACCAAGACATTCTTGGAACGTTCTTCGAATGTCTTACAAACTGATCTCGCCTTAAATAGTTGTGCCGAGGAATTCTGACCGACTCTAGACAAGATTTCATCAATCATGTCTCCGGGTAGGTCTCTTAAAATATTGGGTTGTCTATCCATTTTGTATTTTTAAACTGTAAAATAGACAAGAGTTAGATTCATAAAAAAAATACTTATTAATACAAGCAATTTTTACATATATCATAAAGCATAAGCACACTATATTACATATATTACACCACACGAATACAACTATCTTATTCCGACTCGCTCGTTTCTTCTTCTTCGGTTTTGGTTCGTTTTGCCAAGTTTCTAGGGATATATGATGTTCCCCTAATACTAACTGTCGTTGTCCACATTGGTTTAGAAAAACCTGGTGGTTTAGAGGTTCCCGGGTCATTGTTACAACTTAAGGACTTCGGGGGTTGACGATATATATAAAGTTCATCGGGGTTGGAATTAGATTTCTCTATTTTTATGCCCTTTCCCTTATTATTTTCTTTTGCATTTTTAAATTCAGTTGGGGTAATTTCTATAACATCATCGAAATTCTCGTCGGAATCCGATTCATCGGAGAATTGGTAATCCTCCCAATATTTTGCTTCCTTGGCGGAAACACCATTGACCATAATTAACCTTGGTCGGTCGGTTAAGGATTTTCTTTTACTTAACTGTTTTATTATTTCCCCCACCGGTTCTATTTCTTCATCCGGTTCCGATTCTTCTTCCGGTTCCGATTCTTCTTCCGGTTCCGACTCTTCTTCCGGTTCCTCTTCTGGAACTTGTGAATCAGTCCACGAATCATTCCAATTTACATTTGACTCTTCATTATTATTAGGTGAGTCAATGGGACTTGTTCTAGAGGTAGACATCTATCACATAATGTCAAACACTTTAAGAGATTAATATATCACATAATATTCATATGTTAAAAATATATAGTTTCCAACAAAAATGTTAAGCAATCATTTTTAAAGAAAACACGGTCGAAGTCCAGACTCACTAATGCATCCTAACAAACTCGATAAGACACACTAATGCAAATTTTCTGGTTCTCTAAGACCAACGCTCGGATACCAACTGAAATGTCCCGTTCTTATTGATTAAAAACGTTCCATATTAATTGATTTCGTTGCGAGGTTTTGACCTCTATATGAGACGTTTTTCAAAGACTGCATTCATTTTTAAAACAAACCATAACCTTTATTTCATAAATAAAGGTTTAAAAAGCTTTACGTAGATTATCAAATAATGATAATCTAAAATATCCTGTTTACACACGACCATTACATAATGGTTTACAATACAAATATGTTACATCGAAATCAGTTTCTTGAATGCAGTTTTTACACAATATCATACAAACATGGACTCCAAATCGTGTCCTTATTTTAGTATGCAACAGCGGAAGCTCTTAATATTCACCTGAGAATAAACATACTTTAAACGTCAACAAAAATGTTGGTGAGTTATAGGTTTAACCTATATATATCAAATCGTAACAATAGACCACAAGATTTCATATTTCAATACACATCCCATACATAGAGATAAAAATCATTCATATGGTGAACACCTGGTAACCGACATTAACAAGATGCATATATAAGAATATCCTCATCATTCCGGGACACCCTTCGGATATGATATAAATTTCGAAGTACTAAAGCATCCGGTACTTTGGATGGGGTGTGTTGGGCCCGATAGATCTATCTTTAGGATTCGCGTCAATTAGGGTGTCTGTTCCCTAATTCTTAAATTACCAGACTTAATATAAAGGGGCATATTCGATTTCGATAATTCAACCATAGAATGTAGTTTCACGTACTTGTGTCTATTTTGTAAATCATTTATAAAACCTGCATGTATTCTCATCCCAAAAATATTAGATTTTAAAAGTGGGACTATAACTCACTTTCACAGATTTTTACTTCGTCGGGAAGTAAGACTTGGCCACTGGTTGATTCACGAACCTATAACAATATATACATATATATCAAAGTATGTTCAAAATATATTTACAACACTTTTAATATATTTTGATGTTTTAAGTTTATTAAGTCAGCTGTCCTCGTTAGTAACCTACAACTAGTTGTCCACAATTAGATGTACAGAAATAAATCGATAAATATTATCTTGAATCAATCCACGACCCAGTGTATACGTATCTCAGTATTGATCACAACTCAAACTATATATATTTTGGAATCAACCTCAACCCTGTATAGCTAACTCCAACATTCACATATAGAGTTTCTATGGTTGTTCCGAAATATATATATATGTGTCGACATGATAGGTCGAAACATTGTATACGTGTCTATGGTATCTCAAGATTACATAATATACAATACAAGTTGATTAAGTTATGGTTGGAATAGATTTGTTACCAATTTTCACGTAGCCAAAATGAGAAAAATTATCCAATCTTGTTTTACCCATAACTTCTTCATTTTAAATCCGTTTTGAGTGAATCCAATTGCTATGGTTTCATATTGAAATCTATTTTATGAATCTAAACAGAAAAAGTATAGGTTTATAGTCGGAAAAATAAGTTACAAGTCGTTTTTGTAAACGTAGTCATTTCAGTCGAAAGAACGACGTCTAGATGACCATTTTAGAAAACTTACTTCCACTTTGAGTTTAACCATAATTTTTTGATATAGTTTCATGTTCATAATAAAAATCATCTTCTCAGAATAACAACTTTTAAATCAAAGTTTATCATAGTTTTTAATTAACTAACCCAAAACAGCGCGCGGTGTTACTACGACGGCGTAAATCCGGTTTTACGGTGTTTTTCGTGTTTCCAGGTTTTAAATCATTAAGTTAGCATATCATATAGATATAGAACATGTGTTTAGTTGATTTTAAAAGTCAAGTTAGAAGGATTAACTTTTGTTTGCGAACAAGTTTAGAATTAACTAAACTATGTTCTAGTGATTACATGTTTAAACCTTCGAATAAGATAGCTTTATATGTATGAATCGAATGATGTTATGAACATCATTACTACCTTAAGTTCCTTGGATAAACCTACTGGAAAAGAGAAAAATGGATCTAGCTTCAACGGATCCTTGGATGGCTCGAAGTTCTTGAAGCAGAATCATGACACGAAAACAAGTTCAAGTAAGATCATCACTTGAAATAAGATTGTTATAGTTATAGAAATTGAACCAAAGTTTGAATATGATTATTACCTTGTATTAGAATGATAACCTACTGTAAGAAACAAAGATTTCTTGAGGTTGGATGATCACCTTACAAGATTGGAAGTGAGCTAGCAAACTTGAAAGTATTCTTGATTTTATGTAACTAGAACTTGTAAAATATATGAAGAACACTTAGAACTTGAAGATAGAACTTGAGAGAGATCAATTAGATGAAGAAAATTGAAGAATGAAAGTGTTTGTAGGTGTTTTTGGTCGTTGGTGTATGGATTAGATATAAAGGATATGTAATTTTGTTTTCATGTAAATAAGTCATGAATGATTACTCATATTTTTGTAATTTTATGAGATATTTCATGCTAGTTGCCAAATGATGGTTCCCACATGTGTTAGGTGACTCACATGGGCTGCTAAGAGCTGATCATTGGAGTGTATATACCAATAGTACATACATCTAAAAGCTGTGTATTGTACGAGTACGAATACGGGTGCATACGAGTAGAATTGTTGATGAAACTGAACGAGGATGTAATTGTAAGCATTTTTGTTAAGTAGAAGTATTTTGATAAGTGTCTTGAAGTCTTTCAAAAGTGTATGAATACATATTAAAACACTACATGTATATACATTTTAACTGAGTCGTTAAGTCATCGTTAGTCGTTACATGTAAATGTTGTTTTGAAACCTTTAGGTTAACGATCTTGTTGAATGTTGTTAACCCATTGTTTATTATAACAAATGAGATGTTAAATTATTATATTATCATGATATTATGATATATAATATATCTTAGTATGATGTATATACAGTTAAATGTCGTTACAACGATAATCGTTACATATATGTCTCGTTTCGAAATCATTAAGTTAGTAGTCTTATTTTTACATATGTATTTCATTGTTAATACACTTAATAATATATTTACTTATCATTTAACATAATTAACCAAGTGTATCAATATCTTAATATGATTCATATGTACCTAGTAAGACGTTGTTATAACGATAATCGTTATATATATCATTTTCGAGTTTCTTAAATTAATAGTCTCATTTTTATGTATATAACTCATTGTTAAAATACCTAATGAGATACATACTTATAATAAAAACATGTTAACTATATATATAACCATATATATGTCATTGTATAGTTTTTACAAGTTTTAACGTTCGTGAATCACCGGTCAACTTGGGTGGTCAATTGTCTATATGAAACATATTTCAATTAATCAAGTCTTAACAAGTTTGATTGCTTAACATGTTGGAAACATTTAATCATGTAAATATCAATCTCAATTAATATATATAAACATGGAAAAGTTCGGGTCACTACAGTACCTACCCGTTAAATAAATTTCGTCCCGAAATTTTAAGCTGTTGAAGGTGTTGACGAATATTCTGGAAATAGATGGGTATTTCTTCTTCATCTGATCTTCACGCTCCCAGGTGAACTCGGGTCCTCTACGAGCATTCCATCGAACCTTAACAATTGGTATCTTGTTTTGCTTAAGTCTTTTAACCTCACGATCCATTATTTCGACGGGTTCTTCGATGAATTGAAGTTTTTCGTTGATTTGGATTTCATCTAACAGAATAGTGAGATCTTCTTTAGCAAAACATTTCTTCAAATTCGAGACGTGGAAAGTGTTATGTACAGCCGCGAGTTGTTGAGGTAACTCAAGTCGGTAAGCTACTGGTCCGACACGATCAATAATCTTGAATGGCCCAATATACCTTGGATTTAATTTCCCTCGTTTACCAAATCGAACAACGCCTTTCCAAGGTGCAACTTTAAGCATGACCATCTCTCCAATTTCAAATTCTATATCTTTTCTTTTAATGTCAGCGTAGCTCTTTTGTCGACTTTGGGCGGTTTTCAACCGTTGTTGAATTTGGATGATCTTCTCGGTAGTTTCTTGTATAATCTCCGGACCCGTAATCTGTCTATCCCCCACTTCACTCCAACAAATCGGAGACCTGCACTTTCTACCATAAAGTGCTTCAAACGGCGCCATCTCAATGCTTGAATGGTAGCTGTTGTTGTAGGAAAATTCTGCTAACGGTAGATGTCGATCCCAACTATTTCCGAAATCAATAACACATGCTCGTAGCATGTCTTCAAGCGTTTGTATCGTCCTTTCGCTCTGCCCATCAGTTTGTGGATGATAGGCAGTACTCATGTCTAGACGAGTTCCTAATGCTTGCTGTAATGTCTGCCAGAATCTTGAAATAAATCTGCCATCCCTATCAGAGATAATAGAGATTGGTATTCCATGTCTGGAGACGAATTACTTCAAATACAGTCGTGCTAACTTCTCCATCTTGTCATCTTCTCTTATTGGCAGGAAGTGTGCTGATTTGGTGAGACGATCAACTATTACCCAAATAGTATCAAAACCACTTGCAGTCCTTGGCAATTTAGTGATGAAATCCATGGTAATGTTTTCCCATTTCCATTCCGGGATTTCGGGTTGTTGAAGTAGACCTGATGGTTTCTGATGCTCAGCTTTGACCTTAGAACACGTCAAACATTCTCCTACGTATTTAGCAACATCGGCTTTCATACCCAGCCACCAAAAATGTTTCTTGAGATCCTTGTACATCTTCCCCGTTCCAGGATGTATTGAGTATCTGGTTTTATGAGTTCTCTAAGTACCATTTCTATCATATCTCCAAATTTTGGTACCCAAATCCTTTCAGCCCTATACCGGGTTCCGTCTTCCTAAATATTAAGATGCTTCTCCGATCCTTTGGGTATTTCATCCTTTAAATTTCCCTCTTTTAAAACTCCCTGTTGCGCCTCCTTTATTTGAGTAGTAAGGTTATTATGAATCATTATATTCATAGATTTTACTCGAATGGGTTCTCTGTCCTTCCTGCTCAAGGCATCGGCTACCACATTTGCCTTCCCCGGGTGGTAATTAATCTCAAAGTCGTAATCATTCAAAAATTCAATCCACCTACGCTGCCTCATATTCAGTTGTTTCTGATTAAATATGTGTTGAAGACTTTTGTGGTCGGTATATATAATACTTTTGACCCCATATAAATAGTGCCTCCAAGTCTTTAATGCAAAAACAACCGCTCCTAATTCCAAATCATGCGTCGTATAATTTTGTTCGTGAATCTTCAATTGTCTAGACGCATAAGCAATCACCTTCGTTCGTTGCATTAATACACAATCGAGACCTTGCTTTGATGCGTCACAATAAATCACAAAATCATCATTCCCTTCAGGCAATGACAATATAGGTGCCGTAGTTAGCTTTTTCTTCAATAACTGAAACGCTTTCTCTTGTTCATCATTCCATTCAAATTTCTTCCCTTTATGCGTTAATGCAGTCAAGGGTTTTGCTATTCTGGAAAAATCTTGGATGAACCTTCTGTAGTAACCAGGTAGTCCTAAACACTGGCGTATGTGTTTCGGAGTTTTCGGGGTTTCCCACTTTTCAACAGTTTCTATCTTTGCCGGATCCACCTTAATACCTTCTTTGTTCACTATGTGACCGAGGAATTGAACTTCTTCCAACCAAAATGCACACTTTGAAAACTTAGCGTACAATTCTTCCTTCCTCAATACTTCTAACACCTTTCTCAAATGTTCACCGTGTTCTTGGTCATTCTTTGAGTAAATAAGTATGTCATCAATGAAAACAATGACAAACTTGTCAAGGTATGGTCCACACACTCGGTTCATAAGGTCCATGAACACAGCTGGTGCATTAGTTAAACCAAACGGCATGACCATAAACTTGTAATGACCGTAACGTGTTCTGAAAGCAGTCTTTGGAATATCATCTTCTTTCACCCGCATTTGATGATACCCGGAACGTAAGTCAATCTTTGAATAAACAGACGAGCCTTGTAGTTGATCAAATAAGTCATCGATTCTCGGTAGTGGGTAGCGGTTCTTGATGGTAAGTTTGTTCAACTCTCGGTAGTCGATACACAACCTGAATGTACCATCTTTCTTCTTGACAAACAAAACAGGAGCTCCCCACGGTGATGTGCTTGGTCGAATGAAACCACGCTCTAAAAGTTTTTGTAATTGGCTTTGCAGTTCTTTCATCTCGCTGGGTGCGAGTCTGTAAGGAGCACGAGCTATTGGTGCAGCTCCTGGTACAAGATCTATTTGAAATTCAATGGATCGATGTGGGGGTAATCCCGGTAATTCTTTCGGAAATACATCGGGAAATTCTTTTTCCATGGGAACATCATTGATGCTCTTTTCTTCAGTTTGTACTTTCTCGACGTGTGCTAGAACAGCATAGCAACCTTTTCTTATTAGTTTTTGTGCCTTCAAATTACTAATAATTTGTAGCTTCGTGTTGCCCTTTTCTCCGTACACCATTAAGGGTTTTCCTTTTTCTCGTATAATGCGAATTGCATTTTTGTAACAGACGATCTCTGCTTTCACTTCTTTCAACCAGTCCATACCGATTATCACATCAAAACTCCCTAACTCTACTGGTATCAAATCAATCTTAAATGTTTCGCTAACCAGTTTAATTTCTCGATTCCGACATATATTATCTGCTAAAATTAATTTACCATTTGCTAATTCGAGTAAAAATTTACTATCCAAAGGCGTCAATGGACAACTTAATTTAGCACAAAAATCTCTACTCATATAGCTTCTATCCGCACCCGAATCAAATAAAACGTAAGCAAATTTATTGTCAATAAGAAACGTACCCGTAACAAGCTCCGGGTCTTCCTGTGCCTCTGCCGCATTAATATTGAAAACTCTTCCGCGGCCTTGTCCATTCGTGTTCTCCTGGTTCGGGCAATTTCTAATAATGTGGCCCGGTTTTCCACATTTATAACAAACTATATTGGCATAACTTGCTCCGACACTACTTGCTCCACCATTACTCGTTCCGACACCATTTGTTCCTTTCGTTCTATTAACCCCTGGTCCGTAAACCTCACACTTCGCCGCGCTATGACCATTTCTTTTACACTTGTTGCAAAATTTGGTGCAGAACCCCGAGTGATACTTTTCACACCTTTGGCATAGCTGCTTCTGATTGTTGTTGTTGTTGCGGTTATTATTGTTGTTGAGATGATTGTTGTAGTTGCTGTTGTTGTTGTTGTTGTTGTTGTTGTTGTTGTTGTTGTTGGGCCGTTTGTTGTAGTTGCGATTGATGTTGCGATTGTTGGGATAATTGTTACGATTATTGTTGTAATTGCTGTTGTTGTTGTATTGGTGATTCTTATCACCGTTTTCCTCCCACTTTCTTTTGACTTGCTTCACATTGGCCTCTTCAGCAGTCTGTTCTTTAATTCTTTCTTCAATCTGGTTCACTAGTTTGTGAGCCATTCTACATGCCTGTTGTATAGAGGCAGGCTCGTGTGAACTTATATCTTCTTGGATTCTTTCCGGTAATCCTTTTACAAACGCGTCGATCTTCTCTTCCTCATCTTCGAATGCTCCCGGACACAATAGGCACAATTCTGTGAATCGTCTTTCGTACGTGGTAATATCAAATCCTTGGGTTCGTAACCCTCTAAGTTCTGTCTTGAGCTTATTGACCTCGGTTCTGGGACGGTACTTCTCGTTCATCAAGTGCTTGAATGCTGACCACGGTAGTGCGTACGCATCGTCTTGTCCTACTTGCTCTAGATAGGTATTCCACCATGTTAACGCAGAACCTGTGAAGGTATGCGTAGCGTACTTCACTTTGTCCTCTTCAGTACACTTACTTATGGCAAACACCGATTCGACCTTCTCGGTCCACCGTTTCAATCCGATCGGTCCTTCGGTTCCATCAAATTCCAAAGGTTTGCAGGCAGTGAATTCTTTGTAGGTGCATCCTACACGATTTCCTGTACTGCTAGATCCAAGGTTATTGTTGGTATGTAGCGCAGCCTGTACTGCGGCTATGTTTGAAGCTAGAAAAGTACGGAATTCCTATTCATTCATATTCACGGTGTGTCGAGTAGTCGGTGCCATTTCCTTCAAAATATTCAAATGGAACAAGTTAATCATACAGAATATTAAGAGTAGTTAATAGTATTTCGTAGCATAATATGAACTCATTTATAAAAGCTTTTTCTTCATATTAGCGTTTTATAAGTTTAAATTCGGGTAGTACCTACCCGTTAAGTTCATACTTAGTAGCTAATATACAATTCAACTACTACAATTCTATATGAAAAATTGATTATAATAATATTTCGCGTTCAAACTTTTATACAATATTTTACAAACTTACAATACCGCTTATTTTACATAAAGCATGAAATATAGCACGCAATAACTTTGATACAAGATAGTTGTGAAGATAATTCTAGCTAGTACACAAGTCGTTCAGCAAAGGCAATAAAGACACGTAATTCATACGTCCAGAAACAAGTCATGCATTCTGGTTTTACTAGGATTACTTCCCATCCTTGGTCTTGTGGAACATAACCGTTATGGCCGTTGATAAGACAGCGTGTTGTAACGTCGTCAAAAGGACGAGGGTTACGTAATGTCCAACAGTCCCGTAACAATCTAAAAACCTCATTTATTACCCCAATTACCGACTCCGTCACTTGTGGAAACGTTTTGTTTAATAGTTATAGCCCGATGTTCTTGTTCTCACTTTGGTGAGAAGCGAACATTACTAATCCGTAAGCATAACATGCTTCTTTATGTTGCATTTTAGCCGCTTTTTCTAAATCACGAAGTCCAATATTCGGATATATTGAGTCAAAATAATTTCTTAACCCGTTGCGTAAAATAGCATTTGGGTTCCCCGCAATATATGCGTCAAAGTAAACACATCGTAACTTATGGGTTTCCCAATGTGATATCCCCCATCTTTCAAACGAAAGTCTCTTATAAACCAAGACATTCTTGGAACGTTCTTCGAATGTCTTACAAACTGATCTCGCCTTAAATAGTTGTGCCGAGGAATTCTGACCGACTCTAGACAAGATTTCATCAATCATGTCTCCGGGTAGGTCTCTTAAAATATTGGGTTGTCTATCCATTTTGTATTTTTAAACTGTAAAATAGACAAGAGTTAGATTCATAAAAAAATACTTATTAATACAAGCAATTTTTACATATATCATAAAGCATAAGCACACTATATTACATATATTACACCACACGAATACAACTATCTTATTCCGACTCGCTCGTTTCTTCTTCTTCAGTTTTGGTTCGTTTTGCCAAGTTTCTAGGGATATATGATGTTCCCCTAATACTAACTGTCGTTGTCCACATTGGTTTAGAAAAACTTGGTAGTTTAGAGGTTCCCGGGTCATTGTTACAACTTAAGGACTTCGGGGGTTGACGATATATATAAAGTTCATCGGGGTTGGAATTAGATTTCTCTATTTTTATGCCCTTTCCCTTATTATTTTCTTTTGCATTTTTAAATTCAGTTGGGGTAATTTCTATAACATCATCGAAATTCTCGTCGGAATCCGATTCATCGGAGAATTGGTAATCCTCCCAATATTTTGCTTCCTTGGCGGAAACACCATTGACCATAATTAACCTTGGTCGGTCGGTTGAGGATTTTCTTTTACTTAACCGTTTTATTATTTCCCCCACCAGTTCTATTTCTTCATCCGGTTCCGATTCTTCTTCCGGTTCCGATTCTTCTTCCGGTTCCGACTCTTCTTCCGGTTCCTCTTCGGGAACTTGTGAATCAGTCCACGAATCATTCCAATTTACATTTGACTCTTCATTATTATTAGGTGAGTCAATGGGACTTGTTCTAGAGGTAGACATCTATCACATAATGTCAAACACTTTAAGAGATTAATATATCACATAATATTCATATGTTAAAAATATATAGTTTCCAACAAAAATGTTAAGCAATCATTTTTAAAGAAAACACGGTCGAAGTCCAGACTCACTAATGCATCCTAACAAACTCGATAAGACACACTAATGCAAATTTTCTGGTTCTCTAAGACCAACGCTCGGATACCAACTGAAATGTCCCGTTCTTATTGATTAAAAACGTTCCATATTAATTGATTTCGTTGCGAGGTTTTGACCTCTATATGAGACGTTTTTCAAAGACTGCATTCATTTTTAAAACAAACCATAACCTTTATTTCATAAATAAAGGTTTAAAAAGCTTTACGTAGATTATCAAATAATGATAATCTAAAATATCCTGTTTACACACGACCATTACATAATGGTTTACAATACAAATATGTTACATCGAAATCAGTTTCTTGAATGCAGTTTTTACACAATATCATACAAACATGGACTCCAAATCTTGTCCTTATTTTAGTATGCAACAGCGGAAGCTCTTAATATTCACCTGAGAATAAACATGCTTTAAACGTCAACAAAAATGTTGGTGAGTTATAGGTTTAACCTATATATATCAAATCGTAACAATAGACCACAAGATTTCATATTTCAATACACATCCCATACATAGAGATAAAAATCATTCATATGGTGAACACCTGGTAACCGACATTAACAAGATGCATATATAAGAATATCCTCATCATTCCGGGACACCCTTCGGATATGATATAAATTTCGAAGTACTAAAGCATCCGGTACTTTGGATGGGGTGTGTTGGGCCCGATAGATCTATCTTTAGGATTCGCGTCAATTAGGGTGTCTGTTCCCTAATTCTTAGATTACCAGACTTAATATAAAGGGGCATATTCGATTTCGATAATTCAACCATAGAATGTAGTTTCACGTACTTGTGTCTATTTTGTAAATCATTTATAAAACATGCATGTATTCTCATCCCAAAAATATTAGATTTTAAAAGTGGGACTATAACTCACTTTCACAGATTTTTACTTCGTCGGGAAGTAAGACTTGGCCACTGGTTGATTCACGAACCTATAACAATATATACATATATATCAAAGTATGTTCAAAATATATTTACAACACTTTTAATATATTTTGATGTTTTAAGTTTATTAAGTCAGCTGTCCTCGTTAGTAACCTACAACTAGTTGTCCACAATTAGATGTACAGAAATAAATCGATAAATATTATCTTGAATCAATCCACGACCCAGTGTATACGTATCTCAGTATTGATCACAACTCAAACTATATATATTTTGGAATCAACCTCAACCCTGTATAGCTAACTCCAACATTCACATATAGAGTGTCTATGGTTGTTCCGAAATATATATATATGTGTCGACATGATAGGTCGAAACATTGTATACGTGTCTATGGTATCTCAAGATTACATAATATACAATACAAGTTGATTAAGTTATGGTTGGAATAGATTTGTTACCAATTTTCACGTAGCCAAAATGAGAAAAATTATCCAATCTTGTTTTACCCATAACTTCTTCATTTTAAATCCGTTTTGAGTGAATCCAATTGCTATGGTTTCATATTGAAATCTATTTTATGAATCTAAACAGAAAAAGTATAGGTTTATAGTCCGAAAAATAAGTTACAAGTCGTTTTTGTAAAGGTAGTCATTTCAGTCGAAAGAACGACGTCTAGATGACCATTTTAGAAAACTTACTTCCACTTTGAGTTTAACCATAATTTTTGGATATAGTTTCATGTTCATAATAAAAATCATCTTCTCAGAATAACAACTTTTAAATCAAAGTTTATCATAGTTTTTAATTAACTAACCCAAAACAGCGCGCGGTGTTACTACGACGGCGTAAATCCGGTTTTACGGTGTTTTTCGTGTTTCCAGGTTTTAAATCATTAAGTTAGCATATCATATAGATATATAACATGTGTTTAGTTGATTTTAAAAGTCAAGTTAGAAGGATTAACTTTTGTTTGCGAACAAGTTTAGAATTAACTAAACTATGTTCTAGTGATTACATGTTTAAACCTTCGAATAAGATAGCTTTATATGTATGAATCGAATGATGTTATGAACATCATTACTACCTTAAGTTCCTTGGATAAACCTACTGGAAAAGAGAAAAATGGATCTAGCTTCAACGGATCCTTGGATGGCTCGAAGTTCTTGAAGCAGAATCATGACACGAAAACAAGTTCAAGTAAGATCATCACTTGAAATAAGATTGTTATAGTTATAGAAATTGAACCAAAGTTTGAATATGATTATTACCTTGTATTAGAATGATAACCTACTGTAAGAAACAAAGATTTCTTGAGGTTGGATGATCACCTTACAAGATTGGAAGTGAGCTAGCAAACTTGAAAGTATTCTTGATTTTATGTAACTAGAACTTGTAAAATATATGAAGAACACTTAGAACTTGAAGATAGAACTTGAGAGAGATCAATTAGATGAAGAAAATTGAAGAATGAAAGTGTTTGTAGGTGTTTTTGGTCGTTGGTGTATGGATTAGATATAAAGGATATGTAATTTTGTTTTCATGTAAATAAGTCATGAATGATTACTCATATTTTTGTAATTTTATGAGATATTTCATGCTAGTTGCCAAATGATGGTTCCCACATATGTTAGGTGACTCACATGGGCTGCTAAGAGCTGATCATTGGAGTGTATATACCAATAGTACATACATCTAAAAGCTGTGTATTGTACGAGTACGAATACGGGTGCATACGAGTAGAATTGTTGATGAAACTGAACGAGGATGTAATTGTAAGCATTTTTGTTAAGTAGAAGTATTTTGATAAGTGTCTTGAAGTCTTTCAAAAGTGTATGAATACATATTAAAACACTACATGTATATACATTTTAACTTAGTCGTTAAGTCATCGTTAGTCGTTACATGTAAATGTTGTTTTGAAACCTTTAGGTTAACGATCTTGTTGAATGTTGTTAACCCATTATTTATTATAACAAATGAGATGTTAAATTATTATATTATCATGATATTATGATATATAATATATCTTAGTATGATGTATATACAGTTAAATGTCGTTACAACGATAATCGTTACATATATGTCTCGTTTCGAAATCATTAAGTTAGTAGTCTTATTTTTACATATGTATTTCATTGTTAATACACTTAATAATATATTTACTTATCATTTAACATAATTAACCAAGTGTATCAATATCTTAATATGATTCATATGTACCTAGTAAGACGTTGTTATAACGATAATCGTTATATATATCGTTTTCGAGTTTCTTAAATTAATAGTCTCATTTTTATGTATATAACTCATTGTTAAAATACCTAATGAGATACATACTTATAATAAAAACATGTTAACTATATATATAACCATATATATGTCATTGTATAGTTTTTACAAGTTTTAACGTTCGTGAATCACCGGTCAACTTGGGTGGTCAATTGTCTATATGAAACATATTTCAATTAATCAAGTCTTAACAAGTTTGATTGCTTAACATGTTGGAAACATTTAATCATGTAAATATCAATCTCAATTAATATATATAAACATGGAAAAGTTCGGGTCACTACATTGTAAGGGTTAGGGCCCTTGCCTAAAAAGTTCACCCCTTAAAGCTAACCCTTTAGGGGCATTGCCTTCAGTCAGTAAATAGATCGAGGGGAGGTGGTGGGCTTGCTATTCCCATATCTATCGATGAAAGAGAACTAGGGTGTGGTTAGAAGAAGCTAGCTTTTAGGGAACCCTTGCTTTTAGGACCTGCTATACTACTAGTGACATAGATCTTGTGAGAAAGTCGGGTGCCCGCAGCTACTTTAAATGTGAAAGGAGTGAAGTTAGCCTATCAGTAAGCACTCTTTCTAGTCTTTAGGAATCCCTTGGAAATAGAACGCTGAAGTTTTGGGTAAGCTCAAGTAATCCCTAGAGAACTGAGAAGAGATAGAAGTCAGATTAGCTCTCTAAAATGAGTAGAAAAGAAAGTCTAGCTTACCATTGAGTTAGCTACTACCGGTCAGTGATCTCAGTTCACCCTTAGCATAGTAAAGGAGGAGCTCTCCCCGGTTTGTCTAATCTTTTACACAAGAAGATAGTGATCTCAGTGAAAGGATAGTGCTTTGTAAATATTAGAGGGAGGTTCCGAATGATGTTAGAAATGGGGTGTTAAAAGATAGCATAGATTGCAAGCTCAGGTCGAACACAACGAGAATGTGCTCTTCTTTCATCCCTAGATGCATACTACAGTAGAGTAGACTGAACAGGTCCTACTCTGATCTCACTCTCAAGCTATTCTCTTTATAGACCTCCCTAGACTGTTATTATCTCTCTACACTGCATAGCTCCTAAGATATGTTAGTGAGTTAACTCAAATGCCATAACTCCCTTCAGGCGCAAAGAAAGAGGAAAGAATCGGTTGATAGCCCCCCGCACTCCCACTACCAATTAGAGGACTTCGGCCTACTTGAGAATGGCTCCTTTACTTTGCTTGAAAGCGGCTTGTTTTCTTTAGTTGAAGCTGTCTCCGCCAGCAGGAGCTCGTTCATGACTCTAAGGAATCGGTAAATCTTTCCACACTTCCTCCAAGGAGGGGAGGGCCTAGAAAAGCACGTAGCTAGCATTATAACTTCAGATCTAGGAAATGGAGGTACATTAGAGTAGGTTGAAAACTTGTTCTCGATAGAGCAACTTGGTCATTGAATGGACTTCCCACTAGAAACGGAAGTCATTCAGGAGCTTCAGCATACTCTTTTAAAGGAAGAAGAAGCTCAAGAAGAGAAAAACAACCGATATACAGCTGCAATCCCTCCCTAAGGGGAGAAAGTCGCTCGGTAGTAGACAACTCGCTAGCTCAGTAGCTTCAGTATTCTACTACTAGTCTAATTGGTAATTCAACTCTGCTTCAGTCTCTTATTCATTCGTATCAGAAGCTTGGGGATCATGCTATCGGTCCCATCCAACACTTCTAACACTTGATGCCCATAACAAACCTCTATGCGGTTGAGAAAACCCAAACAAGAAAAGATTCGGGATGGAAATCAATGGGCGGAGGCAGCAAACACATTTCTCACATGTCATTATCGACAATCGGGGGTTGACTTGACCGGAGAACAGGTAGGACTAGTCTCAGCCACTCTTCGAGGGGTTTCTTAGCCGGGATGGAAGGCAGCCAGAAAGCGAGTTTTCTGTTGCATCAAAGAACCATCAGTCTATCATTGGATAGGAATGGAAAGTACAGCAGTCACTACTAGAATCTCAAACAAGAACCTATGGCTCGGCTCACTGACTCTCGTGCAATTTGCTTCGCAATAAGAACTGTGCACCCTAACTGCAAGAACAGGGTTCGCTTCCAGACTGACTTGCTTCTTTCCTTACAGCTGCTCTTATTACACCATCCCTTCAGCACTTGGCTTACTCTTACTTCAAGCGCTGACTCAATGGCAAAGCCTCATGCCTGCCTGTATGTATTTCTTCTCCTGATAAGGGCTCTCCTCACTCCCTTTCAAGAGGGTTGAGATCCATATTTTTCTTTCCTACTGCTGAGCTCTTACCGTACTTCCAACCGTGCTACCGAACTGCTACCAAGCCTTCTCTGCGCTACCGGACATTGAGCTAGAAAGCATACCATTCCTACTTGAACCTGTCACTATGCGGAAACCGAACTCAGAAAGAAAGACATGGGAAAAGGGTCTTTTTCATTACAGCGCAAGATGCACTTTGAGGAGCACAACACCATGGAGTAAATATAACTTCGCTCAACTGAGAGATGGTTTCTCATAACTCCTCTCTAGAAGACGCACAAGGACTAGCATAAAGTGCTGTGAAAAACCAAGACACCTCCTCCTTCGTATGGATGCAGCAGGTTATGGCTTGGAAATTGACCGCCACCACTTCCAGCTGCACCAAGTCACTCTTCCAAAAGAGCCAAATGCCCCCCCAGCAAAGCCGTTAGCTTCCACAATTGAATGGCAATTGCACCACGAGATTTAGTCTCCATCAATACAAGGACTTCCGGTTGATGAGTAAGCTGAAGTTCCGTACGATTGTGTCTAAAAGGAGCATTGCTAGCCCCTAAAAGGAGCATTGCTAGCCCTGAATTTTCTTTTCTTCCCTTGATCATGATCTACTTACTCCCTGTGATATAGCTTATGTTCAATAGGATCGAGACTACTCTAACAAACAATTTCAAATGAAAGGCAAGCTGGAATCGGACCTGCGCTACCGGCTCTTTCCCATGTGGATTCGAAACCGTCGGCTTAGGGCAAGAAGTTCCTTGACTGATGGCTCTGATCTTGTGGGGTATGAACTCCTACCTTGCTTCGCTAGCTCCGAAAAGACAACATACGCCAGGAAAGCGAAAGAACGCCTTTACCTTCTTTACAACAAAAGAATAGTAATAGATGCCGAGATAATAAAGGGTTGTTCTCTGCCCAAGACTACTACTCCTACTAGGGGAATTCCCGCCTTTCTCCCCCGAGCGAAGAATGAAAGGCAAGCAGGAATTTAACCGGGCCAGCGCTTGGCGTTTACTCTTGACCGTCTTTATAGGATAGACCTATTTATTCAGTTGTCTTTCCCCTTACCAACTCAGTAGATCGGTGGAGGCCCGACCCTTGGGGTTTCCGACCTTGATGCCATAGTTTGGAGGGGGCTGAGCAGTGGGTTAGAAAGAAAGAGTTGTAGAAAGAGAGGAATCGAGATAAAGTGAACTTTCCCTTGATGTCAGTCTATTCTTTTAGCTATTCACTCACTGCACACTAATAGAATCTAAACACTTTCAAAGTGTGGTGGATTTCGTATTAAAGGTAGGTTGGCTGTGCTTGGGTCTCCTTTTCTTGTTGTGTTGATTTCCTACTTCTAATAGAATCTTCTAAGGTCATCTCCTCTTCTTCTTCTGAAGTTACCACGGTCTGTCATCAAACCTCATAGGCAAAAGAGAAAGCTAAACAGGGGTTTAAGATTGAGTTCACTAGACCTTGGAAGTTCGAGCGAGTGTTGCTTTCCTTCGTTTATTCCCTAATACTCTTAACCGAGTAACTTCCCTCCTTTGGCTTTCTCCAGTAGGTTGCCTCTAGAGCAGTTAGTCTAGTATTTTCGGTTGTTTACATAGGATCCTATGTTCACATAGAGAACTTCTAGCTTGAAGTCCTTAGTTCAGGATCTATACCTTTAGAATAGAATGATCATGCCTATCCCTTTTTGGCTGGCTTGCTTTGCTTCGCTTGACTTTGATTTAAATAGAGTTTGAGCTCTGAGTAAGCTCTTGCTTTGATTTACTTGGTGCCCCTAAAGGGCTTGAAACCTGAGATTTTGACTTAAGGCTTGGTGACAGGTTTGAATCACGGAGGGTGACAGATCAAGCAGTTACTTTAGCTGTTGAGGGACTGACTTTAGCTCGATAACGCCGGAGATTCTCTCAGATGCTCTTAGATCGAGGGGTTGAGGTGGGATATCGTAAGGAGTAGCCTGTTTAAAAAACCGAAGCTAAGGAGAAAGAGAATCACTCAACTAAGAAGTCAGTGTTGGAGGGAGACTAATCCCTCTCTTCTAGCCAATGCCTGGTAAAGGAAAGACTTTCTAACCAATTCAATGTTGAAGCTAAAGAGAAGTTACAGAAGTGACAGATAAGTCAACCTTCTTAGCCGAGGGAGTCAACTATCTACTCTATCTGATACTGAACTAGATGCCGCAAAAGCACCCTACTCTGGCTCAAGAAAAGAGGGGTATCCATGAGATGTGTGCTCGTAAGTCATTGAGTTAAGAAGAGGTTCCTAACCTAGCTCCACTAAGCAGTAAAGGTCAAATCTGCTACTTCGAGTTGCAAAGTCAAGTTAGTAAATAAAAAGAAGCTCTTGGTTTAGTTAGGGGAGGAGTGGCGGTAAAGGTAGGGTCTCTACTAAGACAGATGAGAGAGCATAAATCTAATAGGACAAGATGTCAAAACCAGAAAGAGAAAGATACTGGTCATCCCTTAAGAGATGCCTAAAGGGCACGAAACCAAAACAAGAGAGAGAGCTGGGGTTAAAGATGGCACGGTTCCAGCTTTCCCGATTTGATCAGGTGGCAGCTGTCGGGGTACTAGTATCTAGCGTGTGGTTCCTCGGTAGCCTTCAGGTCTCGATGCCGCATCTTCTGGTCTTGGTTCCTTTCGGGCGTGCAGGTTGGATCCTATCTCCTTCTTTTGTTCTGGTTCCCGTGCGTGTAGGAGGTCTTTTTTTGCCATTTCTATTTTTGATGTGTGTCCTGCTCCGGCAAAAGGGGAAGGGAATCTAATTTGACAGTTACAGTAAGCAGCATAGCCCCTCCGAAGCTCTGTTTCGGCCATCTACGGGCAGGATTTCTGGTCCCATGGAATTCTAGTTATCTAGATTTAGTAGAGCTTATATGAAATGTCCCGTTCTTATTGATTAAAAATGTTCCATATTAATTGATTTCGTTGCGAGGTTTTGACCTCTATATGAGACGTTTTTCAAAGACTGCATTAATTTTAAAACAAACCATAACCTTTATTTCAACAATAAATGTTTAAAAAGCTTTACGTAGATTATCAAATAATGAAAATCTAAAATATCCTGTTTACACACGACTATTACATAATGGTTTATAATACAAATATGTTACAACGAAATAAGTTTCTTGAATGCAGTTTTTACACAATATCATACAAGCATGGACTCCAAATCTTGTCCTTATTTAAGTATGCGACAGCGGAAGCTCTTAATAATCACCTGAGAATAAACATGCTTAAAACGTCAACAAAAACGTGGGTGAGTTATAGGTTTAACCTATATATATCAAATCGTAACAATAGACCACAAGATTTCATATTTCAATATACATCCCATACATAGAGATAAAAATCATTCATATGGTGAACAACTGGTAACCGACATTAACAAGATGCATATATAAGAATATCCCCATCATTCCGGGACACCCTTCGGATATGGTATAAATTTCGAAGTACTAAAGCATCCGGTACTTTGGATGGGGTTTGTTAGGCCCAATAGATCTATCTTTAGGATTCGCGTCAATTAGGGTGTCTGTTCCCTAATTCTTAGATTACCAGACTTAATAAAAAGGGGCATATTCGATTTCGATAATTCAACCATAGAATGTAGTTTCACGTACTTGTGTCTATTTTGTAAATCATTTATAAAACCTGCATGTATTCTCATCCCAAAAATATTAGATTTTAAAAGTGGGACTATAACTCACTTTCACAGATTTTTACTTCGTCGGGAAGTAAGACTTAGCCACTGGTCGATTAACGAACCTATAACAAATATGTACATATATATCAAAGTATGTTCAAAATATATTTACAACACTTTTAATACATTTTGATGTTTTAAGTTTATTAAGTCAGCTGTCCTCGTTAGTAACCTACAACTAGTTGTCCACAGTTAGATGTACATAAATAAATCAATATATATTATCTTGAATCAATCCACGACCCAGTGTATACACGTCTCAGGCTAGATCACAACTCAAAGTATATATATTTTTGGAATCAACCTCAACCCTGTATAGCTAACTCCAACATTACTGCATATAGAGTGTCTATGGTTGTACAAATAATATATATACATGGGTCGATATGATATGTCAAAACATTTGCATACGTGTCTATGGTATCTCAAGATTACATAATATATTAGAATACATGGATAATACAATATAAGTTAGCTAGGATATGATTTGTATAGAATTGTTAATATTTCCCGTAGCTACAAAAATAAAAAAATATCCAATTTTGTTTTACCCATAACTTCTTCATTTTAAATCCGTTTTGAGTGAATCAAATTGTTATGGTTTCATATTGAACTCTATTTTATGAATCTAAACAGAAAAAGTATAGGTTTATAGTCGGAAATATAAGTTACAAGTCATTTTTGTAAGAGGTAGTCATTTCAGTCGAAAGAACGACGTCTTGATGACCATTTTGAAAAACATACTTCTACTTTGAGTTTAACCATGATTTTTGGATATAGTTTCATGTTCATAAGAAAAATCATTTTCCCAGAAGAAAAACTTTTAAATCAAAGTTTATCATAGTTTTTAATTATCAAACCCAAAACAGCCCGCTGTGTTACTACGACGGCGTATGTCCAGTTTTACGGTGTTTTTCGTGTTTCCAGGTTTTAAATCATTAAGTTAGCATATCATATAGATATAGAATATGTGTTTAGTTGATTTTAAAAGTCAATTTAGAAGGATTAACTTTTGTTTGCGAACAAGTTTAGAATTAACTAAACTATGTTCTAGTGATTTCAAGTTTAAACCTTCGAATAAGATAGCTTTATATGTATGAATCGAATGATGTTATGAACATCATTACTACCTCAAGTTTTGTGGATAAACCTACTGGAAAAGAAACAAATGGATATAGCTTCAAAGGATCTTGGATGGCTTGAAAGTTCTTGAAGTAGAATCCTGACACGAAAACAAGTTCAAGTAAGATTTCCACTCGAAATAAGATTGTTATAGTTATAGAAATTGAATCAAAGTTTGAATATGAGTATTACCTTATATTAGAAATATATCTTACTGTAAATAAGAGAGATTTCTTGAGGTTGGATGATCACTCTACAAGATTGGAAGTAAGCTAGCAAACTTGAAAGTATTCTTGATTTTATGAAACTAGAACTTGTAGAATTTATGAAGAACACTTAGAACTTGAAGATAGAACTTGAGAGAGATCAATTAGATGAAGAAAATTGAAGAATTAAAGTGTTTGTAGGTGTTTTTGGTCGTTGGTGTATGGATTAGATATAAAGGATATGTAATTTTGTTTTCATGTAAATAAGTCATGAATGATTACTCATATTTTTGTAATTTTATGAGATATTTCATGCTAGTTGCCAAATGATGGTTCCTACATGTGTTAAGTGACTCTCATGGGCTGCTAAGAGCTGATCATTGGAGTGTATATACCAATAGTACATACATCTAAAAGCTGTGTATTGTACGAGTACGAATACGGGTGCATACGAGTAGAATTGTTGATGAAACTGAACGAGGATGTAATTGTAAGCATTTTTGTTAAGTAGAAGTATTTTGATAAGTGTCTTGAAGTCTTTCAAAAGTGTATGAATACATATTAAAACACTACATGTATATACATCTTAACTGAGTCGTTAAGTCATCGTTAGTCGTTACATGTAAGTGTTGTTTTGAAACCTATAGGTTAACGATCTTGTTAAATGTTGTTAACCCAATGTTTATAATATCAAATGAGATTTTAAATTATTATATTATCATGATATTATGATGTACGAATATCTCTTAATATGATATATATACATTAAATGTCGTTACAACGATAATCGTTACATATATGTCTCGTTTCAAAATCATTAAGTTAGTAGTCTTGTTTTTACATATGTAGTTCATTGTTAATATACTTAATGATATGTTTACTTATAAAAATATCATGTTAACTATATATATAACCATATATATGTCATCATATAGTTTTTACAAGTTTTAACGTTCGTGAATCACCGATCAACTTGGGTGGTCAATTGTCTATATGAAACCTATTTCAATTAATCAAGTCTTAACAAGTTTGATTGCTTAACATGTTGGAAACACTTAATCATGTAAATAACAATTTTATTTAATATATATTGTAACGACCCGTCAAAATCGCTATTGACGCGGCACGTTAATCATTGATTCCACAGTAAGGTTTTGACCTCTATATGATACGTTTTGATAAAATATTGCATTCATTAAAATAAGTGACTTTCTAAACATAGAAAGTTATAAACATGTGGGCGAGTGCTTAGGTATAAGCAAAACCCCAGAATACATAAGTCTTTAATTTACAGGTTGACATCACAGTCCAATTATTTATTACACAACGCAGTTTTATTTTGAATGCAATAAACTTTGTACAAAGCATGAGAGACTCCATGCAGGCAACAAGCACATCACAGCGGAAGCATTCTAAGGACCTGAGAATAAAACATGCTAAAAAGTCAACACGAATGTTGGTGAGTTATAGGTTTAATTGCTCGAGTCATAAACATGTATAAAGATAGACCACAAGATTTCATCAAAAGTTTATCAATAGATTCTACGTAACAGAGCACCCTGGTAACTAAACTTAACGCTATAGTGATAATTACCCCATTCGTTTTAATACACGTAAACCAACGTGTCTTAAACTCAAATAACATACGTCCGTTAAAAGGCTAGCGCTCTAGCTCGGACGGGGATGTCAAGCCCTATGGATCCATATACAATTATTCGCGCCCACCAGTCCATATCCTATGTACTGGCAGCTACTAGTTACCAAAGCTAAGGGATTTTCGGTTTAACTCAGTGTAGAATTTTGTATGTACTTGTGTCTTATTGCGTTTAAAATAAATTGCATGTATTCTCAGCCCAAAAATATTTAAAGTATTTTAAAAGGGAGACTATAACTCACAGTTCAATATTGCGATTCAATATTGTAGGCAAATTGCGTAGACGTAATGATGGTAGACGACTGTATGGTTGGTCTTGGATTCAAGAACAATACCCCGAACAATACCCAAAATTTCCTTATTTTAAAACGGTTTGAAACCCGAATTAAAAATACCCTCGAATATACTTTATTATTATTAAACTTAAAATTAAAATTATAATTATAATTATAAATATAAAATTTATGTAAAGAAATTATTATGAAAAAATTCGTCGAGCAAAACTGACCTTTTATAGTACTTTTCGATTTACTGTAGCTCATGCGATCGCATGAGTTTTCAGTGTTTTTGCCATGCGATCGCATGACCGCCTTTTCTGTTTTTGTTTGCTAGTTCGTCGACATCAAATAGTGTTTACTGTAGTAAATAGTATTTACTGTAGCAAATAGTGTTTACTGTAGCAAATAATGTTTCACTGTAGCAAATCACTGTATCAAACTCGTTTTCACTGTAGCACTGTAGCAAAATACGGTTTCACTGTAGCAAATAGTGTTTTACTGTAGCAAATTGTGTTTTACTGTAGCAAAGTAATTTTTACTGTAGCAAATAGGGTTTTACTGTAGGAAAGTCTTTTTTACTTGTACATATATATATACATACATATAATTGTTCATGAATCGTCGAGAGTAATCAAAGGTAATTGTATATATGAAACAGTTCTAAAATTTTGAGACTCAATCTAACAGACTTTGTTTAGCGTGTTAAAATAATAAATCGTATAGAGAATTGGTTTAAATAAGTCAAAAATTTTCGGGTCATCACAGTACCTCCCCCTTAAAGAAAATTTCGTCCCGAAATTTTGAGTAGTACCTGTTTCATGAGCGATATCAGTGAACAAATGTGGATACTTTTGCTTCATCTGATCTTCACGTTCCCAAGTAAACTCGGGTCCTCGTCTTGCGTTCCAACGAACCCTAACTATCGGTATTTTACTTTGTTTTAATTGTTTGACCTCACGGTCCATGATTTCAACAGGTTCTTCGATAAAATGGAGTTTATCATTGATTCGTATTTCGTCAAGAGGAATTACGACATCCTCTTCAGCTAAACATTTCTTCAAATTTGACACGTGAAATGTGTTGTGAACACTACTAAGTTCTTGCGGTAGCTTTAATCGATAAGCAACTGTTCCAATTCTTTCGGTGATTTCAAAGGGTCCTACGTACCTAGGACTTAGCTTTCCTCGTTTACCGAATCGTACAACGCCTTTCCAGGGTGACACTTTCAACATGACTTTATCGCCCACTTGAAATTCTAGCGGTTTTCTTCTTACATCAGCATAACTCTTTTGGCGACTCATGGCCG
Source organism: Rutidosis leptorrhynchoides (assembly GCF_046630445.1). Classification (NCBI taxonomy): domain Eukaryota; kingdom Viridiplantae; phylum Streptophyta; class Magnoliopsida; order Asterales; family Asteraceae; genus Rutidosis; species Rutidosis leptorrhynchoides. Next base: position 659,529,317 of record NC_092335.1, read on the forward strand.
TTTTCAATCGCTGTTGTATTTGAATGATCTTTTCGGTGGTTTCATGAATAATTTCTGGTCCAGTAAGTTGTCTTTCTCCTACTTCACTCCAACAGATAGGAGATCTGCACTTTCTACCGTAAAGTACTTCAAATGGCGCTGCGTTGATGCTCGTATGATAGCTGTTATTGTATGAAAATTCTGCCAACGGTAAGTGTCGATCCCAACTGGTTCCAAAGTCAATCACGCATGCCCGTAACATGTCTTCCAATGTTTGTATTGTTCTTTCACTTTGACCATCTGTCTGTGGGTGATAAGCGGTGCTCATATCTAATCGAGTTCCCAATGCTTTTTGTAATGACTGCCAGAAACGTAATGTGAATCGGGTGTCGCGATCTGATATGATAGAGATGGGTACACCATGCCTGGAAACTACTTCCTTCAAATATAGGCGTGCTAATTTATCCATACTGTCTGTCTCCTTTATTGGTAGAAAGTGAGCTGATTTAGTTAGACGATCAACTATCACCCAAATAGTATCATGACTACTTGCAGTCCTTGGCAATTTCGTAATGAAATCCATGGTTATTCTTTCCCATTTCCACTGCGGAATTTCTGGTTGTTGCAGTAATCCTGACGGCTTTTGGTGCTCAGCTTTAACCTTTGCACACGTCAAACATTTGCTTACATAAGTAGCAATTTCTGTCTTCATATTAGGCCACCAATAGAACTTCTTGAGATCGTGGTACATTTTCCCATTTCCTGGGTGAATTGAGTACCTCGTTTTGTGTGCTTCATCTAGTACTAGTTGCCTTAGGTTACCATGTCTTGGTACCCATATCCTACCAGCAAAATACAGGGTTCCATCGGCTTTTACTTCAAGTTGTTTTTCTAACCCTTTTCTCATTTCACCTTTTTTGTTTTCTTCTTTTAAAGTTTCTAACTGTGCTGCTTGAATTTGCTTTGTGAGATCAGTACGAATTGTAATATTCAAAGCTCGGACCCTAAGAGGTTTTACTCTTTCTTTTCGACTTAGGGCATCAGCTACAACATTAGCTTATCCGGGGTGGTAACGGATTTCACAATCGTAATCGTTTAACAACTCTACCCAGCGACGTTGCCTCTATTGAGTTGTTTTTGATCAAAAATATGCTGAAGACTCTTATGGTCGGTGTATACTGTACACTTGGTGCCATATAGATAGTGTCTCCATATTTTGAGTGCAAAAACTACTGCTCCAAGTTCCAAATCGTGCGTCGTATAGTTCTTTTCATGAATTTTTAGTTGTCGTGAGGCATATGCGATAACTTTTGTGCGTTGCATTAATACACATCCTAAACCTTGGCGCGAAGCGTCACAATAGATCACGAAATCATCATTTCCTTCTGGTAATGACAAAATGGGTGCAGACGTTAACTTCTTCTTTAACAACTGGAATGAGGATTCCTGTTCCGTGGACCAATCATACTTCTTTCCCTTTTGAATCAATGAAGTTAAGGGTTTGGCGATTCTAGAGAAATCTTGAATGAATCTTCGGTAGTAACCAGCAAGACCTAAGAATTGGCGGATTTGTGTTGGAGTCTTCGGTGTTTCCCATTTACTAATGGCTTCGATCTTGGCGGGGTCAACTTTAATTCCATGTTTACTGACAACATAGCCCAAAAATTGTACTTCTTGTAGCAAAATACGGTTTCACTGTAGCAAATAGTGTTTTACTGTAGCAAATTGTGTTTTACTGTAGCAAAGTAATTTTTACTGTAGCAAATAGGGTTTTACTGTAGGAAAGTCTTTTTTACTTGTACATATATATATACATACATATAATTGTTCATGAATCGTCGAGAGTAATCAAAGGTAATTGTATATATGAAACAGTTCTAAAATTTTGAGACTCAATCTAACAGACTTTGTTTAGCGTGTTAAAATAATAAATCGTATAGAGAATTGGTTTAAATAAGTCAAAAATTTTCGGGTCATCACATATATAAACATGGAAAAGTTTGGGTCACTACAGTACCTACCCGTTAAATAAATTTCGTCCCGAAATTTTAAGCAGTTGGAGGTGTTGACGTATCTTCTGGAAATAAGTGCGGGTATTTCTTCTTCATTTGATCTTCTCATTCCCAGGTGAACTCGGGTCCTCTACAAGCATTCCATTGAACCTTAACAATTGGTATCTTGTTTTGTTTAAGTCTTTTAACCTCACGATCCATTATTTCGACGGGTTCTTCGATGAATTGAAGTTTTTCGTTGATTTGGATTTCGTCTAACGGAATAGTGAGATCTTCTTTAGCAAAACATTTCTTCAAATTCGGGACGTGGAAAGTGTTATGTACAGCTGTGAGTTGTTGAGGTAACTCAAGTCGGTAAGCTACTTGTCCGACACGATCAATAATCTTGAATGGTCCGATATACCTTAGATTTAATTTCCCTCGTTTACCAAATCTAACAACGCCTTTCCAAGGTAAAACTTTAAGCATGACCATCTCTCCAATTTCAAATTCTATATCTTTTCTTTTAATGTCAGCGTAGCTCTTTTATCGACTTTGGGCGGTTTTCAACCGTTGTTGAATTTGGATGATCTTCTCGGTAGTTTCTTGTATTATCTCCGGACCCGTAATCTGTCTATCCCCCACTTCACTCCAACAAATCGGAGACCAGCACTTTCTACCATAAAGTGCTTCAAACGGCGCCATCTCAATGCTTGAATGGTAGCTGTTGTTGTAGGAAAATTCTGCTAACGGTAGATGTCGATCCCAACTATTTCCGAAATCAATAACACATGCTCGTAGCATATCTTCAAGCATTTGTATCGCCCTTTCACTCTGCCCATCAGTTTGTGGATGATAGGCAGTACTCATGTCTAGACGAGTTCCTAATGCTTGCTGTAATGTCTTCCAGAATCTTGAAATAAATCTGCCATCCCTATTAGAGATAATAGAGATTGGTATTCCATGTCTGGAGACGACTTCCTTCAAATACAGTCGTGCTAACTTCTCCATCTTGTCATCTTTTCTTATTGGTAGGAAGTGTGCTGATTTGGTAAGACGATCAACTATTACCCAAATAGTATCAAAACCACTTACAGTCCTTGGCAATTTAGTGATAAAATCCATGGTAATATTTTCCCATTTCCATTCCGGGATTTCGGGTTGTTGAAGTAGATCTGATGGTTTCTGATGCTCATCTTTGACCTTAGAACACGTTAAACATTCTCCTACATATTTAGCAACATCAATTTTCATACCCGGCCACCAAAAATGTTTCTTGAGATCCTTGTACATCTTCCCCGTTCCAGGATGTATTGAGTATCTGGTTTTATGAGCTTCTCTAAGTACCATTTCTCTCATATCTCCAAATTTTGGTACCCAAATCCTTTCAGCCCTATACCGGGTTCCGTCTTCCCGAATATTAAGATGCTTCTCCAATCCTTTAGGTATTTCATCCTTTAAATTTCACTCTTTTAAAACTCCTTGTTGCGCCTCCTTTATTTGAGTAGTACGGTTATTGTGAATCATTATATTCATAGATTTTACTCGAATGGGTTCTCTGTCCTTCCTGCTCAAGGCGTCGGCTACCACAATTGCCTTCCCCGGGTGGTAACGAATCTCAGAGTAGTAATCATTCAACAATTCAATCCACCTACGCTGCCTCATATTCAGTTGTTTTTGATTAAATATGTGTTGAAGACTTTTGTGGTCGGTATATATAATACTTTTGACCCCATATAAGTAGTGCCTCCAAGTCTTTAATGCAAAAACAACCGCGCCTAATTCCAAATCATGCGTCGTATAATTTTGTTCGTGAATCTTCAATTGTCTAGACGCATAAGCAATCAGCTTCGTTCGTTGCATTAATACACAACCGAGACCTTGCTTTGATGCGGTACAATAAATCAAAAAATCATCATTCCCTTCAGGCAATGACAATATAGGTGCAGTAGTTAGCTTTTTCTTCAATAACTGAAACGCTTTCTCTTGTTCATCCTTCCATTCAAATTTCTTCCCTTTATGCGTTAATGCAGTCAAGGCTTTTTCTATTCTGGAAAAGTCTTGGATGAACCTTCTGTAGTAACCAGCTAGTCCTAAAAACTGGCGTATGTGTTTCAGAGTTTTCGAGGTTTCCCATTTTTTAATGGTTTCGATCTTTGCTGGATCTACCTGAATACCTTCTTTGTTCACTATGTGACCGAGGAATTGAACTTCTTCCAACCAAAATGCACACTTTGAAAACTTAGCGTACAGTTTTTATTTTCTCAGCAACTCTAGCACTTTTCTCAAATGTTCTTCATGCTCTTGATCATTCTTCGAGTAAATAAGTATGTCATCGATGAAAACAATGACAAACTTGTCAAGATATGGCCCACACACTCGGTTCATGAGGTCCATGAACACAGCTGGTGCGTTAGTCAATCCAAACGGCATAACCATAAACTCGTAATGACCGTAACGCATCCTAAAAGCAGTCTTTGGAATATCATCCTCCTTCACCCGCATTTGATGATATCCAGAACGTAAATCGATCTTGTAATAAATAGAAGAGCCTTGTAGTTGATCAAATAAGTCATCGATTCTCGGTAGTGGGTAGCGGTTCTTGATGGTAAGTTTGTTCAACTCTCGGTAGTCGATACACAACCTGAATGTACCATCTTTCTTCTTGACAAATAAAACAGGAGCTCCCCACGGTGATGTGCTTGGTCGACTGAAACCACGCTCTAAAAGTTCTTGTAATTGGCTCTGAAGTTCCTTCATTTCGCTAGGTGCGAGTCTGTATGGAGCACGAGCTATTGGTGCAGCTCCTGGTACAAGGTCTATTTGAAATTCAATGGATCGATGTGGGGGTAATCCCGGTAATTCTTTCGGAAATACATCGGGAAATTCTTTTGCGACGGGAACATCATTGATGCTTTTTTCTTCAGTTTGTACTTTCTCGACGTGTGCTAGAACAGCATAGCAACCTTTTCTTATTAGTTTTTGTGCCTTCAAATTACTAATAAGATGTAGCTTCGTGTTGCCCTTTTCTCCGTACACCATTAAGGGTTTTCCTTTTTCTCGTATAATGCGAATTGTATTTTTGTAACAAACGATCTCTGCTTTTACTTCTTTCAACCAGTCCATACCGATTATCATATCAAAACTCCCTAACTCTACTGGTATCAAGTCAATCTTAAATGTTTCGCTAACCAGTTTAATTTCTCGATTCCGACATATATTATCTGCTGAAATTAATTTACCATTTGCTAATTCGAGTAAAAATTTACTATCGAAAGGCGTCAATGGACAACTTAATTTAGCACAAAAATCTCTACTCATATAGCTTCTATCCGCACCCGAATCAAATAAAACGTAAGCAGATTTATTGTCAATAAGAAACGTACCCGTAATAAGCTCCGGGTCTTCCTGTGCCTCTGCCACATTAATATTGAAAACTCTTCTGCGTCCTTGTCCATTCGTGTTCTCCTGGTTCGGGCAATTTCTAATAATGTGGCCCGGTTTTTTACATTTATAACAAACTACATTGGCATAACTTGCTCTGACACTACTTGCTCTGCCATTACTCGTTCCGACACCATTTGTTCCTTTCGTTCTGTTAACCCCTGGTCCGTAGACCTCACACTTCGCCGCGCTATGACCATTTCTTTTACACTTGTTGCAAAATTTGGTGCAGAACCCCGAGTGATACTTTTCACACCTTTGGCATAGCTGCTTCTGATTGTTGTTGTTGTTGTTGTTGTTGTTGCGGTTGTTATTATTGTTGGAATGATTGTTGTAGTTGTTGTTGTTGTTGTTTTGCCGTTTGTTGTAGTTGCGATTGATGTTGCGATTGTTGGGATAGTTGTTGTTGTTGTTTTGGTGACTCTTATCACCGTTTTCCTCCCACTTTCTTTTGACTAGCTTTACGTTGGCCTCTTCGACCACATGTTCTTTAATTCTTCCCTCAATCTAGTTCACTAGTTTGTGAGCCATTCTACATGCCTTTTGTATGGAGGCAGGCTCGTGTGAACTTATATCTTCTTGGATTCTCTCCGGTAACCCTTTCACAAACGCGTCGATCTTTTCTTCCTCATCTTCGAACGCTCTCGGACACAATTGGCATAATTCTGTGAATCGTCTTTCGTACGAAGTAATATCGAATCCCTGTGTTCGTAACCCTCTAAGTTCTAACTTGAGCTTATTGACCTCGGTTCTAGGACGGTACTTCTCGTTCATCAAGTGCTTGAATGCTGACCACGGTAGCGCGTAAGCAGCATCTTGTCCCACTTGCTCTAGATAGGTATTCCACCATGTTAACGCAATACATGTGAAGGTATGCGTAGCGTACTTTACTTTGTCTCCTTCAGCACACTTACTTATGGCAAAGACCGATTCAACTTTCTCGGTCCACCGTTTCAATCCGATTGGTCCTTCGGTCCTATCAAATTTTGAAGGTTTGCAGGTAGTGAATTCCTTGTAGGAGCATCCTACACGATTTCTTGCGCCATTAGCTGTATTGCTAGATTCAGAGTTATTGTTGGTATGTAGCGCGGCCTGTACTGCGGCTATGTTTGAAGCAAGAAAGGCACGAAATTCCTCTTCGCTCATATTCAAGGTGTGTCGAGTAGTCGGTGCCATTTCCTTCAAAATAGTCAAATGAAACGAGTTAATCATATAGAATATCAAGAGTAGTCAATAGTATTTCGTAGCGTAATATGAACTTATTTATAAAAGCTCTTTCTTCATATTAGCATTTTATACTCTTTAATTCGGGTAGTACCTACCCGTTAAGTTCATACTTAGTAGCTAACTTACCATTTCAACTACTACAATTCTATATGAAAAACTAATCACAAAAAAAATATATCATATTCAAACCTTTATACAATAACTTGCAAACTTACAATACCGCTATTTTACATATAGCATGAAATATAGCACATAAAACTTTGATACAAGGTAGTTGCAAAGATAATTCTAGTTAATAAATAAGGCGTTCAGCAAAGGCAATAAAGACACGTAATTCATACGTCCAGAAACAAGTCATGCATTTTGGTTTTACTAATACCACTTCCCATCCTTGGTTTTGTGGAACATAACCGTTGTGACCGATAGTAAGACAATGTGTTGTAACATCGTCAAAAGGATGAAGGTTACGTAATGACCAACAGTCTCGTAATAACCTAAAAACCTCATTTATTACCCCAATTACCGACTCCGTCACTTGTGGGAACGTTTTGTTTAATAGTTGTAGCCCGATGTTCTTGTTCTCACTTTGGTGAGAAGCGAACATTACTAACCTGTAGGCATAACATGCTTCTTTATGTTGCATGTTAGCCACTTTTTCTAAATCACGAAGTCCTATATTCGAATATATTGAGTCAAAATAATTTCTTAACCCGTTGGGTAAAATAGCATTTGGGTTCCCCGCAATATATGCGTCAAAGTAAACACATCGTAACTTATGGATTTCCCAATGTGATATCCCCCATCTTTCGAACGAAAGCCTTTTATAAACCAAGGCATTCTTGAAATGTTCTTCGAATGTCTTACAAACTGATCTCGCCTAAAATAGTTGTGCCGAGAAATTCTGACCGACTCTAGACAAGATTTCATCAATCATGTCTCCGGGTTGGTCTCTTAAAATATTGGGTTTTCTATCCATTTTTTGTTTTTATACTGTAAAATAGACAAGAGTTAGATTCATAAAAAAATACTTATTAATACAAGCAATTTTTACATATATCATAAAGCATAAGCACACTATATTACATATATTACACCACACGAATACAACTATCTTATTCTGACTCGCTCGTTTCTTCTTCTTCGGTTTTGGTTCGTTTTGCCAAGTTTCTAGGGATATATGATGTTCCCCTAATACGAGCCGTCGTTTTCCACATTGGTTTAGAAAAACCTGATGGTTTAGAGGTTCCCGGGTTATTGTCACAACTTAAGAAATACGGGTGTTGACGATACATATAAAGTTCATCGGGTTTGGAATCAAATTTCTCTATTTTTATGCCCTTTCCCTTATTGTTCTCTTTTGCCTTATTAAATTGTGTTGGGGTAATTTCTATAACATCATCGGATTCCTTGTCGGGATCCGATTCATCGGAGAATTGGTAATCCTCCCAATACTTTGCTTCCTTGGCGGAAACACCATTGACCATAATTAACTTTGGTCGGTTGGTTGAGGATATTCTTCTACTTAACCGTTTTATTATTTCCCCCACTGGTTCTATTTCTTCTTCCGGTTCCGATTCTTCTTCCGGTTCCGACTCTTCTTCCGGTTCCTCTTCGGGAACTTGTGAATCAGTCCACGAATCATTCCAATTTACATTTGACTCTTCATTATTATTAAGTGAGTCAATGGGACTTGTTCTATAGGTAGACATCTATCACATAATATCAAACACGTTAAGAGATTAATATATCACATAATATTCACATGTTAAAAATATATAGTTTCCAACAAAATTTGTTAAACAATCATTTTTCAAGTAAACACGGTCGAAGTCCAGACTCACTAATGCATTCTAACAAACTCGATAAGATACACTAATGCAAAATTCTGGTTCTCTAAGACCAATGCTCGGATACCAACTGAAATGTCCCGTTCTTATTGATTAAAAACGTTCCATATTAATTGATTTCGTTGTGAGGTTTTGACCTCTATATGAGACGTTTTTCAAAGACTGCATTCATTTTAAAACAAACCATAACCTTTATTTCATCAATAAAGGTTTAAAAAGCTTTACATAGATTATCAAATAATGATAATCTAAAATATCTTGTTTACACACGACTATTACATAATGGTTTACAATACAAATACGTTACAACGAAATAAGTTTCTTGAATTCAGTTTTTACACAATATCATACAAGAATGGACTCCAAATCTTGTCCTTATTTAAGTATGCGACAACGGAAGCTCTTAATAATCACCTGAGAATAAACATGCTTAAAACGTCAACAAAAATGTTGGTGAGTTATAGGTTTAACCTATATATATCAAATCGTAACAATAGACCACAAGATTTCATATTTCAATATACATCCTATACATAGAGATAAAAATCATTCATATGGTGAACACCTGGTAACCGACATTAACAAGATGCATATATAAGAATATCCCCATCATTTCGGGACACCCTTCGGATATGGTATAAATTTCGAAGTACTAAAGCATCCGGTACTTTGGATGGGGTTTGTTAGGCCCAATAGATCTATCTTTAGGATTCGCGTCAATTAGGGTGTCTGTTCCCTAATTCTTAGATTACCAGACTTAATAAAAAGGGGCATATTCGATTTCGATAATTCAACCATAGAATGTAGTTTCACGTACTTGTGTCTATTTTGTAAATCATTTATAAAACCTCCATGTATTCTCATCCCAAAAATATTAGATTTTAAAAGTGGGACTATAACTCACTTTCACAGATTTTTACTTCGTCGGGAAGTAAGACTTGGTCACTGGTCGATTCACGAACCTATAACAAATATGTACATATATATCAAAGTATGTTCAAAATATATTTACAACACTTTTAATACATTTTGATGTTTTAAGTTTATTAAGTCAGCTGTCCTCGTTTGTAACCTACAACTAGTTGTCCACAGTTAGATGTACATAAATAAATCGATATATATTGTCTTGAATCAATCCACGACCCAGTGTATACACGTCTCAGGCTAGATCACAACTCAAAGTATATATATTTTTGGAATCAACCTCAATCCTGTATAGCTAACTCCAACATTACTGCATATAGAGTGTCTATGGTTGTTCCAAATAATATATATACATGGGTCGATATGATATGTCAAAACATTTGCATACGTGTCTATGGTATCCCAAGATTACATAATATATTAGAATACATGTATAATACAATATAAGTTAGCTAGGATATGATTTGTATAGAATTGTTAATATTTCCCGTAGCTACAAAAATAAAAAAAATATCCAATCTTGTTTTACCCATAACTTCTTCATTTTAAATCCATTTTGAGTGAATCAAATTGCTATGGTTTCATATTGAACTCTATTTTATGAATCTAAACAGAAAAAGTATAGGTTTATTAGTCAGAAATATAAGTTACAAGTCGTTTTTGTAAGAGGTAGTCATTTCAGTCGAAAGAACGACGTCTTGATGACCATTTTGAAAAACATACTTCCACTTTGAGTTTAACCATGATTTTTGGATATAGTTTCATGTTCATAAGAAAAATCATTTTCCCAGAAGAACAACTTTTAAATCAAATTTTATCATAGTTTTTAATTATCAAACCCAAAACAGCCCGCGGTGTTACTACGACGGCGTATGTCCAGTTTTACGGTGTTTTTCGTGTTTCCAGGTTTTAAATCATTAAGTTGGCATATCATATAGATATAGAACATGTGTTTAGTTGATTTTAAAATTCAAGTTAGAAGGATTAACTTTTGTTTGTGAACAAGTTTAGAATTAACTAAACTATGTTCTAGTGATTTCAAGTTTAAACCTTCGAATAAGATAGCTTTATATGTATGAATCGAATGATGTTATGAACATCATTACTACCTCAAGTTTTGTGGATAAACCTACTGGAAAAGAAAAAAATGGATCTAGCTTCAAAGGATCTTGGATGGCTTGAAAGTTCTTGAAGTAGAATCATGACACGAAAACAAGTTCAAGTAAGATTTCCACTCGAAATAAGATTGTTATAGTTATAGAAATTGAATCAAAGTTTGAATATGAGTATTACCTTATATTAGAAAGATATCTTACTGTAAATAAGAAAGATTTCTTGAGGTTAGATGATCACTCTACAAGATTGGAAGTAAGCTAGCAAACTTGGAAGTATTCTTGATTTTATGAAACTAGAACTTGTAGAATTTATGAAGAACACTTAGAACTTGAAGATAGAACTTGAGAGAGATCAATTAGATGAAGAAAATTGAAGAATGAAAGTGTTTGTAGGTGTTTTTGGTCGTTGGTGTATGGATTAGATATAAAGGATATGTAATTTTGTTTTCATGTAAATAAGTCATGAATGATTACTCATAGTTTTGTAATTTTCTGAGATATTTCATGCTAGTTGCCAAATGATGGTTCCCACATGTGTTAGGTGACTCTCATGGGCTGCTAAGAGCTGATCATTGGAGTGTATATACCAATAGTACATACATCTAAAAGTTGTGTATTGTACGAGTACGAATACGGGTGCATACGAGTAGAATTGTTGATGAAACTGAACGAGGATGTAATTGTAAGCATTTTTGTTAAGTAGAAGTATTTTGATAAGTGTCTTGAAGTCTTCAATTGTAAGCATTTTTGTTAAGTAGAAGTATTTTGATAAGTGTCTTGAAGTCTTTCAAAAGTGTATGAATACATATTAAAACACTACATGTATATACATTTTAACTGAGTCGTTAAGTCATCGTTAGTCGTTACATGTAAGTGTTGTTTTGAAACCTTTAGGTTAACGATCTTATTAAATGTTGTTAACCCAATGTTTATAATATCAAATGAGATTTTAAATTATTATATTATCATGATATTATGATGTACGAATATCTCTTAATATGATATATATACATTAAATGTCGTTACAACGATAATCGTTACATATATGTCTCGTTTCAAAATCATTAAGTTAGTAGTCTTGTTTTTACATATGTAGTTCATTGTTAATATACTTAATGATATGTTTTACTTATCATAATATCATGTTAACTATATATATATAACCATATATATGTCATCATATAGTTTTTACAAGTTTTAACGTTCGTGAATAACTGGTCAACTTGGGTGGTCAATTGTCTATATGAAACCTATTTCAATTAATCAAGTCTTAACAAGTTTGATTGCTTAACATGTTGGAAACACTTAATCATGTAAATAACAATTTAATTTAATATATATAAACATGGAAAAGTTCGGTTCACTACATTATACTTATATATGTGTGGATTTTTAAGGCTTCTATCTTGCTTTCTCCTCTGTAGTGAAGGCTATTCTCTCTTCAGGCATACTAAAAGCTCTTCCACGCCTAGCATACGGCACCTCTAAAAGTGTAAGGTAAGTCCTCCTTCCGGCATGTAGCACGACCATTAGAACTTTTGCTATGCTACGGCCTTTGATGAACCTTCCGCTGTGTCGGAGCTCTCGATCGAACGGTCTACACTAAGGTTCCCTGATGAGGGCTAGCACAACGAAAGACAACCATGAGGCTCCGGGAGATAGTCTACGATGACGTATCCCTTGTCCGCGGGAGATAGCCATGAATTTCTCTTAATTGAGTTTTCCTTCGTCTTGAAGGCCTTTTCCTAGCCACAAAAACTGTGTAAAGTAGAAAAGCCAATCCCATCCCCGATTCTTGAATTGTAAAGTCATGCCTGCACTCCCTGTTTCCATTGATGAGATCTCGTCAGTCCCTGATCTCCTCTGGTGGCCTTACTTTGCTTTCAGGTCAATAAACGAATGACGCTTAAGCTTGGACTCCTGAATTGATATAACTAGAATTGCATGTGTTAAGCGTTCGAATAGCTGGCTTTATCCTTGGTATTACTTTTTGGGAGAAGTAGGAATTATTAGCCAAAGACTTCCGTCAATGAACATAAGAAAGAGGCACTCCTTCTCTTGTCGAGGATGAGGCCTGCAGGAAAGTCTTACATATATTACCTCATTTATCAAATAGCGCTCAGTGCCCTCCCTCGCATGGCTCAGGTTCCCTTTTTCTTCAAAAGCTTTAGGAAAGGAACGCGAAAGAGAATCGAATCTCATCTGTGAGTTCCCTGTTTGTTATCGGAGAAGTGCTAGTGGCATCTAATTCCTACCTTAGAGGGTATGTACTGTCAGAACGAAAGGGGGAACGAACAAGCATTCATCTCTACCTTGGAATAAGAGCTATGTGAATGGCTTTGAGGGAGAGGAAGCACGGTTCTTAGCATATTGCTAGCAGGGTTGTTAGAAAGTAACCAGTCTCCGGAGTTGGAAGTGAGGCTGTATAGATGTAAGGCGGTTTGGTTTCGCCTCTCAAAACTCATTCGACTGAACTAAGGCGACCCGCGGGAAGAGAGACTCATTCCATGTTAGCTTAGCTGCTCGTCTTTTTTCTATTGGGACCATCTACAGGGAGCCGACGGGCTCTAGCGTAGAAAAGGATCGACATGCTCAATACAAAAAGTGCCCACTTGGAGACTTGGGATCTCAGCGGATTCGGTTGTGTGAACTGTTTATTAAGAAGGGAAGGCTTTCATTCACCTTGCTCTGAGAGCTAACTAGTCCCTTTTCTGTCCGGTCCTGAAGACCAGCCAGGCTTATCTAAAGCTATGTAGATAGATCGGATTGACCTCCTCTTTCAGGGTCCCTTTTCAAGTTGAAAACAAATGAGATTATCAAGTTTCCATATCGAAAGCAGCCTTTTCAACCCCCCTTTATGTATGTATTGAGATTGCATTTCCTGTTGATCTAGTTTAAATTCTAGCGCACTTTCTTCCAAAGCTACTTCAAAAAAGTAATCGTATGGAATGAATATGGCTAGCTCAGATACTACCTTCTGGTCTCATCCAGTCCTTATTCTTTCTACCAATGAAATGTGTCACAATTCCGCAATGTATACCGGCACCCTCTTTGTGTATGGAATGTTCCACAGATGACATAGGACTTCTTCTATGAATGTAGGACAAAAATACGGGCTTTCCATTGTTCGAGAATCCCCTGCAGTATCAGAGGAGGCATGCCATAGTTTAAGAAGGGGACATAGATCCTAACTAGGGCTATTCTTCGTGGACTAGTCTTTTGCTTTTCTCCTTCTCTAGTTGTGGGGCTTAAGGAGGAAAGATGTCATCGGGCAGGGGAACGAAATCCAATAGTTTGGCTGTTGTGCGTACGAAACTAGCCTTCAAGCTTGAAACTTCTTGTCCATCCATCCTGGCTTTAAACATAGGATTTGCGGCATATGACTATTACTATTTAAAAGGAAGCATGGAAAGAGCATCTGATTATCGCCATATACTATTTCTAGGGGGTGTGCATGAAGAGGAATTCCATGTAGGCTATAGCCTTCTTTCCTTGTTCTGTTGCACTCATTCACATCGAAATTCCCTAAAGGGGCAAGAGAGAGTGAAAAGGCAGAAGAAGAAGGGCTTGTGCACTCAAAGGTGTAAAAATCTGCTAACATGAGGGCCTTTTCTGTGCATTCATTAAAGCTGTGAATCGTCGGGGCGAGTTATAAGTGTTGGTCGAGCCGGTGGCGCTAAGGACCTTCTTGAGAAAAACTAATCTCATTTCCTCGGATTACCATTCTGTGGGTAGTTTAGGGCGAACCGACGCATTTCCTATCCTGAAGGAAGGGTCGAATGGATGTAATCTCCTATTTAGTCAAGCCGAGCTTGCTTTCCGGAACTCCTTATTTGGTAGGTCCTCCGTCTTTTCTTTTGGTGCACAAAGGCTAAGATGATTCTTCTTTTATTTAGCAATAGCCCGCTTTCTTTGGACCCTCCCGAAGAGAAAGTGATTCTTTACACGCATCGGGGAGAATTTCTAGGCGCATGAAAAGTCAAAGATCCATCTATCCTATCTGATTTCTATTTTGATATCGAAAAAAGAATCTATTTCATTCAACATTTGATTCAAAGAACTGTGCTTAGCCCTCCCCCACTCATGAAAGGGCTCTGCTGCAATGGATGACAGAGGGTCCGTAGTACTCGAAGCACTAGAGTGATTCAGTAGTCGGGAAGGGGCCTAGAAGTTCCTACTACTACACCATACTACACTTGGCTCTACACATTTACAGAGGTAACCCCTGTAATCAGCGATTCATTGAATTAGCTTTGCTATGTCCCGAATTGGTACCAACCGAAGAACGGAAGATAGAACTGTACAAAGATGGTTTGCCTAAAAATGTCAAGGAAAATGTTACAGTATCGAAACCTAAGACTATTCACGAAGCCATCACCATGGCAAATGAGTTGATGGACCAGATTATTCTGGATAAGAACACCGATGTCAAGACATCGGAAAACAAAAGAAAGTGGGAAGGTAATCATCAACAATCCAACAAGAAACAAGAAACCACGCAAGGTGCGGGTAGTGGTTCAAGCTCAGGTTACAAGGGACGAAATCCTTTATGTAACAGATGCCACAAACATCACTCTGGTTATTGTAATGTGGTATGCAATAATTGTAATCGAAGGGTTCATCTTACTGAAGATTGTAGGGTTCCCGTTACAATTACAAATGACACCAAGACTCCTGCCACCAATGCAAATAGAGCTGCCTTGGCCACTGTTACTTGTTATGGGTGTGGGAAACATTGTCATTATAAGAGTCAGTGCCCGAATCCCGAGAAGAATAACGGACCTGCACGTGGAAGAGCATTTATTATTAATGCTAGAGAGGCGTGTGAAGACCCAGAGCTTGTTACGGGTACGTTTACCATTAATAACTTATCAGCATCTATTATATTTGATACTGGTGCCAATAGAAGTTATATGTGTAGAGACTTTTACGCTGAATTGAATTGTTCATCATTACCTCTAGATGCTAAATACATGATTGAGTTAGCTAATGGTAAACTAATTAAAGCCGATAAAATTTGCGGTGATTGTAAAATAAATTTAGCCGGAGAAACGTTTAAAATTGATTTGATACCCGTAGAATTAGGAAGTTTTGATGTAATAGTCGGCAAGGACAGGATGTCCAAAATAGGAGCTGAAGTTGTGTGTGCCAAGAAAGCAATTCACATTCCTCGTAAGGATAAAATGCAGTAATGATTTATGGAGGGAAGAGTAACTCAAAGCTAAAACTCATTAGCTGTTTGAAAGCTCAAAAGTGCTTGAAGAAAGGGTGCTATGCAACCTTAGCACATGTTAATAAAGTCAAAATGAAGGAAAAAGAGAAGAGCATCAACGACGTGCCTGTGGCAAAAGATTTTCTTGAAGTCTTTCCGGAAGAGTTACCGGGATTACCTCCATTTAGATCTATAGAATTTCAAATAGATCTAGTACCAGGAGCTGCACCAGTGGCTCGTGCTCCATACAGACTTGCACCATCTGAGATGAAAGAGTTAGAAAGCCAGTTACAAGAATTACTGGACCGTGGTTTCATTCGACCGAGCACTTCATCGTGGGGAGCTCCGATTTTATTTGTCAAGAAGAAAGATGGATCCTTCTAAATGTGTATAGATTACCGTGAATTAAATAAGTTAACTATCAAGAATCGGTATCCACTACCGAGAATTGACGACTTATTTGATCAACTACAAGGATCATGTGTTTATTCAAAAATCGATCTAAGATCGGGCTATCATCAACTACGCGTCAAAGAAGAAGATATTCCGAAAACTGCTTTCCGGACACTCTACGGTCATTACGAATTTTTGGTCATGCCGTTTGGATTAACGAATGCGCCAGCTGTATTCATGGACCTCATGAATCGAGTTTGTAGTCCGTATCTAGATAAGTTTGTCATCGTTTTCATTGACGATATTCTCATCTATTCCAAAAATGAGCAAGAGCATGAGCAGCATTTAAGGTTGGTATTAGAATTGTTAAAAAAAGAACAGTTATACGCCAAATTTTCTAAGTGTGCATTTTGGTTGAAAGAAGTGCAATTTCTTGGTCACGTTGTTAGTAGCAAAGGAATTCAGGTTGATCCAGCTAAAATTGAGGCCATTGAAAAATGGGAGACTCCTAAGACACCAACACAAATATGTCAATTTTTGGGCTTAGCCGGTTATTATAGAAGGTTTATTCAAGATTTTTCCCGAATAGGTAAACCATTGACAGCGTTAACGCAAAAAGGGAAGAAGTACGAATGGACCTCTAAGCAGGAGAGTGTATTTCAATTACTGAAGAAGAAGTTGACTACGGTGCCTATTTTATCGTTACCTGAAGGGAACGATGATTTTGAGATATATTGTGACGCTTCATGACAAGGTTTTGGTTGCGTCCTTATGCAACGAAAGAAAGTTATTGCATACGCATCCCGAAAATTGAAGATTCACGAGCGAAATTATACGACGGATGATCTAGAACTGGGAGCAGTCGTGTTTGCATTGAAAATATGGAGACACTACCTGTATGGGGTTAAATGCACCGTGTTTACCGATCATAAAATCCTTCAACATATTTTCGATCAGAAACAGCTGAACATGAGGCAACGTAGGTGGGTCGAGCTGATAAAAGACTATGATTGTGAGATTTGCTATCATCCCGGGAAAGCGAATGTAGTGGCTGACGCTCTAAGCAGAAAGGAACGAGAGCCAATTCGAGGACGAGAAATGAACATAAAAATTCGCATGAATCTCAACTCACAAATCAAAGAGGCTCAACGAGAAGCTCTTACTAAGGAAAACATAGGAAATGAAATAATGAAGAATTATGAGAAGCAACTCGTTATACGGGAAGATGAAATTCGATGTATTGCAAAACGTATTTGGGTTCCAAAGTTGGGTGGATTAAGGAAGTTGATATTGAACGAGGCACATAAGATAAGATACTCGATACATCCTGGAGTTGGAAAGATGTATCAAGATCTTAAGATGCATTATTGGTGGCATAATTTAAAGACAGACGTTGCAACATATGTTGGGGAATGTTTAACTTGTTCCAAAGTCAAAGCAGAACACCAGAAGCCATCAGGGTTATTTCAACAACCAGAAATCCCAGAATGGAAATGGGACGGTATTACCATGGATTTTATCACGAAGTTACCCAAGCCTGCATGGGGTTATGACACCATTTGGGTAATAGTTGATCGTCTCACCAAATCTGCACATTTCTTGCCTATAAAGGAAACGGATAGAATGAAGAAACTATTATGATTATACATAAAGGAAATTGTTTCAAGGCATGGAATACCTATTTCCATTATATCCGATCGTGATAGTAGATTTACAACAAAGTTCTGGCAATCACTACAGGAGGCCCTGGGAACTCGTTTGGATATGAGCACTGCATATCATCCGCAAACTGACGGGCAGAGTGAAAGAACAATTCAGACTCTTGAAGACATGCTCAGGGCATGTGTGATCGATTTTGGAAACGGATGGGATAAATATCTACCATTAGCAGAATTCTCGTATAATAATAGTTATCATGTGAGCATTAAAGCTGCACCATTTGAAGCACTGTATGGAAGGAAGTGTAGATCCCTATCTGTTGGAATGAAGTAGGAGATCGACGATTAACTGGTCCCGAGATTATACACGAAACTACTGAGAAGATAGTACAAATCAAGGAGAGATTGAAAACAGCCCGTAGTTGCCAAAAGAGCTACGCCGATGTCCGAAGGAAACCATTAGAGTTTCAGATCGGTGACATGGTTATGTTAAAGGTGTCACCTTAGAAAGGTGTAATACATTTCGGAAAAAGGGGTAAACTGAACCCAAGGTATGTAGGCCCGTTCAAGATCATCGAACGCATTGGACCCGTAGCTTATCGACTCAAGTTACCACAACAACTCGCCAGAGTACATAATACGTTTCACGTTTCAAACCTTAAGAAGTGTCTTGCAAAGGAAGACCTCACCATTCCTCTTGAAGAAATCCAAGTCGACGAGAAACTACAATTCATAGAAGAACCAGTCGAAATCATGGACCGTGAAGTTAAACAACTCAAGCAGAGCAACATACCAATCGTTAAGGTTTGTTGGAATGCACGAAGAGGTCCCAAGTTTACTTGGGAATGAGATGATCAGATGAAACAAAAGTACCCACATTTGTTTCCCGAGAACGCAAAATAGGTACAACTTTAAAATTTCGGGACGAAATTTATTTAACGGGTAGGTACTGTAACGACCCGAATTTTTTTCGATCGTTTTATACATATGAGACTAATATTTACATAAATTAAACATTACCAACATGATAAGCAATCTAAATTGTTGAGTCTTGTGTTTTTGAAAAGAGTTTTACACAACGTATGACCGTCCAATTTGACCGATGATATCACGAACTATATAACATACAATAATTATACGATTGTGTACATATACGTATTTATACATATTTAACATGATCTAAGAATGGTTTAACATATCATTGTGTACTAATAACAATGAGTTATAAGTATATTTTGAGACTACTAACTTAAGTCTTCAAAACGGTAAATATACGTAACGTTCTTTGACATATATATCTATAATCTATAATGCTTATACAAGTATTGTATAAATACGTATTTAATCACTTTTAAAGGACTTAAATACATAAAACAATATAAGTATATTCACAAAAGATAGTTATATTTGAATTCTCGTTCCGTTTCCTCAAGATTTTTACACGTATACTTAGGGTATATGTACCCGTATTATACGCAGCTTCTAGATGTATTTACTATTGGTATATACCAATAGAAAATACCAATAATCAGCCATGAATGATTAAGAGACATGATAGCAACATGTGGGATCAATTAGGAAGACTTATTAGCTAAAAATCAAAACATAACATCTATATATACACATACATACACACGCCATATTATACACACACACACATTTCTACCAACTTTATTTCAAGCTAGATGATCTTCTAAACTCTCTCATCTTCAACCTTCAAGTGTTCTTCAAGGTCCTCATAAGTTTCTAGCTTCATAATCAAGATAAAACTATGTTTAAACTTTGATTCAATTCATGTAAGTTAATTATCTTAAATCAAGATATAAACTTACTTACAACCTTTGTTTCTTTCATGATTTCACTTCTTAATCTTCCAAGTCATCAAGAACAAGTTCATATCTTGTTTATTCAGTAACTTTCTTCATCATACTTGAGGTATAACCTTTGTTCATCATCTTGTTCAATTATAACTATCTTATTAAGAATATACAAATCATAACAACAAGAACATAGTTTGAATGATTTCAAACTTGTTTGCAAACTAAATAGATCCTTCTAACTTGACTTTTAAAATACTTCAAGACTGTAATATATCATAATAATATGCTAACTTAACAAGATACAACTTGATTTTACAAAGAACACCTTAAAACTGAATCTACATCGTTGGAGTGCAACCAGGGCTGTTTTGGGTTGGATAATTAAAAACCATCTTAAACTTTGAATTGGAAGCTTATATTCTTGAAAAATGATAGTTCTTATGAATATGTTAATATATAAAAATCTCATGATGTAACTCAAATTATAAGTATTTTTGTAAAAATGATCATCTAGATGTTGTTTTTACAACGGAAATGATCACTTTCATAAGATTCACCAAAGTTTGACCTATAACCTGTGATTTCGAATGCAAACTAAGGTATTTACAGTTCATATTCATAAAAAATGACTCGATCCAAGGAAGTGGCAAGTTGAACCAACAAAAATGGAGTTATATTGAAGAAACTACGGCTAAAACAAAATTGGGTATCCGAAGCTAGTTTAGCTACGGAATTAATTGGAGTAAAACTAAACTAATCATATCTTTGTTAATTAATATGATATTTTATATATATTTACTTATGATTTGATTTTATATATTTCAGGACCACCCGTAAACAACACGAGAAGATTAATTATAAGACCTCATGATTGTACGCAACATGTCATTTGACAACACGGTACTTTATGTATGCAACACGTCATTTGACAATATGGTACCATGGGTCGAGATTAATTCTGATCAATACGAATACGATGGGGTCTTTATTTATTTTATTGAGCAACTAATTGTGGACCACTAACATCGAACTGCTAACTACGGACTAATAGATATTAAAAGTATTATAAGTATATATGTAACGATTATTTGAAAAGAAAATATGTTAATATATTATATATATGGTTAGGTTCGTGATATCTATCGGAGACCAAGTCGTGTTAAATATCTTCAAAGCAAAAGTGAGTATATAGTCCCACTTTTAAACTCTAAATATTTCGGGATGAGAATACATGCATTTTATGATTTACGTTATGGACACAAGTGATAAAAATATATATATATATATATATATATATATATATATATATTCATATATTCTACATTGAGTTGTACCACTGGCATACTTCCCTGTAACTTGGTAACTACCATTTACATGCGGTATTGTAAACGCGAATCCTGTTGATAGATCTATCGGGCCTGACAACCCCAACCGGACTAGACGACCAGTATTCAAGGGTTGCACAGTACTTCGTTTCGGTGACTACACTTGGTACGGTGTAGTGAGATTTCATAATAAAGGGAATATGCGACGTTGATTAAATGTTAAGTATGGTTATCAAGTGCTCAACCACTTAGAATATTTTTATTAAAATGTTTATGTATATTAAATCTTGTGGTCTATATTTATAACGCTGCTAGCATTAAACCAATATCTCACCAAATTTATGTTGACGTTTTAAGTATGTTTATTCTCAGGTGATAATTAAAAGCTTCCGCTGCATTATGCCGAATTTAAGCACGATTTGGAGTATGCATATTTGTGTCAAGAATAAAACTGCGTATCGGAAGATTTGTAATGTGAAATATGTTGGAAATCGTATTGTTATTATCAAATGTAAAGTTTGTAAAACTAAGATTATCACTAAACGATAATCATTATTATGCTGTTTGAACCTTTAATTATAATAAAGGTTATGGTTTGTATTATAAAAACGTATGCATATTTTGAAAAATGTCACATATAGAGGTCAATACCTCGCAATGACACCAATGAGTACGTGACGTTTATATTCGATATGAATGGGACGCTTCAATTAGCATCATATACATGTTGTATTTTATCACCTTTAACATAATTATCCCAACTCTTTTTAAAACATCATCACCTTTATGATCTATCATCATTATCATTAATCAACTTTCTGTTTCCATATCACCTTTATCATTGTAACAAAAAGGATATAGCAGTAGCACGTCGGCAACAAACTAGACTAAATGGATTTTTGGGCCAAATTAAAACTGAACACCTTGTAGTCCATTTTCTAGTCCACTTTGCTTACGATCACAACAATAATTAAAAGAAATGGATAACGATATGATTGCTTTTGGTTAATCATGTACCACGTCACTCTCCATTATCAATCAACTAATATCATTATCGAAACTTTAATAAAAGAAAGGCTTTGTATAATTAACTAACTATTTAATTAGGTATCATCATCTTTACCATAATTATACACCATATTAATCATCATCGTCATCTCACTAACCTAATGATCATTATCATAATAATCACATCATCAACCTATTACGTATCATTTTCACAGAATCAAATCGTCCTTATCAAACTTATTCTATATCATTTTATGTATCATCACTCTAAGCATCATTATATATACGATCATCACTTCTATTTTATCCGCCATCTTTATCATCATAATTTCATTTCTTTAAGTCATCATCATCGTACATCATAACTCATCACCATTTTTATTAAATTAAAAACACTGTTAATCATTTTGCCACTTGAAAGTTGTGGTCCCGAAAATTGATAGATTCTAAAGCCAAGAAGATAAATAAATTCAAAAATCTAAATACTTTCCTTTACTGTTTGAATGTCGTGACCAGGTAATTCCCATGAGGTCCCTACCTTTGTTTTATGCACCAAAACTTTCCACTGAATAAAGAAAATACGTCCACTAGTTGATCCCATGATGAACTTGCTGCCCTACTAAGCACCCATACTTGACTTCACGCGTTCAATAATACATATACATATTCATATATATAGATTACATCCACCGAATATAATACCTTACATAATTTGGTCAATCGAAACTTCCTTATTTGATTCTAATAAAAGCAGTATAACAGTTGGGTTCGTTTGACAATGCAGAAACACAAAGACAATACTGATAGCCATAGTTGATGACGGTTGTGGTGTTGGATTATTCGTGAATGAATCAAGAAGAAGAAAAAGAAAGGGAAAAAAATATTTATATATGAAAAGGTGACGGTTATCATTATGGTAAGTGGTGGTGTTTATGGTGTTCGTGACCGAAGACAGTAAACGTTCAGAGACATTGGATGGGTTTTAAGGTGAAGTGGTTAAGATGGTTCTATGGTGATGATCTTCAAGGTGATATTGGTGATTTAATATTTTATGCCATATGTATAATTAAATATATATGTATAGAATAGATAGGAGATAAGAAGATGGGTTTCGGTGGTGATTTCATGTGGTAGTCAATGGTGATTAATATTAGAAGGTCATGGTTAATCGTTCGAACCGAAATGGGAGTGGTGGTGAATGCCGGAAATAGAATTGGTGGGTTGAGGTGATTTAAACAGAAGAAAGAAGAAGAGCAAGGAAAATAAAGAAAACGTGATGGTGAATGTAAATCTATAATTATCTCTCCCTCTATGTGCTTTGTATATGTATGTATATATATATATATATATATATATATATATATATATATATATATATATATATATATATATATATATATATATATATATATATATATATATATATATATATATATATATATATATATATATATAATCGAATTTTGTTTTGTAGGATTGAGAGTGGTTGACAGAAATATTCGAGGCCAGAAGGAGAAGACAAAAAAAAATAAAGCAGATCGTGACTTGTAACTGAAATTGTTTGTATCATTGATCGGATTCAATTTGTAATCAGGTAAGAATCAATTGAAGTTGTTTTGTAGCTAGATTGGATCGACAGAGTTATGCAGTAACAAGATTTGAAAGACGATTGTGAAGTCGACATGTAACAGAACGTAGACAAGAAGAAGAAAACAAGAATAATAAATCAGATTATGACAGGTAACAAATTCATACATTTTTCTGTTACTGATTTCTATTCAAATTTGTTTTGTAATGAAATTGGAATCGACAGAGAATCTCGAGCAGAAGAAGAGTTAAGGAGGAAGAAATAAAAAAAATAAAGTTGATGTGATTTCTAGCTGAATTCAATTATCTATCTGTATGATAATAGTGATGGATTTTGTTTGTAATGAGGTTTGATTTTGACTGGTAGTTGATTGCAGACAAGAAGAATCAATCAGAAGAGAAAAATATATATATATATATATATATATATATATATATATATATATATATATATATATATATATATATATATATATATATATATATATATAAAAATTGAATGTGATCTTCAAATGAATTTGTATCTTTCTGTAAGTGAATTTGTTAGTTAGATTAAAAGCAGTCGATAGAATATTTTGAGCAGGAAGATAAATAAAAATAAAGCAGTTCATGATTTTCAATTGATTTGTACGAGATGATATTGATGTATAACAATCTAGGAGACATATAACAAAATCAGATATAGTTTGATTAGGATATAAAACTGATTCCAGATATATATCTGATTCTATGTAATCAGTAATAAATAAATAAGTATATTATTTATAATAATAATATTAATAATAATTATATAAATAATAATAACAATATTAACAACAATGATAATAATAATAATGAAAATGATATTAATAATAATAAGATTATTAATGATACTAAATACTAAATTGTATTATTTTCTAATAATAATAATAATAACTATAATAATAATTTTAATGATAATGGTAATAATAATTATAAAAGTAATGATAATAATGCTAGAAATGATTGTAGTAATAATATCTAATAATAATAATATAACAATTTACATGTATCTAACTTCATTTCTATGTATTATATATTTGGAAATAATAATATTAATAATACAGATATTAATATTAATATTAATATTTTTTAATAATAATAATGAAAGTAATGATAAAAATATTAATATAACAATTATATTCAAAATTGTAATTATATTTTAATATATTACAATTTATTAATTATATCATATTTGTAAATTATATAATATTTTAAATCTTTAGTATTTATTAATTATATATATATATATATATATATATATATATATATATATATATATATATATATATATATATATATATATATATATATATATATATATATATATATTTATTAACAAACAATTGTTCGTGAATCGTCGGGAATACTCAAAGGTTAAATGAATTCATGTAAACAGTTCAAAAATTTTAAGACTCGGTTTAACAGACTTTGCTTATCGTGTCGAAATCATATAAAGATCAAGTTTAAATTTGGTCGGAAATTTTCGGGTCATCACAATTATGAAATGGTATGCATGCCTATCAACTTTCGATGAAATGACGGTTTGTCTTTTAAAATGAATGCAATGTTTGTAAAATGTATCATATAGAGGTCAAATACCTCGTAATGTAATCATATGTTATTGTATTCGTCCTTATGGAATAGGACGGGTCGTCTCAACGAGTGAATGCGACGTGTTCCCGTATTAATGACTAGCTACCATTAATACGGGTACAAATCGTGTCTAACAAGTGATGTAAGATGATTGTTGAGCAAGATGGGGCGGTGTTGTACGTGTGTATTTTTATGCATTCGTGGTTTAATCGTTTTGCATTCCTTAGAATGAAGACGGAAGATGGAATTGGAACGGACGCGCCTACTCATGAAGGGAAGGATGAGTTGACGGTGTGGGTTAAGGTCGTTCTCGGACATTATGTCTTGGGTTTGGCGAACGAAGTTAGACAAGTAGTCAAGGAGACAATCGAAGGACGGGTAACCAAAATGGTCCGAGACCAAGTGACTAAAGTCGTAAGGGAAGAGTTTGAAAAGAGGCTTCCCAAACCTCAAGGTAGTGATGATGAAGAAGTACTTGCAAGGTTAGAGTCACATGGTGCTCTTGGTAAGAGGGCACGAAGTACGCCTGAAGGTGTCGGGAACGTGAAGAAGAAGAGTAAGAAGGGTTACAGGCCTACGTGCTTTAAGTGTGGAGAACGAAGTCATTTGGCACAAGATTGTACGATTGTGCCTTTAGGCTCGATCAGGTGTTTTATTTGCCGGAAGGAGGGACACCGAAAGTTAGAGTGTTCCGAATCGTATGACGATCGGGTTAGGAGGTTAGAGCGTGAATACATGATGAGTAGTGGAGCACGGAAGCCCCACAACGCTACATCAGGTACTTTTAGTACGAAATGGTATGTGGTTCATTTGTAATAACATGTGGTGTGTACGTAAGTCTTAGCTAAACTTCACTCTCCGTTGGAGATAATCCGTAGCGAGTGGGCGGTTTACGTTTATGGTTTCGGTTTTCACTCACTAGAGTGTATAAGTGGTGTGTTGTGCCTTGACTATATGGTACGAATCTTCGGGTGCTTCGACACTTGTTTGGTATAGGGTCGTTAAGCTCGTTTGAGTGAGACCCTTAAGGTTTCGTTTGTGTTGTGCGTATTGTTGTTATGGGTGACATTCCTAATGGAATTACCCCATGGTGATGTTTGGATTGATGGACGAAGGGCGTAAGACTTGGTGCAACCATGCATTCCTTAGTCGAAAACTTGTATTTTGTACGAAAGTCGTAAAACGGCCGATGTGGGCGCGATGTCATAAAACTTGTTTTATTATCGAAATGTGTTAGTTTTACATATTATAATGTGTTGTGAAAGTCATTTCGTCTAAAAGTGTCGGGAAGTGGGAGATCTTTGAACAAAAGTGGGAAATTTCGGACAGAACCTGAAATGGCGTGTGCGCGCAGCGCACAGATGGGGCTGCGCGCCGCACACACTTACTGAAATAAAAAAACTTTTTGTTCTGTTTCGGTCGGATAACGGGTTGGGTCGTTACATGAAGTCATTACATTCCCCACAAAATCGGGTTTAATTTTGTTGAGAATTTTCTGAAAAATTTTAAATTGCAGATTAGGCCCATTTTTGCAAGATAACTAGAAAACAGCGCTATGAGGAAGTCTTACTTTAGGCTTACCCCCGTTCGAAGCAGTTTAGATTCTGAAAATGACATTTTACTATTTTTAAAGGTGAATTTTGCACTTTTAGATCATAGGTTAAGTAACACCTTCACATGTGAATTGTTGTGCCTGTTTAAATACCAATATGATACTTATTTTTATTTAATATTATATTTAGGTACATCGAGAATCATGTTGGGGCTACTATCTCACCACTAGGCACAAAACCTTGCTACTATTATAACGTGTTAGTTTTATTGTTCGAGTATTTTTAGCCGCTTTTTATTTCTCTAGATTCATAACTTTATTTTTATTTTTGTTTCTAAATTTTATTTTAAATGCAAATATATGAGAGTGTAGTTTCGTTTTGATGATAATTAATGGCCGCAAAATAAATATTTGAAGTCACTACATTCCCCCCAAAATCGGGCAAAATTTTGTGGAGAATTTTTCGAAAAATTTTCAATTGCATATTCGGCGCATTTTCCCACGATAACTAGAAAACGGTGCTACGAGCAAGACTTCCTTAAGGCTTACCCCCGTTCGAAGCAGTTTAGATTCCGAAAATGATATTTTACTATTTTTAAAGGTGAATTTTGCACTTTTAAATCTTAGGATAAGTAATACCTTCACATGTGAATTGTTGTGCATGTTTAAATACCGTTATGATACTTGTTTTTATTTAATATTTTATTTAGATACATCAAGAATCATGTTGGGGCTACTATCTCACCACTAGCCACAAAACCTTGCTCCTTTTATAACGTCTTGGTTTTATTGTTCGAGTATTTTTAGCCTGTTTTTTTTCTAGATTCTTAACCTTATTTTGGTTTTTGTTTGAAAATTTCATATTGAATGCAAATATATGAGAGTGTAGATTCATTTTGATGATAATTAATGGCCGTAAAACACATATTTGAAGTCACTACATTTCCCACAAAATCGGGCCAAATTTTGTGGAGAATTTTCCGAAAAATTTCCAATTGCGGATTAGGTCCATTTTCCCAAGATAACTAGAAAACGGTGCTACGAGCAAGAGTTCCTTAAGGCTTTCCCCATTTCGAAGCAGTTTTAGATATTAGGTTAAAGGTGAATTTTGCACTTTTAGATATTAGGTTAAGTAATAACTTCACATGTGAATTGTTGTTCCTGTTTAAATACCACTATGATACTTCTTTTTATTTAATATTTTATTTAGGTTCATCAAGAATCATTTTGGGGCTACTATCTGACCACATACCACAAAACCTTGCTCCTTTTATAACGTCTTCGTTTTATTGTTCGAGTATTTTTAGCCGCTTTTTATTTCTCTAGATTCATAACTTTTATTTTTTTTTGTTTCTAAATTTCATATTGAATGCGAATATATGAGTGTGTAGTTTCGTTTTGATGATAATTAATGGATGCAAAATACATATTTGAAGTCACTACATTCCCCACGAAATCGGGCCAAATTTTGTGGAGAATTTTCCGAAAAATTTTCAATTGCAGACTAGGATCATTTTCTCAAGATAACTAGAAAACGGCACTACGATCAAAAGTTTCTTAAGGCTTTCCCCTCTTCGAAGCAATTTTGATTCCGAAAATGACATTTTACTATTTTTAAAGGTGAATTTTGTACTTTTAGATCTTAGGTTAAGTAATACATTCACATGTTAATTGTTGTGCATGTTTAAATACCACTATGATACTTGTTTTTATTTAATATTGTATTTAGGTACGTCGAGAATCATGTTGGGGCTACTATCTCACCACTAGGCACAAAACCTTACTGCTTTTATAATGTCTTGTTTTATTGTTCGAGTATTTTTAGCCGCTTTTTATTTCTCTAGATTCATAACTTTATTTTTGTTTTTTTTCTAAATTTCATATTAAATGAAAATATATGAGAGTGTAGTTTCGTTTTGATGATAATTAATGGCCGCAAAACACATATTTGAAGTCACTATATTCCTCACAAAATGGGGCAAAATTTTGTGGAGAATTTTTTGAAAAATTTTCAATTGCATGTTATGCGCATTTTTGCACGATAACTAGAAAACGGCACTACGAGCAAGACTTCCTTAAGGCTTACCCCCGTTTGAAGCAGTTTAGATTCCGAAAATGATATTTTACTATTTTTAAAGGTAAATTTTGTACTTTTAGATCTTAGGATAAGTAATACTTTCACATGTGAATTGTTGTGCATGTTTAAATTCTACTATGATACTTGTTTTTATTTAATATTATATTTAGGTATATCGAGAATTATGTTAGGGCTACTATCTCACCACTAGCCACAAAACGTTACTCCTTTTATAACGTCTTGGTTTTATTGTTCGAGTATATTTAGCCGCTTTTTTATTTCTCTATATTCATACCCTTATTTTTTTGTTTCTAAATTTATATTGAATGCGAATATATGATAGTGTAGTTTTCCTTTTGATGAAAATAATTGCCGCAAAACACATCTTTGAAGTCAATACATTGCCCACAAAATCGGGCAAAATTTTGTGGAGAATTTTCCGAAAAATATTCGATTGCAGATTAGGCCTATTTTTGCAAGATAACAAGAAAACGGCGCTACGAGAAAGTCTTCCTTAAAGCTTTCCCCATTCGAAGCAGTTTAGATTCCTAAAATGACATTTTACTATTTTAAAGGTGAATTTTGCACTTTTAGATCTTAGGATAAGCAACAACTTCACATGCGAGTTGTTGTGTCTATTTAAATACCAATATGATATTTGTTTTTATTTAATATTGTATTTAGGTACATCGAGAATCATGTTGGGGCTACTATCTCACCACTAGCCACAAAACCTTGCTGCTTTTATAACGTGTTGGTTTTATTGTTCTTGTATTTTTAGCCGCTTTTTTATTTCTCTAGATTCATAACTTTATTTTTGTTTTTGTTTCTAAATTTCATAGTGAATGCGAATATATGAGAGCGCAGTTTCGTTTTGATGATAATTAATGGCCGCAAAATACATATTTGAAGTCACTACATTCCCCACAAAATCAGGCAAAATTTTGTGGAGAATTTTCTAAAAAATTTTCAATTGCAGATTCGGCGCATTTACGCACGATAACTAGAAAACGGCATTATGAGCAAGACTTCCTTAAGGCTTACCCCCGTTCGAAGCAGTTTAGATTCCGAAAATGATATTTTACTATTTTTAAAGGTGAATTTTGCATTTTTAGATCTTAGGATAAGTAATACCTTCACATGTGAATTGTTGTGCTTGTTTAATGTGACGCCCCGTACAAAACCATCATGTATGAATCATCAACAACAGGTCCATTACACGGTACAATACTACATGTTATTTTAAAACAAGTTTTTCATTAAAAAGGATAACGTTTTATAAAAGATAACGTGACACAAAGGTCGTTACAAGCCATTATTCAAATAACATAAGTTGTGAATGCAAGATAAAAGTTCCATGATTGAGACATCTCTAAGTAATGCAGCGGAAGTCTAACACAGCGAGTCTGTAACAGCAAGTCTAAAACACCAAGACAGCAAGTCTAATAGCGGAAGCAACAACGTCTAAGCACCTGAGAAATACACGCTTAAAAGTCAACACGAATGTTGGTGAGCTATAGTTTATATTCAGTAATGTAATGTAGACCACGAGATTTCGTATTCAAAATAGTATGAATAGTATATGCTTATCCGTGGGCACCCGGTAACTAACTTAACATAATAGTAATACCCCCTAAAAGTACACTTGGCGAGTGCGTATGTCCTTGAAGTATCAAACACCCGTTAAATGCTAGCGCGACTAGCCCAAGTGGGGATGTCAAACCCTATGGATCCATATCTAATATTCGCGTTCACCGGTTCAAAAACCAATGATTAAACGTTACCGTGCTAAGGGGAATGTTTGTGCCGTTATATCACCCACACATATATAAAGTTTTAGTACTCATGTCTAGTATGCAAAACATAAAAAGCGCATGTATTCTCAGTCTCAAAAATAGTAAAGTAAAAAGGGAAGCTATAACTCACAGTGAATAAGCAGTAAAAGTCGATATGAAAAGTATGCAGTTGTCAACCTAAGTCAAAGGTTACTAAGTCATTATATTGTCCCAAAAGGATTAAAAGTACGTAAGTAAAGTCCTAAACATCATCATCGTCATCATCATTCGTAAAAGATAAAGTAAGTTCTCATCAAAAATAGAGATCGAAACAAAAGGCTGACTTCGGACAGATACTATGACCTTATGCAAAATGAAAAGACGCGTGGTCAGTGGCCAAGGCTTCGTATGTGAGTCCTCTAACCTCTGTCCTATTTTCAGAACCTAACTCCTCTTCGTTTGACCGTGGCGATGGTTTAAGTGCGAGTAGGTCAGAATTTTCAGCACGTCGTTACAAAGGCGTAGTGACTTTCGGAAGGCTATAAATCCTAAACCGTATATCAGATTTAGGCGAGGCCTAAACGAAAAGTCATCTAATTGAAACGAAATATCTGAAAATCAATTTTCCAGAAGACTAGGAGTATGATCAGACAATGAAAAATAGCAAACAAGTGCTCCAGTGGGTTTCTTGGGGCTTGATGCTCATCACGGTTCTCATCCTTGATGCGTGTAAGCTTCAAGTGTATAACTCTTTGATGTTTTAGCATCACTTTGACAAAGTTTCAACCATCAACACACAACTAAGAGTAAAAGTGTGATGACCCGGAAATTTCTGACCAAATTTAAACTTAATCTTTAACGTTTCCGACACGATAAGAAAAGTCTATGAAGTTGAATCTCAAAATTTTAAACTATTCAAATACCCTTCGATTTTTCTCAATGATTCGCGAACAATTATATGTAAATAGATACATATATATACTATAACTTGAAAACGTAACAAAGTGTTATGAAAATGATACTGTGCATTAACCTTATTGGTTTGATTATCTAATTGATATTTAGATAAGTTAACTAAAACGTTTAAGATGAACCAGTAAAACACTAATTTGCTACAGTATTTTCGAATTGCTACAGTACCCGAAAAGCTACAGTGTTTTTGAAAATTACTATTTTCTACAGTAAAAAAACTTTGCTGCAGTAACTTTGCTACAGTAACGTGTATAACGAGACGATGGCTTATAGAAGTAAATGACTAAAATACTCGAAAGTTTAAGATATACTTCGAGTGATATAATTTAGGGATAATTTAAGGCTATATTTTGACAAAGGTACGTGACACGAAATGTAAAATGCAAGTTTTCTAAGCGTACGAAAATGTGTTCGAGAAACCGGAACCGGGACATAAGTCGAGTGATGACGTACGACTTATCGGAACTAAAATTGTTAATCAACTATGCACATGAATTTAATATAATATATAATTAATTATTTTAATTAAATATATTATATATATTATATAAAAACATGTCGACAAGCAAAAAGTTAAGAAAATGTGAGCTGGAAGCCTAGGCCATGCGATCGCATGGCCATTACACACAAAAACCATGCAATCGCATGGGGTCTGAAATATGGCCACATCTATAAATTCGCACGAGTTCGTTTCAGTTTTTCATTTCCTTTTCTATCTATCTCTGTATTATTATTATTATTATTATTATTATAATTATTATTATTATTATTATTATTATTATTATTATTATTATTATTATTATATTATTATTATTATTATTATTAAGATTAATAATATTAATCTTATTTTTATTAGTATTATCAGATATCGTTACCGTTATTACTAGTATTTTACATAAAATATTACGACGAGGTTATGGCCAAACAATTTCAAAATGAGTTTTCGAGCGGGATAGAGCTAAGGAAAATATGGGTTATTACTAAGGAGGTTATGGGTATTGTTCGAGGGTTTTGTTCGCAAGTCAAACCTAGTGTTTATCATCTCTGTTGCATCTACGTACTTTCCTGCAATATTGAATCTCAATATTGATACGTAAGCATTCATATCTTATCTTTTATATATTAATAGCGTATCCTTGTCTAGTGCTCGAGTATAAATGTTTATGCATGCTTGTATGCTTAATTTCGTCGTTAAACAGTTTATTATGAATCATGAATTAAATACATATATTACAGGTAAAAGATATATGATATACATGTTTTTGGAAAGCTGGCGAAAAATCAATAACTTTTCATTTAGATATCGAATAGTTTCGATGAACGGATTAAAAGATATGATCAACTGAATTATGATTGACATTAATTGGAATTGATCTTGAATCTGCAATTGATATTTAAACAACTTGTTTGTAAGACTAATAAATTGGATTTTTGAATATTACCAGTCGAATAAATGAATCCTTATATAAAACACGTCTCATTTTGTTAAGCAACTGTCAAAATTGACTTTTTGAAATGACTGTGGATAACTATTGTATGTCGATCTCGAGCATTAGGATTGTGATACACTATGACCTGACCTAGCTTGATCGTCATTTATTGACCAACATATGTTCTCTAGGTTGAGATCTACGATTATTTGGTAATCCGAGTTTCGGTCACATTACGATGAACAACTTTATGTGCTGCTAAGGTGAGTTTATAGATCCATTTTTAATTTCTTTTGCAATATATATTTTTGGGCTGAGAATACATGCAATATATTTAAATGCAATGGATACAAGTACATACTTAATTCTACACTGAGTTTGAACCGAAAATCTCTTAGCTTTGGTAACTAGTAACTACCGGTTATAAGAACTCGTGGGCGCGAGTAGTAGTATATGGATCCATAGGGCTTGATATCCCCGTCCGAGCTAGAGCGCTAGCCTTTTAACGGACGTATGCTATTTGAGAAGCGTACACGTTGGTTTGCGTGTATTATTAAGATGATTATATAAAGGATACAAATTATATATACGTTAAGTTTAGTTACCAGGGTGCTAAATCTTGTAGAATATTTTGATAAACGTTTCTGGATTAAACAACTGAAATCTTGTGGTCCACCTTTATATACAGATTATGTGAAGCACTAAAGCTATGAACTCTCCAACCTTTGTGTTGACACTTGTTAGCATGTTTATTCTCAGGTTTCTAGAAGTCTTCCGCTGTTTACTTATATGTTAGACAAGCTATGTGCATGGAGTCTTACATGACATATTTATCAAGGAAACGTTGAATTCACCAAATCATCACCATGTATCTTATTACGACTGTATTGTCAACGGAAATATCATTGTAAACTATTATATTACGGTGATTGTCTATATGTAGAAATCATCAGATGTCGAAAACCTTTGATTTAAATATTCATTTATGGTGTGCCTTTTCAAAAGAATGCAATGTTTACAAAACATATCATATAGATGTCAAATACCTCGCAATGAAATCGATGAAAGACGTGTTCGTCCATATGGATTTGGAGCGATCGTCACAGTTGGTATCAGAGCGTTGGTCCAAGTGAACCATGTCTTGTATTAGTGTGTCTAACTGATAGTTGTTAGGATACATTCGTAAGTCTGGACTTCGACCATGTCTGCATGTGAAAAGTTTTGCTTATCATTTCTCATCGAAAATTACCTGTCTATCATATTAAGTCTAAACGCGTCTTATTGCATTGATTGCATAGATAGTATAGATAAAATTCATATCTTGGCATATCTATTACAATAAACTTTGCCTGACATCTTCCGTAAAATCCTCCGTAACTTATGGGATTCTGGTATTATAAATACATATGTAAACTATGTATTGAGGAGTACCAAATTAGTCCTATAATCTATATCATTCCAAAAATCTTTTCTTTGATTACACAAAATGGATCCTGTATCTAGTTCAAATTCCTTAGAATCCGACAGCTATTCCGATATGGATTTCCATTCGAGCTCCGAAAGCAGCGTAACCGGAATGGATCAACCAATTAGCCATCATCTATTCTGGATGAATTGGGGATGGGTTCGTAATCTACTTAATCATTAGAGATAAGAAGAAGGCGATCCCTTCCATCCACCACATTCACCTCTTGGCGAAGAACCTGAGGCACTTACCGGTGAACCCGTTCGTAACACCATTTTCACCCTCATTTCCAGAACAGCTCGCAACGACTACGTAATATCCAATATTCTAAATCTTATTCATCCGCTTGTCCAAACCGCCAATCATCCCAGTATAATAGAAGAAGTCAACGAGCTTCGCGCTCGGGTAGTGGCTTTGGAGAATATGGTGCAAGGATTACAAACACCAGCAGTAACACCAACAGCATAACCAGTACCACCATCATCAACACCAACAGTATCATTACCACCACCAACAACCACATCCACATCCCACACCTCAATATCACATCTAAAAAAAAACTGTACTTCGGATATCGACATCATACTCACCATAGGTACCAAGGAGTACCAATAACAATAAATGATGAAGTATTGATTCATAAATTCTTCGGAGAAATATCCTACGGTGATTATATAATCTATAATCTTAGAGATTATCTATTCTAGCCCTAACCATAAATCAGATGAGTGAACCAAAATGATAGAAGGAAGAGTAGAAACCCTGACAAGAATGGTGCGTAAGGTACAAGCTAGACTTGTTTTACAAACAACATCAACAGTACCCTTAGCCTCACCAGCACAGTCAGTGCTGTCAACATCGCCTCTCACATCACAAGCTCTGCCAGTTCAAGAAAGTACCGTGGACATCAATACGAGTCAACAACGAGTATATTGTATCAATGAGTTATGAAGTATTAACTCAATTCCTCTAAAGAATTTATATGTATATCTTATATATATAAATTTTAAAACTATCATAAATTATTTCGTACTAAGCTATTATGTATGAATTGAAAAAAAAGGGTAAATATTACTCGATTAAATTCATATTACTAATATGCTATGATGTACATCCTTTGTTAACAATTTAACCTTCGTTAACTACAATCTCTATTTCAACTTAATGAATTCCATTTCATAATAAACCAAGTGTATTATTCAATTACATAATTGATTTTACATTTTCATTTTCGATGTACTCGAAACTTTCCAG
This sequence comes from Rutidosis leptorrhynchoides, assembly GCF_046630445.1. NCBI lineage: Eukaryota > Viridiplantae > Streptophyta > Magnoliopsida > Asterales > Asteraceae > Rutidosis > Rutidosis leptorrhynchoides. Next base: position 659,564,986 of record NC_092335.1, read on the forward strand.
AAAACGTCATCTTTGCCTTGTAAGGTTCACAAAAAATTCCACGAGTACCAACATCCTTCACCGGGGAATATCAATAAGAATAAAAAATGAAGTATTGATTACATTAGCGAAATACTCCGCAAAGATTATGTAATCTCTAATATTTTAGAGCTTATTTATTTCTAAGTCAAGCCGAAAATCAAATGAGCTTAATATGATATTAACTCATTAAATCTGTATTACATCTGAAGAAAATATACATTCATATATTTTCATAATGACTGTAATGAAAAATTCTTTGGTGCAAAATATTACTTGTGAAATCTTTAACGGGTAGGTAATACCCGGGAAATATTTAAGTTCGCAATTAATATGCTACACTGTACAACTTTGATTCAAAATTTTTTAACAAAGCTCACAACGATATACAATCTTTTTCATACAAATTCAATTACATATTCTGATATTAACGGATTAGAATTCAAGTCATAACTCTGAACCGGTGACATCATTCTTAGATCCTTACATCTTTCGAAGCAATACTTTGACTTCAAAACTGTGCAAGATCCTTCAACATTGTTTTTAACGAAAATAATCTTGCAATCCCTTTTCAAAGTATCCATTTTTATCACACTTCCAACCAGTTAACTTCGACTTTTCAAGATTAACCTTATTATAACTTTAACATATACGTTTTTGTTACTGGGGAACCTTTTATGTTCCACCACATTAGCAGTAAATTTACCAATAACTTCATTGATCCTTGACCCTCCGAAAAATCATTATAATCATTGAAATCCTATCATATACTCGTCTACATCTTCTAACGATAATTGTCATACTAACTACCGGGAATTAGCAATCAGTATTTCGAATTTCGCAGCAATTCTACGCCAACAGTTATATATATACATATAATGTCTATCTTCTAGACTTACATACTTTGAATGTGAAGTTTCTGAAAAACATCCCAAACTATGAACTAGTTCTCTGAAATTGGAACAATGTTGATGAAGCAGCAAAAATTGTAAACGACCTTAACAGTCAAAAGTTTGATGATAAAGAATAGTATGGTGGTAAAGCTGAGAAAAATAGAAGGTTTGGAACTGGAAAACGGATTGAGCAAAGTATGAAGGAAGTTGTGGATAAATCTCAAAGACTGAACCTGCCTTCAAAGAATCCAAATGATTCAGTGTCTGCTGAAGTCATTAACGAATACCTTGCTCCTTACTCTAAAACCTTTGTGGACAATATTCTTCATCATCATCTTATCTTAAATATTCTAAGATATTATCGTATCTTCCATTATAAATATCCTCCATATTTCTGAAGATATTTTTTCTAAACCATTCTTATCTGAAATCATTACCTCTTCGTGCTATCTGTATTACATCATAAAAGAAACTATTTTAGTTTCTAAATTCTAAAACCTTCAAGTTTAAAATATGAATGTTTTGAAGTAGTGTTGGGAACTGAAGCATGAATTAGTATACTATAATGACACTTGATCAACGTGATTATATTAAAGTAAGTCATGCTGAGTTTCTAATGGAACGTGATAAAGGTTCACAGATCCCACCCTCATCATGAACCATGTTACATAGGTCTTTCATTCTATATAATCTCTAAATATATCAAGAAAATATATTTCTTGATGATTAGGTCTCTTCCGGATATTCTAGTAATTTGACAAATCAAGATCGTGCCATTACAATTCCCTTCTTAGAACATTAACTATGTTCATTTCAAAATCCATACCTACAAATTCTGGACCATTATTCGCTTGACTTGAAGGCGGAAAGAGAGAACGAAAGCATGAAGCTTCGAAATATAACGGAGAATAAAAAGCCCGATAAAAACACATAAATTTACAAACCATGTATATCAATGCGTATAGCAATATAAAGACACGGGAGAATGAAAAACACTATAACCCCAAGGTAGTGATAGAAGAAAATAACTTCCTCTGGTGGTAGATGAAAAAGAAGAATGACAGATATGAAAGTTAGGAGTATATAAAGAATCAGAACTGGATGAAGCATTTCACAATCTTTTAGAAGTATAAAATAAGGGAAAAGATTATAGGAGTGGTGAAAATAAATGAAACGGAAGAGGTCAATTTATAGCGAAATATCAGATATAGCAATCGAGGCAGATTACACATTTAATCAAAGAAAATCCTAATTTTCGCAAATTCTGAAGAATCAAATCTTATTTAGATAATGAAGATTCTCTATTCCTTAAATTCCAGAAATCAATCGTTACTACGTCAAGAGATAATACGCATCTCTATTCTCCATTTCACTCTATTACGATAACTTCCCTCATACGCTTTGAGTAATTGGATTGTTTTATCCATATTATTCAACAGTGATAAAAATTCTATTTATCAACATATATTCGTCATGAAAACATTTTTATTGTTAGCCATGACGACCTCACTCAAATTTCGGGACGAAATTTCTTTAACGGGGAGGTACTGTGATGACCCGAAAATTTCTGACCAAATTTAAACTTAATATTTAACGTTTCCGACACGATAAGCAAAGTCTATGAAGTTGAATCTCAAAATTTTAAACTATTCAAATACCCTTCGATTTTTCTCAACGATTCGCGAATAATTATATGTAAATAGATACATATATATACTATAACTTGAAAACGTAACAAAGTATTATGAAAATGATACTGTGCATTAACCTTATTGGTTTGATTATCTGATCGATATTTAGATAAGTTAACTAAAACGTTTAAGATGAACCAGTAAAACACTAATTTGCTACAATATTTTCGAATTGCTACAGTACCCGAAAAGCTACAGTGTTTTCGAAAATTACTATTTGCTACAGTAAAAAAAACTTTGCTGCAGTAACTTTGCTACAGTAAAACACTATTTTAAAATGAAAATGTATATATGTATATGTATATAACGAGACGATGATTTATAGAAGTAAATGACCAAAATACTCGAAAGTTTAAGATATACTTCGAGTGATATAATTTAGGGATAATTTAAGACTATATTTTGACAAACGTACGTGACACGAAACGTAAAATGCAAGTTTTCTAAGCGTACGAAAATGCGTTCGAGAAACCGGAACCGGGACATAAGTCGAGTGGTGACGTACGACTTATTGGAACTAAAATTATTAATCAACTATGCACATGAATTTAATATAATATATAATTAATTATTTAAATTAAATATATTAAATATATTATATAAAAACATGTCGACAAGCAAAAAGTTAAGAAAATGTGAGCTGGAATCGTAGGCCATGCTATCGCATGGCCATTACACACAAAAACCATGCGATTGCATGGGGTCTAAAATCTGGTCACATCTATAAATTCGCACGAGTTTGTTTCAGTTTTTCATTTCCTTTTCTATCTATCTCTGTATTATTATTATTATTATTATTATTATTATTATTATTATTATTATTATTATTATTATTATTATTATTATTATTATTATTATTAAGATTAATAATATTAATCTTATTATTATTAGTATTATCAGATATCTTTACCGTTATTATTAGTATTTTACATAAAATATTACGACGAGGTTATGGCCAAACAATTTCAAAATGAGTTTTCGAGCGGGATAGAGCTAAGGAAAATATGGGTTATTACTAAGGAGGTTATGGGTATTGTTCGAGGGTTTTGTTCGCAAGTCAAACCTAGTGTTTATCATCTCTGTTGCGTCTACGTACTTTCCTGCAATATTGAATCTCAATATTGATACGTAAGCATTCATATCTTATCTTTTATATATTAATTGCGTATCCATGTCTAGTGCTCGAGTATAAATGTTTATGCATGCTTGTATGCTTAATTTCGTCGTTAAATAGTTTATTATGAATCATGAATTAAATACATATATTACTGGTAAAAGATATATGATATACATGTTTTTGGAAAGCTGGCGAAAATCAATAACTTTTCATTTAGATATCGAATAGTTTTGATGAACGGATTAAAAGATATGATCAACTGAATTATGATTGACATTAATTGGAATTGCTCTTGAATCTGCAATTGATATTTAAACAACTTGTTTGTAAGATTAATAAATTGGATTTTTGAATATTACCAGTCGAATGAATGAATCCTTATAAAAAACACGTCTCGTTTTGTTAAGCAATTGTCAAAATTGACTTTTTGAAATGACTGTGGATAACTATTGTATGTCGATCTCGAGTATTAGGATTGTGATACACTATGACCTGACCTAGCTTGATAGACATTTATTGACCAACATATGTTCTCTAGGTGCATGGAGTCTTACATGACATATTTATCAAGGAAACGTTGCATTCACCAAATCATCACCATGTATCTTATTTCGACTGCATTGTCAACGGAAGTATCATTGTAAACTATTATATTACAGTGATTGTCTATATGTAGAAATCATCAGATGTCGAAAACCTTTGATTTAAATATTCATTTATGGTGTGCCTTTTCAAAAGAATGCAATATTTACAAAACATATCATATAGAGGTCAAATACCTCGCAATGAAATTGATGAATGACGTGTTCGTTCATATGGATTTGGAGCGATCGTCACAAAAAGCTAACATTCTACAAGTTTTGAACATCAAGGTTGCCTCTTTATTGCATAAACCCTATAAAGTTTCAACCTTTGTTCTTTTTTCACAAGTTTATTCATCGTCATCATATGTGATGATGAAGACTTGATATTTGTCATCACAACAATCACAAAAAGGTTTCAAGTAAGTGAGATCTACAATAATAACTTAGATCTCAAGTATTAAGAATACCCTAAGCTAGAAAGCTTGGATCTTTACAAGATTAATGAGACCATAAGCTAGAAAGCTAAGATATAGTAAAAGTAATGAGACCATAAGCTAAAAAGCTAAGATCTTTAACAAAATAATGAAACCTTAAGCTAGAAAGCTTAGGTCTTTAATGTTCTTGAAGATCCTTAAAGCAAAAGACTAGATCTTCAAGTTACATGAAGATCATAAACACAAGTTTTGATCTTTATAACAAAATAAAGAAATCATAAGCTAGATCTAACAAGTAAATGAAGATTCAAAGCTAGAAAGCTTGAATCTTTCATGTTCTTGAAGGATTCAAACCAAAGTTTGAATCTACAAGATATAACAAGATCAAGAAGCTAAAAAGCTTGATCTCCACATGATGATGATGATGTCGACTACAAGAAGAAGAAAGGAAGAAGTATAAAAGTTGAAACTTACACTTTTTAGAGTGAGAAAGACTAGAGAGAGAATAAGAGAGTAAGTGTGGTGGTGCTAATGCGGAAGTTGAGGTACAGGTTGATGCGAACGTTGTTGAGGTGTAGAATGCGGACGTTGTGATGTTGAGGTGTAGAATGCGGACGTTGTTGTTGGTGGTGGTAATGATACTGTTGGTGTTGATGATGGTACTGTTGATGCCGGTGTTTCTGCTATGCTTGTAACCTTGGTACCAAATTCTCCAGAGCCACTACTCGAGCGCGAAGCTCGTTGACTTCTTCTATTACACCGGGATGATTGTTGGTTCGGACGAGCGGATGAATAAGATCTAGGATTTGAGATAGTATATAATCATGACGAGATACTCTGGAAATAAGAGAGAAAATAGTGTTTTGAACAGGTTCACCGGTAAGTGCTTCAGGTTCTTCACCAAGAGGGAAATGTGGTGGATGAAAGGGATCGCCTTTTTCTTGTCTCCAATGATTGAGGAGGCTACGAACCCATCAGATGAATTGGGGATGACTGATTGATTGATTCATTCTGGTGATGCTGTTTCCGGAGATTAGGTGAACATCCATGTCGGAATAGCTATCGGGTTCCGAAGAACTTGAACTAGTAACGAGTTTCATTTCGTACGATTTAGCAAAGGATTTTTCGATATGAAAAGATTTTCAAATATTGGATGATATTCTAACTACATAGAATATCTATATATATATAGTACTAAAGATTTCGTAGACTACTGAGGAATTTACGGCATATGTCAGGAAAGTCTACAGTAACAAATGCGCTAAGATATGAATTAGAAAATACGCTAAGATATGAATTTTGTCTATACACTATTCATGCAATCAATGCAGTAAGATGTGTCTAGACTAAGAATGATAAGCAAGTGATTCCCTAAGAATGATAAGCAGGTAATTTTTGACACAAAATGATAAGCAAAACTTTTGACATACAGACACGGTCGAAGTCCAGACTCACTAATGCATCCTAACGACTATCAGTTAGACACACTAATGCAGACCTGGTTTGCTAAGACCACCGCTCTGATACCACATGTAAAGACCCATCCTAATCCATAAAAACGAATACAATAACATTTTGTTACATCGCGAGATACTTGACCTCTATATGATTCATTTTACAAACATTGCATTCGTTTTTAAAATACAAACTTTCATTTACATCGAAAGTTGACAGCATGCATACCATTTCATAATATATCCAACTATAATTGACTTAATAATAATCTTAATGAACTCAACGACTCGAATGCAATGTCTTTTGAAATATGTCGTGAATGATTCCAAGTAATATCTCTAAAATAAGCAAATGCACACCGGAAGATTTCTTTCATACCTGAGAATAAACATGCTTTAAAGTGTCAACTAAAAGGTTGGTGAGTTCATTAGTTTATCATAATCGATCATTTTCATCATTTTAATAGACCACAAGATTTTCATTTTCATTTCTCATAACTATACATCCCATGCATAGAGACAAAAATCATTCATATGGATTGAACACCTGGTAACCGACATTAACAAGATGCATATAAAAATATCCCCTATCATTCTGGGACATCCATCGAACATGATAAAACAACATCGAAGTACTAAAGCATCCGCTACAATAGATGGGGTTTGTTAGGCCCAATAGATCTATCTTTAGGATTCGCGTTAATTAGTAGACTGGTTTACTAATTCTTAGGCTACCAAGCAAAAAGGGGCATATTCGGCTTCTATCATTCAACCATATAATGTAGTTTCGATTATTTATGTGTATTTCGTAAAACATTTCTAAAAGCAGCGCATGTATTCTCAGTCCCAAAAACATATATTGCAAAAGCATTTAAAAAGGGAGCAAATGAAACTCACAGTACGATATATTGTAGTAAAAATATGCATACGACGATACAGAACAATGCAGGGTTGGCCTAGGATTCACGAACCTATATCAATTATATATATTAACATATTGTAAACGAACAAATTTATATGTATAATTATTAGTGTTGTAAGTGTTATTTTAATAATTTATGTGTTTCATTATTAACTTAAATATATTTATATAAAAATTTATAACGTATTAATATAGTTTTATTAAGTATACTTTTATATAATCAACTTTAATTGTAATAATAATAATATTAATTGTAATATTGATAATAATAATAATATGGTTTTTCTAAAAATAATAATGATATTAGTAATGATAGAAATGATAATAATAATAATAATATAATAATAATAATAATAATAATAATAATAATAATAATAATAATGATACTAATAATGATAATTATATTAATAATAATAATATTAGTAATAATACTTATACTAATAATAACAATACTAATACTAATACTAATAATAATAATAATAATAATAATAATAATAATAATAATAATAATAATAATAATAATAATAATAATAATAATAATAATAATAATAATAATAATAATAATAATAATAATAATAATAATAATAATAATAATAATAATAATAATAATAATAATAATGATAATAAAAATAAAAATTAAAAGAGTATGCCTAAGCTTTTTTAAAAAGAATTGCCCCAGACCGGACTCGAACACGAGACATTTCTTTCACTCATCAACATACTTAACCTTACCTCCATTTCGTTTTTCCTGATATAACCGGGGTACTATATATATATAACTAGTTTCTTTCGGCCCAAATAGAATGGCAGCACCCCAACAACTAATCTACATAATAGTCCACTAAGTCTAGTGGGCTGCAGGAGCCTTCTTTTGTGTTTAGGTGGCAGCCCAACAGCCCACACAGCTTTTGTAAAAAAAAATTCCTTGCAGACTCCTGGTTTCGAACCCATGACCTCTTGTTAAATGACCCAACTACTAACCATTGCTCTGCTTTGTTACTTCCTGATATAGTTTGCAGCTTTAACTATTTATCATATACTAAACTGTCATCATCCTTGTATCACCATCATCATCTTCCTTTCATTCGGTTATCATCATTATTAATATCTTCGAGCATTATTCGTGTAACATAATCGTCTTTAATTTTTCATTATCATCATCATTATCAATGAAACATAAAGCTTCGTTATTACCTTCACATAATCACGATAATCAATATCATACGGCCTCATCACCTATCACGATCATAATCATCACCATCTTTTGCATTATCTTGGCGGTTGGGATGTTAGTCCGATCAAAACAGCAAAACAGCGAAGCAACAGAATCATTCAAATCATTATCGTTTTCTTCGTTACCTCATTAACATCAACTATTCATCATCTTTCTCGTGTGTTAGAACTCAATAGAAACAGCGGTAGACCACCATCACTCATCATCTTCGAATCTTTATCATCACCTCTTCATCGTCTCTCCTACTCATCTGTCATCATCCTCACTTCGTTTTATTACCGTATTACCATCATTATTCATGACTGCAACAGAAACAGAAAATAGTCATAACAGGAACACAACAGCGGCTGGTGGCAGTTTATTGGTGGTGAGGTTGTGGTGACTTTCGGAAGAGAAAAGGAGAAGGAGAGAGAGAAAATTGATGTTGGTTCTCGGTGGTTTCAATTGGTGTTCAAAGTGATAGTAGTTTCAAGGTGAAGAGGGTGGTGATGATCGTGAAGTGGAGGTGACTTGTGGTGGTTGACGGCTGAAAAGCACCGATGATGGTGGTGGTCGAATGGACTGGAATCGTGAACAACAAATACACAAAAAAAAAATATGAAGAAAGTGATGGAACCATGGTGGTGTTGGCCAGAGGTGGCAGTTGTCGGTGGTGATAGGGTAGTACCGGTGGTGTTGTGAAGATAGTTTCCAGTAATTGGAGAAGGTTGGTGATGGTTTCTCTCTAACAGTGTGTGTATGCATAAGTATATAAATAAATGTAAATTATAAATATATAATAATAATATTAATATTAATAATAATAAATAATAAAATAATGAATTCTAAAATTCAAAGATGGCAGTGTATATTTATATGATAATTCAATTCCTCAAGGGTGATTATAAGTAATACACTGCCGACACTTTCATTAGGATATTATTTCGTACTAAGTTGATAATCAGTGGCAGATAAAAGTCTTCGGAAAAATCCTAAATTTTTAAATTAAATATATTTATTTATTTTGGTCATTATGGTATAAAATTTGTTCATAAATTATTAAACAAGAATAAACTCACTTTCCACTCCCGATCCTGGGTAAAATATAAAAAGTGCTGAAATTAAATAACTAGATCTTAAATACATTTTTAGTAAACCTAAAATTTATTGAACTCATTTTCATATCACCGTTTATTTTAAAATTACATAAGTTTGAATTTAACTTGCTTAATATCAATCGAAACATCAAACGAGTATTACAATTATTTAATATTTATTTTTAATATACTTTTATTTAATAATAGATATGTTTTTAAATAATTATTATAATATCATATTTAATAACAACAATATTTTAAATTATACTTCCAATTATTATATATATACACATCTCTATTTACAAATAGTTGTTCATGAATCGTCGAGAACAGTCGAATGGTAATTGCATATATGAAACAGTTCAAAATTTTTGAGACTCAACTTTACAGACTTTGCTTATCGTTTCGAAATCATATAAAGATTAAGTTTAAATTTGGTCGAAAATCTCTGGGTCGTCACAGTACCTACCCGTTAAAGAAATTTCGTCCCGAAATTTGAGTGGGATGGTCATGACTAACAATAAAAAATGTTATCATGACACATACGAGCTAGAAATTAGAGTTTTATCATCACTGAGTAATATAGATAAAACAATTTGATTTTGTGAAGAGTACGAGTGAAGCTTTCACAAAAGAGTGCAATGAAGAAATTTAAATATTCGTCTTAACTTTGGATATAGTCACTGTTGATTTCCGGAATTCAATGAATTTGAAGAAAATGTTCTAAGCAGAAAGGAAATGTAATTGCACAATTTGATTTGGTAAATTACTAGAATTCACGGGAAACGATAGAACTATCAAGAAAAAATGTTCTTGATATGTTTAGAGATGAGATTGAATGTAAGAATCGTATAACATGGCACATGATGACGGTATGGTCTGTGAATCATCATGTTCCATTAGAAACTCAGCATGACTTACTGTAATATAATTACGTTGATCAATTGTCATTATATTATACTAACTCATGCTTCAGTTCCCAACACTACTTCAAAAAACATTCATAATTTAAGTTCAAATTTTTCAGAATTTAGAAACAAAAACAATTTCTTTTCTGATGTGACACTGATAACGCGAGAAGATAAATGATTTCGGATAAGAATAGTTATGAAATTATCTTCCGAAATATGGAGGATATTTATAATGAAAGATACGATAATATCTTAGAATTTTAGAATCAATTTGTGATGAAGAAATTCATTCACGATGATTTAGAGCGATTAAGGAGAAAGATATTCGCTAAAGATTTCATCAGAATCAGGATTCCTTATGTATAAGTTTAATCCTTGTGATTTATCCACAGCCTTCTTCATAATTTCGTATAATCCGCTTTTTGGTACAAAATTTTCTATTGAGCTTTTCCAACACTCCATTCTTTATCATCATACTTTCGACGGTTAAGTTCGTTTACGGTTGTCTACAGTTTTTGATGCTTCGTTCAGTTTTCAAACTATGGAGTATTGATTCACTGGGTGCTTTTCAGAATTTCAGAATAGGAGATCATAATTCTAAGAGATAAAGGTTATATGTATACATATAACTATTAATGTAGAAACGTTATGAGATTCAAAATACTGATTGCTGATCCCTGGTAATAGGTATGGCAATTCTTGTTACAAGATACGGATGAGTATATGATACGGTTTTAATGAACAGATATAATTGTTTTTCGAAAAGTCAAAGATCAATGAAGTTGTTGGTAAGTTTATTGCTAATGTGATGGGATATATACGGTTCCCCGGTAACGATGACGAAAGGCAAACTTATATATCAAGGTTATAATAGAGTTTATTCGAACGAAAGGTCGATGTTGATTTGCTGGAGCTGTGGCAAAATTGGCTAATTTGAAAAGGAATTGCAAGTTATTTTCGGTAATAACAATGCCAAAGGAGCTAGCACAGATGCGTGTTATACGTTTTCTCAGGTTCTGAGTATTTTCAGGTGCATAACTATATGTATCAATCTTTTCTTCCGTACATGAAATGTGGTTGGTTCATCCTCTCGATTGAGGTGTTTTCAAGAATCATGAAAGGTTTGAACGCAGATTGTAATTGTCAAGATAAAAATGAGGTTTAAGATGAAATCAAGTGGCAAACTTGAAGAATTGTTTAGTTTTATATGTTATAATCAATATTTTAATTCATTTTAATTGTCCAATGTTGACAGTCCACAGTTAGCAGTCCACAATTTGTAGTTCAACAATTCATATATAGTTTAATATATAATATTCAAATTAATTAATACGTGTCGTGACCCGTTATATACATGTCTCAGACTCGATCACAACTCAAAGTATATATATTATTTAGAATCAACCTCAACCCTATATAGCAAACTCGAAGCATTACAGTATATAGAGTGTCTATGGTTATTCCAAAAAATATGTATAGATGCGTCGATATGATATGTCAAAATCTTGTATGCGTGTCCCGATATTTAAAGTGCGTAAAATAAATACAGAAATTAAATGACGATAAATAAAATTGCGAGAATTAAATTACGATAAAATAAATTGCGATAATTAAAATGTAATAAGGAATTAACAGTTAGCTAGGAACAGTTAGCTAGGATTTTGTTAGAGTAGTTTCTTAACAAAATTTCTCATAGTTAATTTGTTTGTTTCTACAAATTTTATTTTTGTCCAATGTTTTCTTCATTATGCCATTTGTTGGATTCTGATAAGTCAAAATCCAAATATGAAATTGAATGAAAATGGTTGTTCTGTGGTGAACGGATTCGTATATCTTATGGATGTAAGTGGGATAGTAAATGACTGTTGAATTAGGTTCGAAGAATGTACAGTTTAACTTATTAATGTGAAATCAAAATATTCCTCGGGTATTACCTACCCGTTAAAATATTTTCACCATTAACAGTTTATACAAAAGAATTTTTAATTACAATCTTTATGAAAATATACTTACATATATATATTTTCTTCAGATGTAATATAGATTTAATGAGTTAATATGATATTAATCCCATTTGCTTTTCGGTTTGAGCTAGAATAAATAATATCTATAACTTTAGAGATTACATAATCACCGCGGGATGTTTCTCCAATGAAGTTATGAATCAATACTTAATCGATTATTTTTTGTTGGTACTCCTTGGTATCTATGGTGAGTATGACGTTGATGCTTAAGGTACAGGTTGTGATGTTGAGGTGTAGATTGCGACGTTATTGTTGGTGGTGGTAATGATACTGTTGGTGGTGGTAATGATACTGTTGATTCCGGTGTTTCTGTTGTGCTTGTAACCTTGGTACCAAATTCTCCAGAGCCACTACTCGAGCGCGAAGCTCGTTGACTTCTTCTATTACACCGAGATGATTGTCGGTTCGGACGAGCGGATGAATAAGATCTAGGATTTGAGATAGTATATAATCATGACGAGATACTCTGGAAATGAGAGAGAAAATAATGTTTCGGACAGGTTCACCGGTAAGTGCTTCAGGTTCTTCACCAAGAGGGAAGTGTTGTGGATAAAAGGGATCGCCTTCTTCTTGTCTCCAATGATTGAGGAGGCTACGAACCCATCAGATGAATTGGGAATTACTGATTGATTGATTCATTCTGGTGATGCTGTTTCCGGAGCTTAGGTGAACATCCATGTCAGAATAACTGTCGGGTTCCGAAGAACTTGAACTAGTGACGAGTTCCATTTCATACGATTTAGCAAAGGATTTTTCGATATGAAAAGATTTTCGAATATTGGATGATATTCTAACTACATAGATTATCTATATATATAGTACTAAAGATTTCGTAGACTACGGAGGAATTTACAGCATATGTCAGGCAAGTCTACAGTAACAGATGCGCTAAGATATGAATTAGCAAATACGCTAAGATATGAATTTTGTCTATACACTATTCATGCAATCAATGCAGTAAGATGTGTCAAGACTAAGAATGATAAGCAAGTGATTCCCTAAGAATTATAAGGAGGTAATTTTCGACACAAAATGATAAGCAAAAATTTTGACATACAGACACGGTCGAAGTCCAGAGTCACTAATGCATCCTAACGACTATCAGTTAGACACACTAATACAGACCTGGTTCACTAAGACCATCGCTCTAATACCACATGTAAAGACCCGTCCTAATCCATAAGAACAAATACAATAACATTTGGTTACATCGTAAGGTACTTGACCTCTATATGATTCATTTTACAAACATTGCATTCGTTTTTAAAAGACAAACTTTCATTTACATCAAAAGTTGATGGCATGCATACCATTTCATAATATATCCAACTATAATTGACTTAATAATAATCTTGATGAACTCAACGACTCGAATGCAATGTCTTTTGAAATATGTCATGAATGACTCCAAGTAATGTCTCTAAAATGAGTAAATGCACAGCGGAAGATTTCTTTCATAACTGAGAATAAACAAGCTTTAAAGTGTCAACCAAAAGGTTGGTGAGTTCATTAGTTTATCATAATCGATCATTTTCATCATTTTAATAGACCACGAGATTTTCATTTCCATTTCTCATAAATATACGTCCCATGCATAGAGACAAAAATCATACATATGGATTGAACACCTGGTAACCGACATTAACAAGATGCATATAAGAATATCCCCTATCATTCTGGGACATCCATCGGACATGATAAAACAACATCAAAGTACTAAATCATCCGCTACAACGGATGGAATTTGTTAGGCCCAATAGATCTATCTTTAGGATTCGCGTCAATTAGTAGACTGGTTTACTAATTCTTAGGCTACCAAATAAAAAGGGGCATATTTGGCTTCGATCATTCAACCATATAATGTAGTTTCGATTACTTGTGTCTATTTCGTAAAACATTTATAAAAGCAAAGCATGTATTCTCAGTCCCAAAAATATATATTGCAAAAGCATTTAAAAAGGGAGCAAATGAAACTCACAGTACGATATTTTGTAGTAAAAATATGCATACGACGATACTGAATAATGCAGGGTTGGCCTTGGATTCACGAAACTATATCAATTATGTATATTAACACATTGTAAACGAACAAATTTATTTGTATAATTATTAGTGTTGTAAGTGTTATTTTAATAATTTATGTGTTTCATTATTAAGTTAAATATATTTATATAAAAATTTATAAAGTATTAAGTATATTTTATATAATCAACTTTAATTGTAATAATAATAATAATATTAATTGTAATATTGATAATAATAATAATATAGTTTTTATAAAAATAACAATGATATTAGTAATAATAGAAATGATAATAATAATAATGATACTAATAATGATAATTATATTAATAATAATAATAATATTAGTAATAATAATATTAGTAATAATACGTATACTAATAATAATAATAATAATAATAATAATACTAATACTAATACTAATACCAATAATAATAATAATAATAATAATAATAATAATAATAATAATAATAATAATAATAATAATAATAATAATAATAATAATAATAATAATAATAATAATAAAAATTAAAAGAGTATACCTAAGCTTTTCTAAAAAGAATTGCCCCAGACCGGACTCGAACACGCGACCTCTCTTTCACTCATCAACATACTCAACCATACCTCCATTTCGTTTTTCTCGATATAACCCGGGTACTATATATGTATAACTAGTTTCTTTCAGCCCAAATAGAATGGCAGCACCACAACAACTAATCTATATAATAGTCCACTAAGTCTAGTGGGCTGCAGGAGCCTTCTTTTGTGTTTAGGTGACAGCCCAACAGCCCACACATCTTTTATAAAAAAAAATTCCTTGCAGACTCCTGGTTTCGAACCCACGACCTCTTGTTAAACGACCCAACTACTAACCATTGCTCTGCTTTGTTACTTCCTGATATAGTTTGCAGCTTTAACTATTTATCATATACTAAATTGTCATCATCCTGGTATCACCATCATCATCTTCCTTTCATTCGGTTATCATCATTATTAATATATTCGAGCATTATTCGTGTAACATAATCGTCATTAATTTTTCATTATCATCATCATTATCAATGAAACATCAAGCTTCGTTATTACCTTCACATAATCACGATCATCAATATCATACGGCCACATCACTTATCACGATCATAATCATCACCATCTTTTGCATTACCTTGGCGGTTGGGATGTTAGTCCGATCAAAACAACAAAACAGCGAAGCAACAGTATCATTCGAATCACTATTGTTTTCTTCGTTACCTCATTAACATCAACTATTCATCATCTTTCTCGTGTGTTAGAGCTCAACAGAAACAGCGGTAGACCACCATCACTCATCATCTTTGAATCTTTATCATCACCTCTTCATCGTCTCTCCTACTCATCTGTCATCATCCTCACTTCGTTTTATTATCGTATTACCATCATTATTCATGACTGCAACAAAAACAGAAAATAGTCGTAACAGGAACACAACAGCGGCTGGTGGCAATTTATTGGTGGTGAGGTTGTGGTGACTTCCGGAAGAGAAAAGGAGAAGGAGAGAGAGAAAATGATGTTGTTTCTCGGTGGTTTCAATTGGTGTTCGAAGTACCTCAGTAGTTTCAAGGTGAAGAGGGTGGTGATGATCGTGAAGTGGAGGTGACTTGTGGTGGTTGACGGCTGAAAAGCATCGGTGATGGTGGTGGTTTGAATGGACTATAATCGTGAACAACAAATACACAAAAAAAAAATATATGAAGAAAGTGATGGAACCATGGTGGTGTTGGCCGGAGGTGGCGGTTGTCGGTGGTGATAGGGTAGTACCGGTGGTGTTGTGAAGATAGTTTCCAGTAATTAGAGAAGGTTGGTAATGGTTTCTCTCTAAGAGTGTGTGTATGTATAAGTATATAAATAAATGTAAATTATAAATATATAATAATAATATTAATATTAATAATAATAAATAATAAAATAATGAATTCTAAAATTCAAAGATGGCACAGTATATTTATATGATAATTCAATTCCTCACGGGTGATTATAAGTAATACACTGCCGACACTTTCATTAGGATATTATTTCGTACTCCGTTGATAATCAGTGGCGGATAAAAGTCTTAAGAAAAATCCCAAATTTTTAAATTAAATATATTTATTTATTTTGGTCATTATGGTATAAAATTTATTCATAAATTATTAAACAAGAATTAACTCACTTTCCACTCCCGATCCTGGGTAAAATATAAAAAGTGCTGAAATTAAATAAATAGATCTTAAATACATTTTTAGTAAACCTAAAATTTATAGAACTCATTTTCGTATCACCGTTTATTTTAAAATTACATAAGTTTGAATTTAACTTGCTTAATATCAATCGAAACATCAAACGAGTATTACAATTATTTAATATTTATTTTTAATATACTTTTATTTATATATAGATATGTTTTTAAATAATTATTATAATATCATATTTAATAACAACAATATTTTAAATTATAATTCCAATTATTATATATATATATATATATATATATATATATATATATATATATATATATATATATATATATATATATATATATATATATATATATATATATATATATATACACATCTCTATTTTTACAAATAGTTGTTCATAAATCATCGAGAACAGTCGAATGGTAATTGCATATATGAAACAGTTCAAAATTTTTGAGACTCAACTTTACAGACTTTGCTTATCGTTTCGAAATCATATAAAGATTAAGTTTAAATTTGGTCGGAAATCTCTGGGTCGTCACAGCAATCACCATTTAAATCAAAGTACTAAAGCATTCCAAATTCTAGAATGGGGTTTGTTAGGCCCATAGATCTATCTTTAGGATTCGCGTCAATTAGGGGTCATTTCCCTAATTCTTAGGTTACCAGACTTGAAGGGGTGATATTCGGTTTAATAATCTAACCATACAATGTAGTTTTAAGTACTTGTGTCTATTTCGTAAAACAGTTATAAAAGCAGCGCATGTATTCTCAGTCCCAAAAATATATATTGCAAAAACATTTAAAAACGGAGCAAATGAAACTCACAATACTGTATTTTGTAGTAAAAATACATATGACGTCATTGAACAAGTGCAAGGTTGGCCTTAGATTCACGAACCTATATTAATTATATATATATATTTATATGTTTGATCAATATCTGTCTAACAATTTAGGTCAAGTCGTAGTGTATCACAATTCTAATGCTCGAGACTAAATATGCAAAAGTCAACAAAAGTCATATTGACCAAAATGTCTTCCAAAATTTATACATGATTATTATATAGTTTAAATATAGTCGTTTTATATATTTAAATATTTTTAACAGATTTTATTAAAGTAAATAATATAGTTCTTTTATTAATAAATAAAATTTTATATTAAAATTTATATAATAAAAATATACTTTTATATATGTTAAGTAATAAAATTTATAAAGTTCATTTAATATCATAAAAATAATATGATGGGTATTATAAATGTAATTATATTATACGTAGTAAAATATCTTTGTATCAAATATTTATTTGATAAAATAATATTGATAATAATAATAATAAGTAAAAGTTGTACTATTTTGTAATAATTATTATTATTCTACTAATAAAAATAAAAATAATTATATTTTCTAAAAATGATAAAATGATAATTTTTATTAATAATAGTACTAAAATGATAATAATAATGATGTTTCATATTAACAATGATATTTTTTTTAAATAATAATTTTAGTAAAAATGATAGTTTTAATATTAATAATACTTTTAATAACAATAATAGTAAAATAATGAAAACGATATTTTTCCTTTAAATCAATATCTTACAATATCTTAATTTCATCATGATACTCATACTCATTATTTCCTAATCGCTTCGTTTAATAGCTTTTAGTCGTCTTTTATATCGCGTTCATATTAAAAATAATAATAGTAATCATACTAATTAGATGTTACTAATATTAGTTTTAATTATAATAATAATAATAATAATAATATTAATGATAATACTAATAACTATTTGAATGATAATAATAATAATAATAATAATAATAATAATAATAATAATAATAATAATAATAATAATAATAATAATAATAATAATTATAACCTTAACTATAAAAACGATAATAATAATAAAAATAACAATAATATCTTTTATTAATAACGACAATGATAATAATAATAATAATAATAATAATAATAATAATAATAATAATAATAATAATAATAATAATAATAACAATAATAATAATAATAATAATAATAATAATAATAATAATAATAATAATAATAATAATAATAATAATTAGATTATAACGACGATAATAATAATCATTTTTACAAAAATTCAATTGACTATAACTTCTAAACCGTTCATCGAAACCATTCGATATGTAAATGAAAAGTTCTCAATTTTTCGCTAGCTTTCCAACGACATGCATATCATATACTTTATCTTAATAGCATATGTATTTAATTCAAGATTCGACATAACCTATCTAACGACAGTAACGAACGTATAAGCATGCATAATCCTAAATATTAGAGCACTAGTCAGGGATACACTAATAATATATAAAAGTTAAGTTATGAGGGCTCACGTATCAATATTGAGATTCAATATTGCACGAAAAGTACGTAGATGCAACGGGGATGATAAATACTAGTTTGACTCACGAGCAATACTCTCGAACCATACCCATAACCTCCATAGCTATAACCCATAATTTCCTTAGCTCTATCCCGCTCGAAAAACAATTTCAAAATCACTCGGACAGCACTCCGTCGTAATATTTTATGTATACTAATAATATCTTGAAATAATATGGAGTAATATATATATATATATATATATATATATATATATATATATATATATATATATATATATATATATATATATATATATATATATATATATATATATATGTAAATCGATTGAGAGAGTTTAGAGAAAATATTTTTCAAGTTTCTATGAAATAATGAAACCTATTGAATTCTATTTATAATAGATTTTTGAATTATTAAAGTGAATTCTTAAAGTATGAATTATTAAAGTGAATTATTAAAGTATAAATTATTAAAGTGAATTATTAAAGTATGAATTATTAAAGTGAATTATTAAAGTATGAATTATTAAAGTGAATTATTAAAGTTAAAGTAAAGTAAAAATAAAGTAAAGGTAAAGTTTAAGAATAGTAAAAGTATAAAACTATGTACGTATAATACGCGTATAAATATATATAATATTAATTTAAATTGTTATATATATTTAATAAAATAAAATATAAATATCGTTATCTTTATCATACTGGTTAAGTAATGAGTTGTCAAAAGTGGTTCTAGATATTTATAAAAGTTATATACGTTTTAATAATAAATTTCTTTTTAAACTGAAAACGTTTTTGTACGTTTGAAACTAAATCAAATAAATATGATAATTTTGTTTTCCAAAACTAAATATATTTAAGAATCATTTTGTTTAAAGGTTAAAATAATAGAAATTGTTATATCATAAAATATTTTAGAAAAGTAGAATCATATATATTCATAATATGTTTCAAGTTTTTAAATTACAGTCTGTTGGTGAAGCATGGGATAAAGTCCAAAGGTTAAATAGACGTATGA
Organism: Rutidosis leptorrhynchoides; assembly: GCF_046630445.1. Classification (NCBI taxonomy): domain Eukaryota; kingdom Viridiplantae; phylum Streptophyta; class Magnoliopsida; order Asterales; family Asteraceae; genus Rutidosis; species Rutidosis leptorrhynchoides. The sequence goes on from NC_092335.1 coordinate 659,584,992, forward strand.
AATCATCTTAATGAAAAATGTCGATTTACTTAACTTGTCGATATCCAACATCTAAGTTATTTACACTCTACGTTCTTACTTATAAATCCCTTTACCATTTTCCGAATGTTGTCAAAAAGAATAGATTTCTTAAATCACAGTGGACTTCATAACATGGACCCGTAATCATATCACAATGTATATGATAAATCAATCATTTGATATTATCTTCTAATTCCATCGATAAACATATTGAAACAAATACGTTCGTGTAAAGTATTATACGTTTAATACTTTATTAATATTCTCAAGTTATAAAATATATATACACATATATACATATCTATTTATATATAACGGTTCATGAATCGTCGGAATTTGGTCGAGGTTATAATGAATGTATGAACACATTTTAAAATTCTTGAGATTTAACTTAACAAACTTTGCTTATCGTGTTCGAATAATATAAAGATAAAGTTTAAATTTGGTTGGAAATTTCCGAGTTGTCATATAATTTGTGATTGAGATCAAGTGTGAAATGTGAGGAATTAGCATGGTATTTATAAGAGGTGATGGGGTGGAATGGTGGTGGTGGCCGTCGGCCATGGGGGGATAAGGGGGACAAACTTTTGCTTTTTGGTTAATGGTTGTCTAAAGTTGGTGCTTATGTTGGGATCCCATGCAACAATTGTGATTATGGTTAACAAAAATGCTAGTGTGTTCCCTCTAATAAATGAGCATTTGTCTTACATTTATATGGATCATAAACTTATTAAAATTGGGCTAATTAAATAGTCCACTAGCTAGAGTAGGGTGGGCTTGAGTCCAATAAGGTAGAAAGTCCAACAAGACTAACTAGTGAGCATAAGTAAATTACTAAGCGTAATTAAGCAAACAAAAGCCCAAGTAATTGTTATTATAAAATAACAATTAGTATTTCGTAGTCGTAATTTTCCAATTACGACAAAAGTTAAACGTGTACCAAAACATATAGCTCGTTCTCAACGTCAAGTGACACTAACGGTCGTAAAAGCATTCGGGGATCAAGTTAAGTAACTAAGTACTTAATAGCACGTTGTATGGTATAAACGAAGGTAATTAATCATGAAATAAGATCCCAGAATATAATATAGCTCAGTACGTACAAATATGCAGTTTCGCAGAAAGTAACAAGCATAAAAGCAAGTAGAAAAAGTCAGGTCGTTACATTACCTACCTGTTAATGAAAATTTCGTCCCGAAATTTTAAGCTGAGGTAGACGGTAGAGTTGTGAAGAGGTGAGGATACTTCTGCATCATCTGATCCTCTCATTCCTAAGTAAACTCGGGTCCTCGTTTAGCATTCCAACGGACTCGGACGATTGGAATCTTGTTGTGTTTCAAGTTTTGACCTCACGGTCCATAATTTCAACAGGTTCTTCAACGAAGTGGAGTTTGTCATCAATCGTAAGCTCCTCCAGAGGTATGATGAGTTCTGGTTCAGCAAGACACTTCTTCATATTCGACACGTGGAAAGTAAGATGAACAACACTCACTGAGTCGGAAGATCCAAACGGTAAGCAACGGGTCCAACAAGCTCCAAGACTTCAAAAGGACCAATGTATCGTGGATTTAGCTTCCCACACTTTCCGAAACGGATTAAACCTTTCCAAGGTGCGACTTTCAACATCACTCGGTTACCTATTTGGAATTTGCGATCTTTACGCTTAAGATCGGCATAGCTCTTTTGACGATCATGGGCCGTCTTGAGCCTCGCTTGAATTTGGACAATCTTCTCGGTAGTTTCATGGGTGAGTTCGGGTCCGGTGAGTTGCTCTTCACCTACTTCGGCCCAACAGATAGGAGAACTACATCTGCGGCCATACAAAGATTTTTAAGGTGCTGCCTTAATGCTCGCGTGATAGCTATTGTTGTAAGAGAATTCAGCTAGTGGCAAATCCTTCTCCCAACGAACGAAGGTGATTGCCTATGCGTCCAGACAATTGAAGATTCACGAGCAAAATTATACGACTCATGATTTGGAATTGGGTGCTGTTGTTTATGCATTAAAGACTTGGAGGCACTACTTATATGGGGTCAAAAGTATTATATATACCGACTACAAGAGTCTCCAACATATATTTGATCATAAACAACTGAACATGAGGCAGCGTAGGTGGATTGAGTTGTTGAATGATTACGATTTTAAGATTAGTTACCACCCGGGGAAGGCGAATGTGGTAGCCAACGCTTTGAGTAGAAAGGACAGAGAACCTATGCGGGTAAAAGCTATGAATATAATTATTCGTACTAACCTTACTACTCAAATAAAGGAGGCGCAACAGAGAGTTTTAAAAGAGGGAAATTTGAAGAATGAAATACCCAAAGGATCGGAGAAACATCTTAATGTTCGGGAAGACGGAACCCGATATAGGGCTGAAAGAATTTGGGTACCAAAGTTTGGAGATGTGAGAGAAATGGTACTTAAGGAAGCACATAAAACCAGATATTCAATACATCTCAGAGCGGGGAAGATGTACAAAGACCTCAAGAAACACTTTTGGTGGTCGAGTTTGAAAGCCGATATTGCTAAATACGTAGGAGAATGTTTGACGTGTTCTAAGGTCAAAGCTGAACATCAGAAACCATCAAGTCTACTTCAACAACCTGAAATCCAGGAATGGAAATGGGAAAACGTTACCATGGATTTCATTACTAAATTGCCAAGGACTGCAAGTGGTTTTGATACTATTTGGGTAATAGTCGATCGTCTCACCAAATCAGCACACTTTTTGCCAATTAGAGAAGATGATAAAATGGAGAAGTTGGCACGTTTATACTTGAAGGAAGTTGTCTCCAGACATGGAATACCAGTCTCTATTATCTCTAATAGGGATGGCAGATTTGTTTCAAGATTCTGGCAGACGTTGCAACAAGCATTGGGGAATCGCCTAGACATGAGTACTGCCTATCACCCACAAACTGATGGGAAAAGTGAAAGGACTATACAGACCCTTAAAGACATGCTACGAGCATGTGTCATTAATTTTAGAAACAGTTGGGATCGACATCTACCGTTAGCAGAATTTTCCTACAACAACAGTTACCATTCGAGTATTGAGATGGCGCTCTTTGAGGCACTTTATGGTAGAAAGTACAGGTCTCTAATTTTTTGGAGTGAAGTGAGGGATAGACAGATTACATGTCCAGAAATTCTCCAAGAAACTACAGAGAAAATCATTCAAATTCAACAACGGTTGAAAACCGCCCAAAGTCGGCAAAAGAGCTACGCGGACATTAAGAGAAAAGATATAGAATTTGAGATTGGAGAGATGGTCATGCTTAAGGTTTCACCTTGGAAAGGCGTTGTTCGATTTGGTAAATGGGGGAAACTAAATCCAAGGTACATTGGGCCATTCAAGATTATAGATCGTGTCGGACAAGTAGCTTACCGACTTGACTTACCTCAACAACTCACCGGGGTACATAATACTTTTCATGTCTCGAATTTGAAGAAATGTTTTGCTAAAGAAGATCTCACTATTCAGTTAGACGAAATCCAAATCAATGAAAAACTTCAATTCATTGAAGAACCCGTCGAAATAATGGATCGTGAGGTTAAAAGACTTAAGCAAAATAAAATACCAATCGTTAGGGTTCGATGGAATGCTCGTAGAGGACTCGAGTTCACCTGAGAGTGTGAAGATCAGATGAAGTTGAAATACCCACACTTATTTCTAGAAGAGGCGTCAACACCTTCAACTGCTTAAAATTTCGGGACAAAATTTATTTAACGGGTAGGTACTGTAGTGACCCAAACTTTTCCATGTTTATATATATTAATTGAAATTGATATTTACATGATTAAATGTTTCCAACATGTTAAGCAATCAAACTTCTTAAGACTTAATTAATTGAAATGGATTTTGTGTTAACATTTGACCACCCAGTTTGTCTGACGATTCACGAATGTTAAAACTTGTAAAAACGACATGATGATATATATATGGACATATATATGGTTACCATGAGATTACGATAAGTAAGTATCTCACTAAGTATATTAACAATGTGTGATATACATAAAAAATGAGAATATTGAATTATGAAGCTCGAAACGATATACATAACGATTATCGTTATAACAACGTCTTACTAAATACATATGTATTGTATTAAGATATTTATATACTATATTTAACATGATAAAATGATAATTAAGTATATCATTGAGTGTATTAACAATGAACTATACAAGTAAGATGAGACTACTAACTTAAGGATTTCGAAACAATATATATATGTAACGATTATTGTTGTAATAGTATTTTAACATATATATGATGTTAAGATATATTCATACACCATGTTATCATGTTAACATAACAATTTAACATCTCATTTAAGTATAATAACAATGAATTAATTACATTTAACAAGATCGTTAACTTAAAGGTTTCAAAACAACACTTACATGTAACGACTAACGATGACTTAACGACTCAGTTAAAATGTATATACATGTAGTGTATTTAGATGTATTAGTACAATTTTGAAAGACTTCAAGATACATATCAAAGTACTTCTACTTAACAAAAATGCTTACAATTACATCCTCATTCATTTTCATCAACAATTCTACTCATATGCAACTGTATTCGTACTCGTACAATACCCAGCTCCTAGATGTACACACTATTGGTATATACACATAAAAATCTGCTCCTTAGCAGCCTTAAATGATTAAGGAACTTGTGGAACCAACCATTTGTCAACTAGCATGAATTATTTAGCAAGAAAACAAACTTAAGAATCTTTTCTTTCTTTATAATGAGTAAAAACGTTTTTATGATTTCACCTCATTTTTCCATTCCATTTTCTCATACTTACACTCCAAATTCTCTCAAAATACTCCTAACATCATACTTGATCATCTTCAAGCATTTTCACCATCTTTTATCTTCAATTACAAGCTTTAATCATCATAAAAACAACCATTCAAGAACACTTCAATAAATCTTTAAAACTTGCTAGATTACTTCCAAGCTTTCAAATCCATTCCAAGTAATCATCCAAGATCAAGAAACTTTTGTTAATCTCAGTAGGTTTTCATTCTAAATCAAAGGTAAAAATCATATTCAAGCTTTTGTTCAATTTCTATAAACATAACTATCTTAATTCAAGTAGTAATCTTACTTGAACTTGTTTTCGTGTCATGATTCTACTTCAAGAACTTCCAAGCCATCGAAGATCCTTTGAAGCTCAAGTTTATTTTTCATCATTTCCAGTAGGTTTACCTACTACACTTGAGGTAGTAATGATGTTCATAACATCATTCGATTCATATATATAACTATCATATTCGAAGATTTAAACTTGTAATCACTAGAACATAGTTTAGTTAATTCTAAACTTGTTCGCAAACAAAGTTAATTCTTCTAACTTACTTTTTAAAATCAACTAAACACATGTTCTATATCTATATGATATGCTAACTTAATGATTTAAAACCTGGAAACACGAAGAACATCGTAAAACCGGATATACGCCGTCGTAGTAAAACTGGGGGCTGTTTTGGTTTGGATAATTAAAAACTATGATAAACTTTGATTTAAAAGCTATTCTTTTGGAAAAATGATGTTTCTTATTAACATGAAACTATATCCAAAAATCATGGTTAAAATCAAAGTGAAAGTATGTTTTCCAAAATGGTCATCTAGACGTCGTTCTTTCGACTGAAATGACTACCTTTACAAAAATGACTTGTAACCTGTATTTCCGACTATAAACTTATACTTTTTCTATTTAGATTCATAAACTTAATTTCAATATGAAACCATAACAACTTGAATCACTCAAAACGGATTTAAAACGAAGAAGTTATGGGTAAAACAAGATTGGATAATTTTGCTTGTTGTAGCTACGTGAAATTTGTAACAAATCTATACACATCATAACTTAACCAACTTATATTGTATTATACATGTATTCTAACATATATTATGTAATCTTGGGATACTATAGACACGTATACAATGTTTTGACATATAATATCGACCCATCTATATATATTATTTGGAACAACCATTGACACTCTATATGCAGTAATGTTTGAGTTAGCTATACAGGGTTGAGGTTGATTCCAAAATAATATATATACTTTGAGTTGTGATCGAGTCTGAGACTTGTAGACACTGGGTCGTGGATTGATTCGAGATAATATATATATATATATATATATATATATATATATATATATATATATATATATATATATATATATATATATATATATATTGATTTATTTCTGTACATCTAACTGTGGACAACTAGTTGTAGGTTACTAACGAGGACTGCTGACTTAATAAACTTAAATCGTTAAAACGCAATAAAAATGTTGTGAATGTATTTTGATCATACTTTGATATATATGTATATATTTGTTATAGGTTCGTGAATCGAACAGTGGCCAAGTCTTATTTCCGGCAAAGTAAAAATCTGTGAAAGTTAGTTATAGTTCTACTTTTAAAATCTAATATTTTTGGGATGAGAATACATGCAGCTTTATAAATGTTTTACAAAATAGATACAACTACGCGAAACTACATTCTATGGTTGGATTATTAAACCTAATATTGCCCCTTCAAGTCTGGTAGCCTAAGAATTAGGGAAATGGCCCCTAGTTGACGCGAATCCTAAAGATAGATCTATTGGGTCTAACAACCCCCATTCAAGTTATGAATGGATTTATTACTTTGATTTATATGGTGATTGCGATTGCCAATTTGTGACATACTTGCGAGTATGCGGGGAATATTCTATATGCATTAAAGTTAATGTCGGTTACCAGGTGTTCATCATATGAATGATTTTTATACACTTGCGAGTGTAAGATTATTGAATAAATGAAATCTTGTGGTCTATTATTATGATTTGATAAATATATAGGTTAAACCTATAACTCACCAACATTTTTGTTGACGTTTTAAGCATGTTTATTCTCAGGTGATTATTAAGAGCTTCCGCTGTTGCATGCTAAATAAAGATAGGATTGGAGTCTGCATGCTTGTATAATATTGTTTAAAAACTGCATTCGAAGACTTAAGTTGTTGTGTAATATTATTGTAAACCATTATTTAATGGTCGTGTGAGAACGCTATATTTTAGATTATCATTATTTGATAATCTTCGTAGTATTTTTAAACCTTTATCGATAAAATAAAGGTTATGGTTTGTTTTTAAAAATCGAATGCAGTCTTTGAAAAACGTCTCATATAGAGGTCAAAACCTCGCAACGAAATCAATTAATATGAAACGTTTATTATCGATATGAACGGGATATTTCAGAATATGTGTTGGAGGCTCTTGTGATCGGTGAAGATAGTACTCTTGGTTCCATAAAGATAGTGTCTCCACAGTTTGAGTGCAAAGACAACGGCTCCAAGCTCAAGAACGTGAGTAGTGTAGTTTCGCTCGTGAATCTTCAGTTGTTGAGAGGCGTAAGCAATAACCTTCTTCCGTTGCATCAATAGACACCCAAAACCTTGTCGGGAGGCATCGCAATACACAACGAAATCATCACTGCCTTCGGGAAGGGATAGAATAGGAGCGGTGGTTAACTTCTGCTTCAGGGTTTGGAATGCCGACTCTTGCTCGGTTTTTCAAAAGAACTTCTTCCCCTTGTGAGCTAACGCAGTCAGAGGACGAGCAAACAGAGAGAAACCTTCGATGAATCTACGATAGTAACTTGCGAGGACTAAAAATTGACAGATATGAATAGGAGTAGTGGGGGTTTCCCACTTGCTGATGGCTTCGATCTTAGCGGGATCAACCTTGATACCCTGATCGCTCATGATATGACCAAGAAATTGGACTTCCTTCAACCAAAATTCACACTTGGAAAATTTAGCATAGAGTTGCTCTTGTCTCAAGAGTTCAAGCATGAGTCGAAGATGTTGCTCATGTTCTTCTTCGCTTTTGGAATAGATGAGGATATCATCTATGAAAAAGATAACAAATTTTTCCAGGTACGGCTTGCATACGCGATTCATGGGATCCATAAACACAGCAGGTGCGTTAGTTAAACCGAATGGCATCACCAGAAACTCCTAATGGCCATAACGAGTTCGGAACGCAGTCTTCAGCATATCGCTCTCCTTCACCCTCAACTGGTGATATCATGATCGTAAATCAATCTTGGAGTAAACGCTGGATCCTTGTAGCTGATCAAAAAGATCGTCAATCCTGGGAAGGGGATATTGATTCTTGATCGTCAACTTGTTCAGTTAACGATAATCGATACACATGTGGAAAGATCCATCCTTCTTCTTCACGAACAAAACAGGTGCGCCCCAAGGCGATGAACTCGGTCGGATAAATCTGTAGTGACCCGAACTTTTCCATGTTTATATATATTAATTGAGATTGATATTTACACGATTAAATGTTTCCAACATGTTAAGCAATCAAACTTGTTAAGACTTGATTAATTGAAATATGTTTCATATAGACAATTGACCACCCAAGTTGACCGGTGATTCACGAACGTTAAAACTTGTAAAAACTATATGATGACATATATATGGATATATATATAGTTAACATGATACTATGATAAGTAAACATATCATTAAGTATATTAACAATGAACTACATATGTAAAAACAAGACTACTAACTTAATGATTTTTAAACGAGACATATATGTAACGATTATCGTTGTAAAGACATTTAATGTATATATATCATATTAAGAGATATTCATACATGATAATATCATGATAATATAATAATTTAAAATCTCATTTGATATTATAAACATTGGGTTAACAACATTTAACAAGATTGTTAACCTAAAGGTTTCAAAACAACACTTACATGTAACGACTAACGATGACTTAACGACTCAGTTAAAATGTATATACATGTAGTGTTTTAATATGTATTTATACACTTTTGAAAGACTTCAATACACTTATAAAAATACTTCTACTTAACAAAAATGCTTACAATTACATCCTCGTTCAGTTTCATCAACAATTCTACTCGTATGCACCCGTATTCGTACTCGTACAATACACAGCTTTTAGATGTATGTACTATTGGTATATACACTCCAATGATCAGCTCTTAGCAGCCCATGTGAGTCACCTAACACATGTGGGAACCATCATTTGGCAACTAGCATGAAATATCTCATAAAATTACAAAAATATGAGTAATCATTCATGACTTATTTACATGAAAACAAAATTACATATCCTTTATATCTAATCCATACACCAACGACCAAAAACACCTACAAACACTTTCATTCTTCAATTTTCTTCATCTAATTGATCTCTCTCAAGTTCTATCTTCAAGTTCTAAGTGTTCTTCATAAATTCCAAAAGTTCTAGTTTCATAAAATCAAGAATACTTTCAAGTTTGCTAGCTCACTTCCAATCTTGTAAGGTGATCATCCAACCTCAAGAAATCTTTGTTTCTTACAGTAGGTTATCATTCTAATACAAGGTAATAATCATATTCAAACTTTGGTTCAATTTCTATAACTATAACAATCTTATTTCAAGTGATGATCTTACTTGAACTTGTTTTCGTGTCATGATTCTGCTTCAAGAACTTCGAGCCATCCAAGGATCCATTGAAGCTAGATCCATTTTTCTCTTTTCCAGTAGGTTTATCCAAGGAACTTAAGGTAGTAATGATGTTCATAACATCATTCGATTCATACATATAAAGCTATCTTATTCGAAGGTTTAAACTTGTAATCACTAGAACATAGTTTAGTTAATTCTAAACTTGTTCGCAAACAAAAGTTAATCCTTCTAACTTGACTTTTAAAATCAACTAAACACATGTTCTATATCTATATTATATGCTAACTTAATGATTTAAAACCTGGAAACACGAAAAACACCGTAAAACCGGATTTACGCCGTCGTAGTAACACCGCGGGCTGTTTTGGGTTAGTTAATTAAAAACTATGATAAACTTTGATTTAAAAGTTGTTATTCTGAGAAAATGATTTTTATTATGAACATGAAACTATAT